>NC_039267.1:5848725-6157475 GCF_003368295.1 Carassius auratus | reverse complement strand
GAGAGTGAGAAAGAGGGAGGAAGAACTTAATGCACCACGCGCATGGATTTTACTCTTCGATGGACATTTGGCAGCGATTTCGTTTTGAAACATGCAAACAAAAGTTCCCACTGGAATTTTCCATCACTTGGACAATGTGATTTTACCAACAGTAGCAGTAATGTACATCTGGAATTTTTTTACTATTATATTTATATATAAACCCCCACCCCCACCCTTTCCCTTTAAATTATTAGCATGAGGTATTTCAGTGCAATAACCTGTATCAACCAGACAGTGAGTTTTTACATTTGCTGTCATTCATTTTAGCATAAACATGTGTCTGTGAAACACGTGTGTGACTACTATTCTTTCTAAATTAGGCTTTCGTATCACTTTTCTTCCATAAAGCTCAGTGCTATTTGCTTGGCGCTGTTAACTTTTGCAATATTACCGCCTGAGGAAAGCAAGTGATTAAACAATGTTATTAAAAATGGAAGTTTAAATTAAATTCTTAGTTATAATGGAAGCAGTAATTCATCGAATGATGACCAAATGATGAAGAAGAGCATTATAATCAGACATTTAATCAGCATTTTAAAAAGCCTATTATTCATGTACGTGGATTACAGAGATGCATTTGTCTCAATTACTGAGTTATTTCTTTTTTTCTCAAAGTAGAAAATGTTGCCTCATGGGTTAACAGTTGAACCAACAGGCACACATATTTGTCCTCTCCGCTGAAAGATGTTGAAATGGCTGTCATGTGCAGTTAGTCATCTTGGCCCACAAAACGAAATTTGATTCTACATCACTGAACTCAATTACGGTACTAGTATACGGTTTAGTTGGAAGCGATTGCGTAATTGGGCTGAAAAAATGAAATTAATTAGATTCTTGGAATTTTGTATTCCATTAGTTTTTATTTTACTTCCAAGGCTCTCCAAAAACTGAAAATGATTTAATCATTCTTGTGATGTTTTGAATATGTATGCTTTTGTTCTGGCATACATGAATTTTTTCATATAAATCTTCTCCATAAAATAACATTTTATAGTGACCAGTTTTTATAACTTAATAAAAGACATATATAATATAATATATATCATATTTTAAAATGTAAAATAGAAATATAAAATAAAGTGCTCTATAATTCAAGTCTTGTAAATGGTACAGCAGGTAATTATGCTATATATTTTAGTTTCCACAAAATATTTAGCAGCACTCTAATAATATTGCACAGTATTACTGTTTTTACTGTATTTTTTAATCAAACGAATGCAGTCTTGGTGAGCTTTTAAAAACATGAAATAATCTTACTCCTGTTCCACAGCTCATTGATGAAAGTGACACACAGTTCATGACTAACTGCCCCCCGGCCGTCACAGAGAGCATTCCCAGAAGACGCACAAGGATACAGGTGTTCTGGACAGCGCCACCTTCTGGCAGTGGTTGCGTCACTCTCAAGTGAGTTATTGTATGACTTTTCACTATTATTCTGGTCTTGGATAGCAATAATTGAATGGGAATCCATGGATTTAGGCTAAAGATATGAAAGTGTATGGTGCTGAACTGATAGATTGTTGAATAAATAGAAAAGAAAACAGAACAGGGGTACAGTCTGAGGCTCTAGACTGAGAATACAAAACTGAGTCTGAGCACTCGTCTCATTTAGTGAGCGTTATATCAGTTACCTTCTGGGAAAGTACTGAAAAAGGAAAACAAAAGTCATTTTCGATCATATTTGAAGCTGAGTAAGCAGAAATATATGTAGGACCATCGATAGAAGATGTGATTATGACTGATTGATGTTGGGCGGTTATTGTATATTAATCTTGAGCCATTGAAATCACCCTTGAGTCTTCCCATCATCGATTGGAGGCTGTGAATCAAAGATGATTAAGATACTTTGAAAGCTTTAAAATATTCTGAGCATCCAAACAACATCCTCACACTTGAGTTTCCTTTAAATACAGCAGGCGCACAAGCACATTACAGTGGTCTTCAACCAAATAAATTCTGAATTATCTGTCGGTGTTGTGCTGTTAGTGTTTCCACTCCACTCCCTCATGTTTTCATGCTGTCTTTGTATCTTTATCTCTCTTTCTCCCACTCCTTTTGAGGTTATAAACAACTTTAAGTGTGTTTGATGCATTAAAGACATCTGAAAGTCTCTCTTTTTGCTCCGGTTGGACACGGTGCGATGCGTATGTGCATTTTTCCGCATTATGGGTGCCTACCCTCAAAACCTGCTTTCCAACAACTCTCACTTTCTGAAAGCCTCTGAATGCCACCGTGTTGGCCTGTTTACACTTGTCGTGAACCAGTGAGGTCTATAATACCAGGAGAAAGCTCTCTGTTAGCATTCTCGTTTATTTTAATGGGAAGGATGCCATTAGAATCCTGTCAGTTTTGCTAATGGACACTGGACCTTTTTTGGAGCCAACCACCTGTGCCCTTAAGGAGCTTCGAATATTGTAAACTTAACTCATACATGCTTGTTTGAAATGCAAGAACCAATTACGGTTTTGGAAAATTGTTGGCTAGTCCAATGTTCAGCTAAAATGAACGTGTCATTCAGTCAGCCTGTGTTCTCTCATGAGATTTTAACAGGTTTGCGAATACTTTTTTTCCCCCCACAGAGATAATGCACATAAAAGTGATGCAACTGCTTAAATGAGCCCCTGATTGTCTTTTTCCCCCATTTTTTACTTAGTAAAGCAGATTTAAATTTGCTTGTATAGCAGTTGTGAAATGAAATTGATGTTGACTAAAACCTTCACAGTGTGAATATTTATGAGCTAGTGTCCATCTCTCATTCTCTCATTCACCTACTTATTTATTCATCTCTTTTGTCCTGTCTTCTTAAAAAGGATAGCAATCTCTCCTCCGCCTCACTCAAGACCCGTATCATCCACCCAGGTCTCGTCTCCGTCAGTCTGCGAACTTGAGGAATTATTATTGTAGCTTTTAATTTATCCATCTGTCTTATTAGGGCAGGGATGTCTGTTTTTTTTTTTTCCAATTAACATTTTCAGTGAAGCATCTGCTGTGCAAACATGTTGAATCTGCTGTCTCTTCGTCTTGGCGTGTCAGAACCGTGGAGACATTGCACCTTGTAGCGCCAGGCTGAATGCCAGTGCTCAGGCTCCGAAACACAACTGGCAACGGTGCCCAATGAACATCAAATAAATGTGCAATTACATCTGGAATCCCTCCAGCACTTTTCCAGTGAAATGTCAAACAGACCAGGGATTGGAAGAAAGTTTTGATCTGGATTTTGTTTCCTTTGATTCTCTGGTGCCATCAAGCTGTGGAAGGCAGATAAGATGCGGTAAACGTGATGGTTTTGTTGACAAGCTTAGGGACTCTGGAGATAAATGGCTTTCAGGTGCTCAGATGAGACGATCAAGACCAAATACCAACAGAGGATATGTCTTAAGAAGTTTTAAGAAGAATGGATCTTGTGCAGTCTTGAGCAGTCATACTTGGTTGGCCACTATTAGGGGCCTTTCTTATAACCTTTAAACTTTTTCTACAAGTCACGTCACACCAAATACACATACTTTGTTCATAGACCCTTTGGAATACAGGCATAAGCTGGGATCTGTCTTATAACTATTAGAGATGTCCAAAGCTGATTTCAAGAATCGGGATCATTTTGATGACGGATCATCAGTCATCAAAGCTCGGTAAATATTGGTCACAGATACGGAGATTTACTTCAGATTTCCCCAAGCTGATTAATCATGTGTGCAAGTTGTTATTATTATTATTTAATTAACACCTTTCCATTAATGCCATTGTATTGTTTATTCAGACTGATTCGCGAAAGCGGAATGTGCAAAAACACAAGAGGCGAGATTTATCACATGAACAAATCACAGCATAACATAACCAGTCATGTCAAATCATATCGCTATGCTTCTTCTCACGTGATTTTACATTTTATAATGTTATATTTTGTAATACTGGCATTGATTTATTTTTGTACTATGTTTTTGCCTCATCCATTATTATATATACAGTATACAATTTTATATAAAAACAATTAAAGCAAATTTAATGAATAATATATTATTTATTATTGAATTTAATCCTCTATATTGCTTATCTATTTGAGCCCGATTAAGACACAGAGAATATTAATGAAGAGGATCGTGCAGAACTTGTGCAAGTAATATACGGAAATTAATATACGGTTTAAATTAAAGTTTAAACAGTCTGATTAAAGCACAGCAACTGTACATTACGTCCATGTATAACGCTTCTCCCTTCTATGTGAAAATAAGTGTATAAATGGAACGGTTTGTAGGAGCTGATCTGACGATCTGAATGAGAGAGAGAGAGAGAGAGAGAGAGAGAGAGAGAGAGAGAGCATGGCGACACGAGGAACAGGATTGAGAACCACTGCTTTAGAAGAATGATTTTGAAACTTGTGAATCCAGTAGAATCATTAGAAGACAGAATCACGATTCATTCTATTTTTACGTGCACCCCTAGTTTTCTCTTCCTCTTCTCTAAAGCAGCACAACATGGCTTCGCCCACTTTGTTGTGTGTTCCCGGGGGCAGGGTTTATCTGGGTTCGTGACGTAAGAAGCTCAATGTAGTCCCTTATCAGCCGTTTTTGTAGTCATTAAACTGCCAGAATTTTAAAAGACAATATCTCAATTTGCATTGAACTTTCAGCGCTTCAGCTCTGCAGATATTGTTTATGCTCACACAACAACATTACAAACTAATGTTAAAAAAGCGAAATCACAATCAACCACCCATAATAAATTCAAGTTATATTATAGTTAATGAATTCATATTTAGAGTTCCTTTTAAAATAAATTCTGCACAAGAGTCAGGTTCAACCATTTTATTCTTGAGAAACAATTGCATACAAATGTTAATATATAGGGATAAACATCTTCATTTGACCCTCTAACTCTAGCACTCTCCATATTAATTCTATTTTATCTACTTTTCTGAAAACTGTTTTCTCTTCTAACTACTTTTTAAAAAGACAAAAGAGCCTCTAGCATTAGTATTCCTCGTTGTTTTTTTCTATTCTATCTACTTGCGTTGCTACATATACTGCATTAGGTTAACACTTACATATTGTTCCTCTTTTATTGGTGTTGATTGCTTCTATTGTTTTCATTTGTAAGTCACTTTGGATAAAAGCATCTACTAAATGTAAGTGGATTTTATTCAAACCTGCAGTAATTAAATCATTTATCATAATGAATTAGTACAAATACACCTGTAGACTTGACTCCACTTGTTTTACTTTATTTTTGCTGCTAAAAATGTATTTGGCAGCGGTTCACTCTGTTTTCACAAAGTGTTTGTTTTGAAAGCTCCTTGAAGAGAAACTGCGATCAAACATTTTCTGTCAAATGTCTGTGCGCTACTCTGCAGTAATTCAATAATACATTAATACTTTTGATTTGATCCCACTTTACTTACTTTATTTTAGCTTTGGGTGGCAATTCATTTTGTTTCTTTTGCATTGTGGAAAGGCTGTGAAAAGGAACAACATTCAATGTTTTTTTCTGTGTCAAATAGGGTGCTACTCAATTTCTCAAAATGCACTTTGCAAAGCACAGATGAGCCAAAAATGTGTCATATTGTAGACACCTTCACATTTTGATAAGGCCAGCACCAGATTCTCTTGTAAGCCACCCACATGAAACATGTGGGATTATTCTCAAGAGGGCATAGCGTTCTGGTCAGAGTAGTCTCAGCCTCAGACGTCACGCCCACGGACCGTTGGCTTAATGTCTGATGCATATGGGACACAAAAGTTGAAACACTTCAGGAGTGTCGAAGTCCTCATCGGATGGGTTTCAATTCTACAGGATTTCTGGGAGACGCGTGTTGCATTCTTTAACATTCCGCCTGGAAACAAAGATGTCATGCCGCCAAACCCCCTCATGAAAAAGAAAGCCGTCATGTTTAAAACTGTGACGACAAGTGCTCATCAGGATCCTTACATAGTCACAGAATCCTTAAAATCCATTCGACTGGTCTGTTATTGTGGCGACATTTCCACGCCCTGTAACGTGCCGATGAACAAAACGAACTGTGATTGGTTGTTTGACAGTCAAATGGCCTCATGGGCGGGCCTTGGCCAAAGAAAGCTGCCATGAATTCCAGACCTTCAGCCGTCAGTCTGAAGATCTGGCTACGCGAGACTATGGTCAGACCTACCCAATGCCACATCTTTAACTGACAGCAATGGGGCTCTAGTGGGACAGTTGCATGATTTAACATTGATATTCCACATGGGTCGATCTAAGCTGAGTGTGGCATAGACCAAACATAGATGGTGCTCTTGAATACATTTTCTTTTTCTCCAACGCTTGCTAAACATATTGGCATCAGTTGATGTCTCTACTCGGCTTCATTTGAAAAGCTGAACTGTTTAAAGCATTCAGGATGCTGACTGGAGTCATTGAAATATGCTCTCAGATAGTAGCATTATGCAAGCGGGATTAAGCACAGAAGCCTTTGTTAAAAAGATGCATCATCTATCCCCACTACAATACAATTTTGAATGCGATAATGGTGGTAGAGTAAATGTAAAAGTGCACTTTCTCAGAACTATATCTAAAAGACAGATAAAAGGCTGGATAAATAAGGATAAATAAGCTGGATGAACATTGTAATGTCTTCATTACAGGGCCAGTGTTGTGCAGCGAAAAATCATTTTCTTCCAAGATGAGGGCTCACTTACCAAAAGACTCTGTGAGAAAGGTAATTTTTAAGATGGGTTTCTCATGTACATCCCTCTGAAACATTTTTACATCTACAGAATCTGTTTTTTTGTAACAAAAACCTCTTTTCCTGTCATCTGCTTTGGATGTTGCTAAATAAAATACATGCCTTTTAAATTGTAACGTTTATGCATGCCACATCTATTTGTGTATGTGTAATGTTTGTATAGGCTAGAGTGTGTGTGGAAGGAGGAGGTTAAATGCACGTATGCATTATTATGTGCCGAAAAGGAGAAACGTAGATTCTCAGCAGTTGATGGAAATAACGGACGCGATGCAATTGAAGAGAAATAACTATAATCTTCTGATCGTTGTGCACTGCAGATCCAGTTGCGACGACTGAAAAACCTATTCAAGAGTGCTGTGCTTGTGGAACTGCCAAGTATAGAGTCACTTTCTATGGAAACTGGTCGGAGAAAGTGCATCCCAAAGACTACCCAAGTAAGAACAAAGCCTTGTGACAAAAGAGCACAGTAATCACATAAGTCTTGTTGTTGTTAATTAAAACTAAAACAATTTCAAATCATTTTCATTTATTGAAAAAAGATTAAATGAAGTATAAATATTAGATAAAGAACTTGAGCTTAAAAATTACTACAGCTAAATCTAAAATTAATATAAATTAAATCTAAACAAAAATAAAAAAAACTGATAAAAATGACAAAAGCACATATAGCGCAGTAACCAATTTAAATAAATTAAAATTAAAATAAAACTAAAATATGAATTAATGGTAAAATTAATAAATCAACACAGATAAACATGATTAAATATTATGAAAAATATTATATTATTCTAATATAATAGTATCGCATTGTGAGGTACATTGTCCTAGTGTTGTGCAGTACCCTGCCTATAAAACCCTTTTACAACTGTATGATACATGATTTACAAAGTTGACATTCAATGCGGTTTAATTTTAATAATGTGACAGAAAATGATTGAATATACAGTAACTTCTATTTGTAATTATTTTGAATATATAGTTACTAATATTAGTAATAAACAATAAAGTACAAAAAAGTATAAAATATCAGATTTTGTTAAGAAGAACACCAGACAACATCTGCTTTTTATTTTATTTTATTTTATTTTATGTGTTTATTGTGTGTGAAATGTAAGTATATAAAATAAAAATGAAATGTAAGACATTAACTATATTCCATGCATTTTCCATGTTCTTTTTCATTTTGATAAACGTGTTTGAAATCATCCAGCATCTTTGTAAGTGTAAGGTGGCAAAGTTGACAAATTCTTGTTTTTAATATACAAATATAAATATAAATTGCAAAAATTTAGTTTTAACAGTCAGGTACAACAATTGAGTTTTAAAGAGCACTGAAAACACATTTTTGATATTCTTAATGCCACACTGATTTTACAATCCAAACCTGATCATTTGAAAAAAGTGTGGTAGCTCAGGCAGAGGTGGGCAGCAATATCTTTCTCTTGCTGCTTAAGCTCTCAGGGCTGGTTTGCTAATACAGCAGTCACCAGGAGAGCTGGTTCATTACCTATGTGTGTGGCAGCAATGATCCAATCTGTTATTTACTGTCTGGAAAGCAGGCAAGACTCCAGCCTGAGCCGTGATACTTTGTAAGATAAGAGAAGCCAGGTGGATGTTGTCACATAGCGCACTGCTGCTAGCTAATGGGTCTGTGGAAACAGACGTTGATGTATGCGGTAGGCTCTTTAAAGAGAGACAAGAGGAGAAGCTTAGATTTGTGCAGATACACGCTAGAGAACAAGTCACATCAGAAGTGCAATTAACTGGCAGGATTTCGCTTTATATGATGCTGCAGCTCCAAAGATCTGTTCTTTGTTCACCGCTGTTGTTTCTGTCCCAAAGGACGTGCTAATCATTGGTCGGCTCTCATTGGCGCATCTCACTCCAGGAGCTATGTGTTATGGGAGTATGGAGGTTTCGCCAGTGAAGGAGTCAAGCAAGTGGCTGAGTATGGATCACCCGTCAAAATGGAGGAGGAGATTCGACAAAAGGTAGGCCTTCTGGCTAAGTGCGACAAGATGAGATATCAGGATCAGACAGATGAAGTTCAGCTTGAAAGCTAATGTTGAAGTAATTGCTCCACTTTCAAGCCAAGATGTGCTTTTAGTGGGATTAGCAGCTGTTTATCCGGCCGAGATTGAATTGAAATGTTTTTTCGTCGGCCAGGATTAGGCTCATTACTTTTCTGATGCTTTTTCGATTTCGCCAAGGGACAAATCGGAACGAATCGTTTTAAGTAAACGAGTGTGTATTTTTGAACAGATCTTTTTTTTTAAGTCAATGAATCTTTCTCGTTCTCTTCCGCTGACACTGAAAATCTTCCTTGGAAGTGCATGGCTGCTTTGGTTGCTTGATAAACGTCGGCTCTAGTTGACAAAATGGAGGAAAACAAATCAATCTGCTCTATTTTCTTTGGTTGAGCAAAAGCTTATTGTGCTTAGAAGCCATTTCTTCATCTTTTAGCTCACTTGAAGACATTAAGTTTAATAAGGCGTAACAAGACTCGCTTTAGATGTGAATGACTCAGTGATTCAATGACTGATTCATTGACTCACATTAGATGAAAAGGCATTTGTCTCAGCCTAATGATATCATTTACCGAAAGAATGAATCATATTGGTGAATGGAATCAAAAGATGAATTAAAATCCCCAGTGCTTGAAGCAATACCCTCACCGATGTTTATCTATCTATACTAACTTATTTAAAGTTTTGTCAGCACCCAAGAAATCAAATCAAATTCATTTAGCTCACTTATTGCTTTCACTCCATCAAAAGTTGCAAGGCACTCATTTTATGTTTCTGAAGTTCCCACGCACTCGTGGCATCGGAAATAACATGTCAAAGGTTGATCAGTTAACGGAGGGTTCTGCCTCGCATCTTAATTGAACACATTAGTCAGCATCAGCTAATCTTCACATTGCTGTAATTTAATGTTAATTTCCGTCTCTTGAAAGACACGTTAACAATCGCATGCAGTCTGAGACGGAAGGTCATTTAGCATCTTAGTGGGAAGGTGTGTGCAGTATAATTCGGCGTTAACACAGGCTGCCTCCATGAGGATTTTAAAGGTTACCCGGGAAAGGTTCATACCCTACATGTTCCCATTTGTCTTTTGCACCGTGCACTGTAGGTGGATTTGCAGTGCACATCTCGACACATCTCAGATTGATGATCATAGAATCTTTACGGCTTCACCCACATCCAAATAAGACAGACATTTAGTTTTTAGGCAAATTAATTTCTAATTAAGTGTTGGCTGTGTAATCCTAGCTATATAGGTTAAATATAATATTCACATGTAGCCTTATACACATAAAATATTTCTATTTATATATACTATATTTTATATGTGTGCATATGTGGTTGTCGAATGTATAAAAACACTCCTTATACTATACTGTGTAAATGAAATATATAAGAAATATATTTAGTATTATAATACAAATTATTATTTCATCTTATCAAAGTTATACAACTGAATTAGTTTTCGTGACCTATATATAACATTAAATCACAGCAAAATCATTCTGCCAGTTGACAAATTTCTACCAATGTATCATCCATCCCTATATATAACATTAAATTATTGATTAAAAAAATATATAGTATGAATGTATTAGTATTTAAATAATATTTATATCATGTGTATAAAATGTGTGTATACAGTATGATGTTTTACTAAATAAAGCATCCTTTTGCATCACTGCAATATCAAAATGAGAAAGATAATTCACTTATGAGTACTAGATCATAAGATGTCTCATCAGTTTTCATTTTTCACATATAGTATTCCCAGAAGGTCTTTGATTTCTGCTTATTGTCTTGGGGCAGAGCTGACCAATTTGCCCACAATTATTTATTGATTTGTGCTCCAGGCACTTTGGTGCTGTCAACATGTGTTTCGTTTGGCATTGCAAACAAGTCCATTAAAAGTCCTGTCTACACAGTTCTTCCAACAAAGCAGAAAATTCACAAGTCGTTTAAATAAGTTAAACAATGAAAAATCAATATTAAAATTAGAAAGACACATAGACACAATAAAAAAAGTGCAGTAAACAAAGCCACCGGCCAATAGAGCAGCTCTTTATTATTCCTTTTTTTGAAGCTGTCAACTGTATGTCATTCCAAAATGGATTTTGTTTTCTTCTATCTCGTCCATTTATTTTACAGCTCTTTTGTGCTTTCAGGGCTTTATCCACATGCTTGATCTCTGTTCTGATTCTGTTGGTCGGTTTTACCTGACATGATCATTCATCTTTTGAGGTGGTGCGGTCGTTTTGGAACCCCAGTAAAGGTGAATCTGTCTACAGGGGCCCTTTGAACTGATTCCCTTTATGGCAGTTTTTTACTTAGTTTTTCAGTTTTTTTCAACTTAACTTCTAGGGTTCATTCAGTAATCTCAAAAGATTTGATGTGCACTATGCTGTTTGACTTTAAAGAGATAGTTCACTCAGTTAAATGAATTCTGTCATACTTCACTCACCCTCATGTTAATTTAAACCCGTTTTTTTTCAGTGAGAAAGAAATTTAGATGTTTAGCACAGTGTTCATGCTGTTATTTTCGATACAATGAAAATAAATGGTGACAAGAGGCTGTAAAGCTCTAAAAATGACAAAAATCCCATAAATGTATCATAAAAGTTGCCTTGCAATGTAATATATTATATTTTGTGGTACTTGATAGCCCCTGGTTACCATTCTTTTTCACAGAAAGGAAAAGAACATTATAGACATTTTCATTTTTGGGTGCACTATTCCTTGAACATGTTTACATTTGTATTGCAATATAATTCTGATCATTTTAAAGCTTTTAGCATAAAATGGTGTTTCAGACTTCTTTAGCGTACAATTTTCACTGCTATTCGCCTAGAAGAAGCAGCTTCCAGAAACATTGCAGTGCTACTGTAAAATCAGTCATCAAAGCCTTTTCCAAAAACCATTACAGTCATTTACTGTCATTTTTGGCAGGCATCATTTCACCATTAGGCACATTGCTTTCAGGAAAGCAATTGCAGAACATTCTCAGCAGAAAAGAGCCATGTGGATAAATATTTCAGTCGTAGATCACACTGCTGCCGTCTCTTCTGAATGCCGAATTGCGACAACAAGACAGGAGTCAGTAATGCAAATTCAACAAATTGCAGAGAAGCTCACAAGCATTTTTTTTTAAGTATAGACCAGCACACTTTCCCTCAGTTTTTCGTTGGAATTTCAAAGCCTGACCTTAAAATGAAGGGCAAAATAAGCCTATAATGAGCTAATGCTTATAATAGGCTAAAACAAAACAGCTTTGCATTAAGCCCAAAATATCGCTCTAGTGATAAATTATACTATTATCTTGTTTACGACTGTTTGCTCAATGGCTCTACCTTTACACTGAACTCAGGTACAAAGTCAAAAGGTCTGTAATTTTCTTTCCTGCTGCTGGACAGAGATGTAATCTTTTTCTAGTCTTTTTTTTTTTTATTGCCGGGCGGCTGGATTCAAATCATCTTTTCCCCTGTCTTTTTTATGATGATTAAAATATGTAATTTTCATTTCTCCCAGAGTCCCCCGGTGAATTTTGACCTTGAGCTTACGCTCCACATTTCCACAGACGCGTTCAATTTGGAATAAAAAATTTGGAATAGCATTATAACATGCTTCACTTAGTTAATGAGGTGGACGTGGTGATTACAGAGGTGTCATAAAACCGACTCGTGGAAGGTCAGACTGTTTTCAAGCTTTTGGAAGATCTCAGACGTTGGGAAGCAGGAGGTTCTGAGGCAGTTTCTTAGCATTTGTTGTCCCGACTTAACTGTTATGACATTATGAATCTTATTATCATCTCATATCGGAGATGATATATTTATCCCAAGATCTATCAAAAGCACAGTGTGAGGCAAGTTTGAAAGTGAATGAATTGTGCGTTGGAATGAAGCTTTCCCTGAAGAGGACAGGATGCTTATTTCCTTTACAAGCACTACGATGTACATAACTGTGAAATAGTCATTTGTGCAAACAGTATGGAAGCTCTGTATTTACATGCTAAATACTCTGCAAAGAATCTTTATTGTGCCGTATAGGTGGGCGTTTGCTTGTGCCTCTTAGCAGTCTCTGTCAATTAGAGTCTGTTTCTGCTAATTAAACTTTGCAGCATTGATATGAATTTGATGTTTAGTTTTTGTTGACCCACTAAACATGAAGTGCTTCTCTCCTCGTGTTAATTGTCAGCTGAAGCTTTGAAGCGTCTACTGTCATAACTGGTTTCCGGTCTATTTCCCAGAGATATAACGCTGCTGTCAAAATAGTGTATTGTATTGTGAAACTGTCAGTGAGAAATGTAATGTTATTTAAAGCTAAACATGTGTTATTTCTGTACCATTAGTGTCAGCAAATCTGATATATAAACAATATTTATTCATATATGTTCACTACCAATCAAAAGTTCAGGGTTGGCCAGATTTTTATTTGTAATATGTAAAAAAAAAAAAGTAATATGTTTTCATAATTCAAATCTATGAACATATTTACTGACATTTTGCTCGAGACTGATATGAAAATTATAATTAAACTTTAATTAGGGTACTACTTGTGCACAATGCACCTTCCTTAATATTAAGCCTAAAAAGAGTTGTATTGTCACAATTAATGAGAGTTTTATTGTCTTTTAAATAATATTGGTCTTTAAATGCAAGATATTTAAAGTGTACCTAAAGTATACTTGCAGTAGTTACACCACAATCAGATATACTTCAGTATATACATTTAGTTGGATTTCAGCACTACTTCCGCACAAGTAAAGTGCTTTAAGTACAAAATGTGTTGCTTTATTTTAACAGACTTTAGTCGTAAAACTATAGTAAGTATACTAAAAGTGCAAGTGCAGGGTATTTTTTTATTGGGTAGGTAAATATGTAAATGTGTTTTTTAGTATAATTAGCATGAAAAAAAATTATTTCAAATACATTTTAGTATTTTTTTTCACTATCAGTAACAAAGTGAAAACTCTCATCTTGTGAAATTTTACTGGAATTAAAAAATATATATATTTTAATATTTCATAATTTATACTTAATTTAATTTATTCCTTTAATACTAAAGCTGAATTTTAATCATTCTAATATACTGATTTGCAAGCTCAAGAAGCATTTCTTATTAATACCAATGTTGAAAATGGCTGTTATGAAATACATTATGACATTCTACATTCTAACATTGTCTCATTGTGTTTTATTTTCAATAGCATATATTTCTCCATTTGTATATATCATCAGACAACTGAAGCACCACTGTTTTATATGTATATATATATATATATATATATATATAGTTGTATATATAGTTGTCTGTGCATATTAAGCTGACATAGGAGAGAGCATTTTAACACTGAAAAAATGTACACCCTTCAGCTTCAACTCAATTAATTCATTTGATGCTAATTCCTAATAAAGATACTATATTTTTTTTCTTACTAAATTTCTCAAAATGAATTGCAGCTGATTTGCATTCTTTTGAAGGTGTTAATGACAGCCATTTTGAATTTGAAAGTATGCACATTGTGTTAGCCTGAGATAAGTTTCCAGCACAGAAACCCTCAGAGTTCCTCATTAGCAGTGCAGGTCATCAACAAAACAACAAATTTCTACCACTGTGCTGTTCAAACTAGCAATTAAAGATGAAGTCAGTCCCCATGGAAACTATATTTGGAGTAGACAGACTCATTCTTGCCTATCTGTGTGATTTAACTTCTCATTCCTCTCTTGGATATGTCTTGCCAGATCCAACGAAAGACCACTTTAGAATAAAAAGCACCAAAGGGAAAATAAAGAATTTTGTGCCTGTCTGCGACTCGAGCTGCGATGACAACATTCCTAAAGCCTAATTCCCGTAGGCTGAGCATGTGGGGCTTTGGATGGTATCCATCGGATTTTTTCACACCATCCCAAAACTTCTGTTCGCTGGTCCCACGACCTGGCCCTGCAGACGGTCATACTGTTTAGAAAGATGTTTCAGTGCTTTAGCCGAGAACAATTGTCTTGTTTCGTCCGACTGGCAGGTTTCAGGTTGCCTGTCAGCTTTGCTTTGGATGCTGCACTGAGAGATCGGCATATGAAAAACAAAGCTAATGCTTCTTCTGGCAGTGTTTCCAAGAGGCATTACTGATGTAGAAAGGGGAAAAAAAAAAACGGTCCAGCAAATTGTTTCAAGGCTTGCTATAAACAACATAAAGTGCTTTAATGTGTGTTTAGAGTATGAGAAGAACTAACTGGAGAAGTAGGACTACAGTTTGTTTCCAACTGTCATGTTTATTTTTGCATCTAACCCAGGAAGAAGAATTGGGGTTTGTAGTATCTAATGGGAATCTCTCAAAACACATGAATAAGTCACTGCTCAAGGGACCCAGTTCTCACAGTATAAAAAGCTATGGGGCCAAACATTCTTTCATTTGGAATTCCTCCAAAACGTCCTCCAGACTTTAGGCTTGTTTGACGTCAAAGCTTTGTTTTCATAAAGTAGGCTACTAATACACACCCCTTGTTTTATAACCCTAGTGTTCTGAGGGTTTAAGTTGGGACTTTGCCTGTGCAAGCACAAAATGAACCCTGTATTGATGTGCACACAACTTCTGTCATTTCCACTTGGGTGTGTGTGGCAACCTGCGTAAGCGCCGCGGTCCAAAGGTGCTCAGGTCATGTGTTCCAGTAATCCTTGGGATCATGACGGAATGTGAAACATCTGGGGTGGACTTTGCTGAGATAGCAGGGACTCAAAGCCTAAGATCTCCATACAAAGCTCCGTGTCACAGCTTAGGGTTGGCAGCCGCATCTCCCAAGCACCCCCAGGTGTTTCCAAAGCGTCTCTTCTAATCCTGAGAACCTCCAATGCACATCCCCAACAGCAACCTCCCTGAAAACACCTACCAATGTTGGGGGAGCTGCTGAGCTACTGTTTTCCAAGCTACTGTATAAGTTTAAGCTGCTTGTAGTTCAAGTAGTACAACTACAGCGAAAGTACAATTTGCATGTTTATACGTTTCATTATGTTGCATGTGTCTTTATGAGTAAGTCGTTGGTTCAGTCATTCAGCCGATTCATTTGATTAATTCAAGAGTGAATCAAGTGTCTGATTCTATGAGGAAGTCATTGAATCATTCACTCAACTGATTTGTTCAAAAATACGTATTCCTTCAGGAACTTAAAGGGATAGTTCACCCAAAAATGGAAATTTTGTCATTGTTTACTCAGCCTCATTTCGTTCCAAACCTGTGAGACTTTCATTCATCTTCGAAACACAAATTAATTAATGACAGAATTTTCATTTGAGGTGACCTATCCCTTTATCTCCTCTAAAGTTCGTTGCTTGGATGCTTGCAATCATTAAAGGGACACTAAGTAGGAATTACTCCCATCTAGTGGTGAAATTGTATTTTGCATTCAAACTAATTTTGCTCTCCAGCGCCTTGCTTTTTCAAATGCGCGTTGCATCTACGGTAGGCGATATGTACCAAAAAGCTTTGACGGGATGTCTTCTAATAGCACTTCGTCGAGTTTTCCTTCAGGTGAACAGGTGTGTTATTTCAAACAAACTGCAACATGACCATAAACAAACGAATGTTACAGTATGAATTACTGACTGTGGAAAACATGAAATATTGTAATTAGTAGTTATGTCTTCTTTATTCGTTATATTTTCTGAATAATGTGCATTGTTAGATATAAAAAAAATATTGTAATATAGATTGTAACACTGACTTACCTGTCGAGAAGAAAACTGGCCACTTCAGCGTCTCTTTTGAAATCTTTATCCAGCATTAGCTCTTTCCACCTAGAAAAAGCTTCCCCGACATTAACTCTTGTTTTCTGTAATCTACGGTCACGTTTCCTTTTACGTTCTATTTTTGACTGTTTTGGCGACGATGTTTTCTTCTCCTGTGGCGCGGCATATGTATGGTCCATAATAAGAATGCAATCCAGACTTTTAAACTTGCCGGAGCAGTTTCAAGCGCCTCTCACTGCTCTGCACCTGCGTTTCTGGCTCTGACCGAAAACGCGTTGTGGAAACGCGTTGGCTTAGTACTTTTTGTCCCTCTCTGCTATTATAGTTTTGCAAGATGGCGGAACTACATGGAAGCCTCCGTCGACCTACCCGTCCCATGTATATAAAGATAATAAATTCTTCATTTACGAGGATTAGTTTAAACATTGGCATAGGTATTTGTACACCATTGAGGGCATATTTATGAATAAAAATATTGATTTTAGATAATAAAATACCTAAAAAGTTACTTATTGTCCCTTTAATTCTACTTTGGTTTTTAATAAAATACATTTATATATTTTAATTATTTAATCATGTAGTGTTTAATCATTTCAATATTTTTATGATTTCTTTTCCTTTATATGTAGGAACTCATTTTGAATAATCACAAAAAACTGCTTAATTTACATACAAATAAGCTGGCTTACAATAACGAATCACACCATAGCGCTACATACAGTATAACTCATTAAAACATTTTTAATTGAATGAACCAGTGCATACTGTACTATATGAAACTTTGTTTGAGGAGACGCTATGCTTTGTCAGAATATAGAAAAATCAATTGTATTATTTTATATTGTCCATTAAGAGACCTCTGGAGCATTTTGTGATTATAGAGAGGTCTGTGGATATGTAATTAACAGTGACACACTCTGGATGTAGAGGTCAATGGTGCGATGCTGATTGGGTGTATTACATGGATATGGAGCTGTGCTTCCTTTGACAGTGATGTGATACCTTGCTGCGACTCAGGAAAAGATTATCCCTTGAACCGCTCCTGGTGGCTACATATAGATGAAATTTGACTATACTAATTTCCTGTGTAAATTAAAGAATGAACAAGAGAGAGAAAGAAAGATGATTGTGTGATATAGATAGAGACACTGATTCCAATTCCTTATTACCAGTTGATAATTAAGTCCAAGCTTCAACTATAATAAGAAGCGATAGAAATGGCAAGTGAACTAATGACAAAGGTACAAAATAGTGCATGAGGGTTTCTAGACCCTTTTTTTCGAGAGGGGTTTACAGTGAAAATAGTTAACAACTGTTAAAATATTATATAAAATACTATCTATCTATTTATCTATCTATCTATCTAGATAGATAGATACATACATACATAGGTACTGTAGATTAATAGAGAGTATGTCTATATTTTTGGGCGGTCAATCAGAAGCCAGTCAGACCTCTTTGTATGAGATGAAAAAGGACCGCCTACCACGTCCTCCTTCACTTTCGTCTGAACCCTACTTCTGCATTTCAGAGGAAATTGCTGCGAACTATTCGGCCCCAAGTCTCCCAAGTCTGTCAAGCGAAAAAAGCAAACACTAAGCACTCACATCTGACATGTTACAGGATGTGCTCTCATTTTTTTCCACCTCTGAAGCAACAGACTTTAAAGGGAATCCTAGGTACAATACAACCCTTCAAAGCCTACAGCCTCTCTTTGACTACCTGAATTGAAAATAGATATTTAAAATTGGGCTCATGCTCTTATCACACTAAAAAAAAAAAAAAAAAAAAACATTGAGCAAATAATATTTAAAAAAATGTGTTTGTTTGTTTACTATTCTAAAGCTTTCAACTTTCTGGAACACAGGAAATGCATTTTCTGTTACTACATACTTTTTCAATGTCAAAACAAGAAGTATAGCAAGTGAGTTTGATGAATGCATAGTTTTGAGTCCTTTGCAAATAGTCCCATTTGTCCTGTTCCCAGCATGCACTGTGGCATTCATTATAAAAATGGTTGCAGTAGTAGTATAGGTTGTCTTGTAGTATCAAGATTTTGTCTTGTCTTTCGGCTCAAAATGACTGAGAAGCGATTCATGTCAAATATTGAGGTGGCAGTTTAAGGTATATTATAATTTAGCTTTGGCTTGTGAGTACTTATATTGTGAATATTCATGTGATGATGTCACTTATGACATGCACTACTTACAGATAACATGAAACATAGTATTGAATGTCTAAATGTATTATGTAAATGAGGAGGACAATTTGCATGCAACTCTTCATCCTTGAACTGTTTCAAAATGGCATTACAGCTACACATTTAAGGTAAATTCAGAAAATTATTAAGAATTAGAATTTAATAAAAAGTAATATTATTTGTTATAATCAATGAAATAAGAAGTCAAAAAAGGCAAATTATTGTCTTCATATTTTTAAAGTACAAACATAATTACAATAATTAGAGGGTTTTTATTGGTAATTTGCATTGTGTATGTGTGTGTCTCAGTTAATGTTACTCTATGTAATTGATCATGCACATTTTCTGCATTTTTACTGCACAATGTTTGTTGAAATTATTTGATTTAACATTAAATTACATTTAATTACATGTGTTGTTATAATTGTTACATTTAAATGAATTACTTAATTAAATTCGATTTAATGACATTTTTATTAAATGTTATAATAAACTAAATAAGAATCCAACTCTAAAAAGCCATGCATATTATTGCTTTCTTATTTTAAATGTTTTATGCACACCAAATATTTATAGTGCAACCAATATAAAGGGTCAAATAAGAGCTGCAGCGAATGACCACAGTATAACCCTATTGTTCCTGCAGAAATTAGCATGCTGAGAGCCATAGCAGTGGCGTATAGATGTACATAAAAGACAGGCTGGCAATATTTCAGGATTCAGTGGACACACATGGTGTTTCACAATGTTCATTCCCCAGAGGAACAAGAGCTAGACTCTCCATTCCAGCATCCAAAGAATGTTAAAGAATGGCTAGCGTTCCCATATTGAGATTCAGAGGGTACGTCCAGGTCCCTCGACTCCCTCTAAGTCAGTACAGTCTTCATAACCCGGCACTTGGACAAAACACAATAAAGCCACATTATGCGATGCACTTTCTTTAATTCATGAGGGATCCCTCATAAATCCGTTTTCAATAATGGCCCTTTTTTCCTGCCTTGTTTTCCCTATGTAAATGAGACCTCGGCGGCAAAGGGCCGACTGACAGTAATCTTCCGTAATTTAGTTTGCGCGGCTCTGTGCTAGCGCTCTGGGAGGCCTGAAAGAACACATATCATTCAGAGGGAGGTCAGACAGTGCACAAAACAAACTGGCAAGGCCAAAGCTCACACACACTGCCTGACTGACAGCTGAGAAGCCTGCATACTCAAAAGGCCAGCCAAGACAGCGAACGATTAAAAAAAGAAACCTGTTACGATTCTAGCGTGCGTGTCTGAGGAGCTGATGCTTGTTTGAATGGACTGTCTTTGTGATTGATGGCAGGTCGACACACCTGTTACACACTGACGTCATTCTTGCATTTTAAGCAGATTTGAGAAAACTAAGCTTCTTGGTCATGTTACTTTTTAGCTTAAGGAATTTATTATGTAAAGGCACTTATCTAATATTATGTGTTTTATAGTTTTTAATTGTAGAGTCATAATCAAATTACTGTTTTTTTTTTACTTAACCCTTTAAAGCCTGACACATTAAAAAAATGGCAGAAAATTATATATTTTTGGAAATTAGATGATTATTAATCCTTGAATCAAAATCCAAAAATTTTTTTTTTGCCAACTCATTTTGTTTATGATATATTTTTTGTATCACATTTGATACATCAGGCTTTTAGGGAACGTTTTGCTTACAACAGTGTAGATTTTAGATACAAAAAAATCTATTATGCCTTTAACAATTTGAAAATATAGAACATTTTAGGCAGTTTTTCTCTCTTTTTTTTTTACATAGATCTTTTTTCCAGTCCTTTTATTTCACTTTGTGGTAGTCACGAAAGCAGTTTCTGTCTTTGTTCAGGCAAAGATGCACCTTACACTTCTTACAGTACACATGTGAGAAGTGATTGTTGGTGCAATGCTTGCAACTTTCTCTATCTCTTTGGCAGTTGTGTTTACTGACTTGCCCTCTTTTTGTACGCTGTACATATTTGTTTGTTCTGCCGTTTCCTGTAGCATTTCATCAGTGACAAACTGTTTGAAATACATGTATGGAGTCCAGTTACACCTGTCTTCTGTCCCTCCCTCATCAGATGCAATGAAATCGACAGATGGAGGTTGAAATTGTTTTTATCTCCATCTGTATTCTTTCTTTTTTGCATTATCCTTCACCGACTGCCATTTGAATCTGTCCTGTGTTGTTGGGACCTCAACTTCTATGCTGCTCTGGACTGCACTTTCGACTTGATAATCTTCTTCATCACTGGTGTCTGAACTTCCATCATCATGCATGGCCTGAGGAATCCATTCCTCATCATTCTCCTCCTCCTTCTCCTCCTCTTCCTCTAACTGCTCTAGGTCACTTGAATTGCCATCCATTATTATGTCGATTACATTTTGAAGATGCTTTTTTTTCTCTCTCTTCTTTCTCTAATCTTTTTGGCATCTAAAAATACACATAAAAATTGATGATTCCAGCATATCGATTATAATTTTAGAGGAATTGTTACTGTAAAAATAACCTAAATGTATTGTAAGATGACATTGTGGTAGGCATATTGTAGATTACATAAAAAAAAATATTTGACACGACTATTCAGGGATAAAGAACCTTATACCTGCAGTTTCAAATTTAATATGTGCATTTTTAACACAATATATATTTTAATATGACATTTCAGTCATTAATTGCCATTAATTGAATCATCCCAATATTGTGTGTGTTTGCACTGTGGTAGTCATAAAGTAGATAACATTACTACAATTTGACATTACTGTTTAGACTTAAGCACCATTAATACCTGATGTATCAAATTTGATACACAATTTCCAACACTATTTACTTGTAATTTAATGATTAAATTATTAAGTAATTATGCATTATTTCAATTCAGAAAGTGTTAAATTAATTATATCAGGCGCAATCCAATATCATTTTTTACCTTAACAACTTGAAATTACCCTTTATTTTCCTGCCGAAAGCGTTTGGCTTGATCCAATCGCAGCTGCCATTTTGAAAAGATAAAAAATCACCCCTCTACTGCCTGCAGTACAGTGAAATTCCACAAGATGGCAGAATACACGTATCAAAATAGATACAACAGGTTTTCAAAGAAAGTATTGCTCTCACTGATTCAATATATGTCTTAGAAACTCGTGTATCAAATATGATACGTGCGGTTTTAAAGGGTTAATATGTTCCTTCAAAAAAACTTCACCCAGATCTGCAGCTTCAAATGAATTATCCACCCGCCTGCATATATATTTTTGCCTGATTTAGATAAACGCACCCAACCCGCGCACAGTTGTCACATTTAGGGGTTGGTTCAGCATAATTTCCATGCCTGGAAAGTTTCTGAAAAATTAATAAACCCAGAAAGTTTTGTAAAAGTCATGGAAATCTATTTCACAATTCTCTGTATAATAGAATTATGTTTAATCAGGTCCTGAATTTCGGTGCGAGATTGCGCATATGTCGCATTACTCATTCCCACAGTATTATTTTCACGTCTTTTTAAGCCATTCAGTACTCACGCCCTCCAAAGGTGCTTTTCTGTGCGCTTACAGTCACTTCCAAAACACTAGCCATGCCACTTTCTCCTTCTTTCCAAAGCGCTCGGTAGCTTGCGCTCCCATTGCGTATACCGTTGCAAGCAACCATGACCTGCGCTCTCCATGACGAAACGTACTGTAAGTTTCAGCAAAGGATAAATGGGTTTCCAGTATGGAAAATCTCTCGCAGTAGATCTGCTACTAAATTTACACTAAATTTAAAAATGGCCATCCCTGTACAGCTATGATCAGCTGTTCCTCCATCTTGGCTAAGCTTTCAGTGTTGTTACAGAAATGGTGAAGGTGATTGGTAGGTTCTCGGTGTACTTGCAGCATTCTGAAATGTTTAAAAGTTTTTATCTCGCTGCAGTGTGGACACACCTGGAAACATTAGTAGGCAGTACCACATTTGCGTTGTGACCACATTGCTATTTGTGCACGCTTGCCACATGTCTACATTTGAAATAACGAACTTGAGCGTGCAAAAGATGCGATATGCGAACAGGCCCTAATAAAGCTGTGCCAACTGTCATTAATAATGTTAATCAAACAACAAAAGACATAGAAAATCCCTCACTGCTCTTGCCTAAATAATGTTTTGTTAAATAACTTAAATGTTAATTTGGACCTACAGTTTATTCCATTTCTGTCGCTTATTTAAAACACGTTCATATTTTAGAAAATTTAATTAATATTTGCATCATTAATGATTCATCTTATCCACCCTCGACCCACCTGCAAATAATCAGAATGCATTTTTTATTACCCGACCCATGTATTATGCGCAGCGCCCATAGATATAATCGCCGTCCGCGCATCACTAGTGCGTTCCTACTTCAAAATATTTCGCAATTTCTGCTTGGTACTTGGAAATTATACCATGATACTAAATCATTATCAACTTTCTGAAAAACCAGTCATAAATATATATATATATTTTCAAAAAAAAAACATGCTTCCACTAATGGCATAAAAAAAGGAACTTTTGTTCTTGTTAGTTTATGCTGTATCGCCCATCACAGATCAGGCTTTCAGCACTTTTTGCCTTCCAGCAGAAACTCACATCCTTGCCCATAACAGTCCCACTGAGGTCCTGTCAGACTGAGAGATGATTGGCCGTAGAGCTTCAAGACATATGAGGGGAGAGTGACAGGTGGTGGAAGACAGACTTCATCTCTGTGAAAGGGGAAGATTTGGACAGAGGAGATTGTAAAGGTCTTTCATTTGGATGGTGTTGAAACTTGCTTCACTGGATTCTTTACTGAAAATAACAGAAGGAAAGGGACTAGGCACTTTCCAGTTAAAAAGTTACATTAGCTCACAGAAAAAAAGGATTACTCTTGTCCAAATCTGAAATTAAATAACTGGATGAGACATTTTAGCATTCAGTATCACTTCAGTTTCAAGAATGAAATGGTGCATTAACACTAAATCAAGTGTGACAGTCTAAATAAAAATGTGAAATGATTCATCCAAATTAAGCCCATTGCCTAAACCAAAATGTTTCCTGAGATGTCTTGATCAATTGCAGGATTCCATTTTAAATCAAGGATGGTGCTGAGCCACATCTGTTGGTTCAGCAGGTCCATCGCAGCTCTTTTTTCAGTCTGTCTTGAAAAACATGAGGGATGAAAGCTACACGTCAAAGAAACAGACTTTCCCGGAGGTGTCAAATGTCTTTAAGGTAGTGATGGCACT
Source organism: Carassius auratus (assembly GCF_003368295.1). Taxonomy (NCBI): domain Eukaryota; kingdom Metazoa; phylum Chordata; class Actinopteri; order Cypriniformes; family Cyprinidae; genus Carassius; species Carassius auratus. Next base: position 6,133,517 of record NC_039267.1, on the reverse strand, counting down.
TCAGTTGAGCTGTCTTCAGTTTTTGAGCCATGCCAGACGCTTTGGTGGAAAACTCACTTTATAGTGTAGCTATAGTCTTGACAAGTAGATAACAACCAGCTACTTCTTTTTAATGGGAACACTATTTTTACCTTGAATGTGTCCTTCATTAACTGATTCATTAACTGATTTTGCTTAATGGAATCACTAAATATGAATAAAATGTAGAAAAAATATTAAAAATGTTGGTAAACAGTTTTAGATTAAAAGTTTAGGGTTGGAAAGATTTGTAAATGTTTTCAAAGAAGTCTCTTATGCTCACCAATCCTGCATTTGTTTGATCAAAATACAGCAAAAAATTGAAATATTATTACAATTTAAAGTGGCTGTTTAATATATAATCAACTATAATTTATATCTGGGATGTTTAAAGTTGAATTTTAAGCATCATTACTACATAAGTCTTCATTGTCACAGGATCCTTTAGAAATCACTCTAATATGCAGATTAGAAATGGGCTGCTTGTGAATACCCTAGTAAAAAAAAAAAAAAAAGTATATTTAAAATACATTTAGTTTAAACAATGTAAATTTCAAATCTATAACATATTTACTGACATATCGGTCAAGACTCGCTGATATAGAAATTATAATTAAACATTATATGGAGTACTTCTTGTGCACAAGGCATATTTCTTCATATGAAGCATAAAATTAGTTGTGATGTCACTATTAATGAGAGTTATATAGTGATAATATTGGTCTTTAAATGCAAGATATTTAAAGTGTACCTGAAGTATACTTGCAATATAGTTCGACTTTAGCACAGTCTGATATATGTCATTATATCTTCAGTTTGACTACTTCCACACAATTAAAGTGCATTAAGTACCAAATGATTATACCAGTTTAGTATACTAAAGTACAATTGAATGGTATTTGTATTTAGGACATAAATATCTAAATGTATTTTTAGTGTACTTGGCACACAATAAATGTATTTCAAATATATTTGAGTATATTTATTTTTACTAGGGGAGTGCTGTATATTTCCGCCACTGATACGTCTAAATATGGATTGTGAGTTTTTGGAGGGGGATCTTTTTTCTCTGCTTTGCACAGGTGCTAATGAAGCAGCTCAGGGCATGACTGTGTGGAGTGTACTTGTTTGCTTGTGTGTAGTCCTGGGGTGGTCTTTGTGGTCAGGATCAGACAGATATTGTCACCATCCACTGGTGGGCCTGTTGGCAGATATGTTCTCCTGAGCTGCAGGGTTTGATGGATCCTAGATCGCCCTCTCTCAGCTCTGTACTCATTAGGCTGCTTTGTGAACAGACGTTGACTGATTTATGCGTGTGGGGTTTCATTAATTATGCCGTGTGTCATTCAAGCAGATTAGTTATTTCTAACTTTTCCAGTGGATTGTCAGTTTGAAACAGTTGAATATTTATTACTTTTTTTGTTGATAATTAAAGGGACAGTTCACCTAAAAATGAAACTTTTGTCATCATTTACTCACATTCGTGTCATTCTAAAATTGGAAGGCTGCTTCAATTCTTCTGTTTAAAACAAAATAAGATTGACTTGGAAATTATATTTAATTAAAATGGTTTGGTACCAAGATTCAGGGTTGAGTAATTGACAGAATTGTAGTATTTGGGTGAATTATCCCTTTAAACCCAATGAAAATGACTGATGTGCATATTCAGAGATTAAGTGTCAGATTAAGTGTCAGAGATTAAGTTTTAAATTATTCGTATTCATGAAATAAGTGCTTGAGCAATGATCCAGATGAGACAAATCATTTGGAGATGACGGTGACAGTGAAGAGACTCCAAAAGGCTAATTGGCAGAGTTCTGCTGGATAAACAACAATGGGTTGTCACTTTCTTGGTTAATTTACTCCAGGAATAAGCAAGGTATTTACATAGTAATTTATGCTAATTGTCTCTTGTGAATTTTTTTTTGCTCAAGCCTATGGAGCAAGTATAGAAGCACATTAGCCGGACCTGAATGGGTTTATTCTTAGCAGTCGGTTTCTTGTCAAAGTGACTTTGAGAAAAGAAAGTTTGGATTACATAACACAATTACCAGAGCAGGTAGCTAAGGTTAAATGGCTGAATCCCATGTACGAATGAGAAGGTAATGCAATTACAAACAAAGTGCTGATTCTGTCACAGTGCTAGATACAAGTCACATATTGCCTTTGTTGAAAAAAGTCTTTGTGTTAGCCTCGTGAAGTAAGAGATGTTACCTATGCAAGTAGAAATAATCAAAAATGAAAGGCTGTTTTTCCCAAGCTAATGAATTTACATTAATAATGCATAATTGCAAACAAACTTTCTTGCTGTAATAGGTCTATAGTCGATTGCAATCTCAGAATTTTTTTCTTTTATATATATATATATATATATATATATATATATATTGACATTGTCAGGAAATTTGAGAAAAATCATGGGGGTGATTCTTTATATTTATAGGAAATATGTTTATCCGAAAACGTAAAGACTTGACATAAAATGTAATTAAAGGTATTTTTGTTATTTTATTTATTTTAGGGCAATCGATTACATTTTAAACCACGTTTAATTGCATGATCGTCATGAGTTGACTCGTGATTAATCGCAACTTAATTGCACATTTGTATCTGTCCCAAATGTACCTTAAATTAATACTATTCAAGTGTTTAATACTCAAATCAACATGAGCATGGACAAATATAGATGTGGATATGAATATGGATAGCCAACTTGGACATCATACTACCTTGCCTGCAGCTAATCTGTGGGATATTCGCTGGCCTGACAATGAAGAATTGCCTCTGAGCAGCTAGCGATAAGCCGCACGATTAGATATCTGATCTGCATGCTCATTACATGTCGAGGGATTGCTTCCTTAACGAGATTAAAACAATGATTATGCAACACACAACCCTCAGGGCCATGCATGAAAATGCATCCTAGTGTTAAACGTTTATTTTAATAACCTTTACCTCAACCCCCAAATGACAACACTTCACCAAAACCCAGCACCACACACCTGTTGTTTGTTAGATGTGACAAAACTCCAAATGAATTGCCCTCTGGTCCAACACGTATGCAATCAATATCACGCCGGCCATATGAATTAGCAATTATGTCTGAACTTTTCGCTCGGGGGCTCTGTGGCATGGCATTTGAAAAACAAAATGATTAAACACTGCTTTTTTCCCCTCCCAGTATAGCCTTTCTTTTCATTTTTGTTTAATCATTTTATTGAATGTAAAGCATGGCTGAGTTTTTAAAGTGGGAGGTATCACACTGCTCTCGTACAAGAGAAACTAATTACAAAACAAGATACAAAATCACTCATAGAAAATGAAAGTCAGTGGGCTTCAGGATATGAAATCTGAAAACGGTTTACCTGTGACTTCTGTCGTTTCTTCTACAAAATGGTTTGTGCATGTAGTAAATTTCCACGTTCTTGTTTGTAAGCTTCAGATCCTCAGAATCCAAGAGAATGTGTTCCCATCCGGGTTAATCTAGCCTGAGGTAGATGTACATTATCCTGTCTGCCCTTATAAGTGTGATGGAGACGGTTATGGCTTCTTCACGTCAAAGCAGATTAACTGGTAGTCACTGTAGCACGTATATGATGTGATATCTTATCGCTCTTATCCTTCGTGCGCGGCATAAACAGTCTCCCAACTGACGTCTTTATGATGCCTTGTCTCTGTTTAGCATACCTGCTCTTTATCTTGGATTTATATATTGCTGTGGAGTGATAAAATACATAAAGATAACTTTGCCAGTAACATGCTACAGTTCACAGCTTCTTGTTAGAAAAAGTAGCTTGACAAATAACTGCATTGGTTTGTTTGAACAGTTCATTTGAATTAATAGTTCACTGATCAAATAAATGATTCACTGATTCATTTTAAAGTTTTTTAAGCAAAATGTAGCTAAATGCTGGTTTTTTTTTGCTTCCGTTATAGAAATTACTTTGTTTTTATACTTTAGCTGGTTGTGTTAATGCACAATTACATTAATTTTAATGCTGTTGTGTTCAGTTAGTTTGCTAACTCAGATGTTTTTATGCCAGATAAATTATCTAACTAAATTTTATATTTTATCTAATCTCATGCATGTACAAAGATATTACGTATCTTTCATATCGTTAACAACTTTTTGAAATGGTAGCTTGAATGTATGGAAAGATGTAACTCAGAAAAATTTAGTCAAAATTAAGCAAAACATGGTCTTGTATGCTCTGATTGAGAGAGAACTCGTATATAAAGCCATCTAGATTCAGTCCAAGAACTTTAAAGCCATTTTTCTCATCATTTTTCTATAGTCTTGGTCATTTAGTTGTTCATAGACAACAAAATGAAGAAACAACTGAATTTGTGCCTTGGAATTTGATCCATTAGTTTTGTTTTCTGTCATTCTTTTGTTTACCTAATGCTTTCAAGTAAAATCTCCCACCGTTGGGGTTTCTTTGTTCTCAGCTTCTGAATGACATTTTTTTGCGGGGCATAAGGGGTTCACTGAGGTTTTCATTAATCCTCCATCTTAATTGCTTGACTCGGTTACCTCACGTGTCACTTTCTATTAGCAGCATTTTGATGTGTAATGTGCAGAAGACAAGATAATTACAGAGAGATGGCTTGGGTAGTGCACAACATAGAGGAAAGGTTATTTGCATCTGTATAGAGCCTGGGTGCCATAGAGCTACAAAGTGTCACGTCTGAATGTGCTGCTAATGCGTTTAGCTTGAGTTCGACATGCAAGCTGTGTTTTTCTAGCGAGCCTCCCAAGTGGATACTGCATGAATTCAAATAGAAAGTAAAGAAAGTTTTAAATGCTGAGTAATTGCACTTGAAAGGTTTGATGTTGCCTTGTAAAAAATTGGGGAGTTTTATAAATATTTACACAACAGTTCTTTCTGTAAGTTGAATCTGATTGACCGAGAGACTTTTCCAGGAGTGTGATATTCTAGTGATAACAGAACTCCAGCCGTTTCACCGTTTGTATCACTCCGCTTGCGGTATTTCTCACGGCAAGTGTCATGGCGGACGCCCGAATCCACTATAATTTTATAACTACTGTTTTTTTGTCAGAGAATGTAGTTTTAAGAGTTTATTTTTAGGCTAGAAAGTATTCTTAAGACTTTAAATATGCAGTTTGTTTAGAAAAGATACAATTTATTTAAAACATTTACTCTGATGTTTTCTGAGATGTGAGCTCCACTTGCTCAGTCCAGTTCTCTCTCTATTAATACTCCACTCTGCCTAACACATTGCTTTTAATACAGTAATACAATAAATTGTCAATAAGGCAACTCAATGTTCCTTCATTACTGGTTCTAAAGTGATGGTTTGGAGTTAGTAACAGAGGCTTGGTCTCAGCTGTTAAACTGTCAGCTTGATTTTTGAAACCGTGGCGGAAGGTAGTAGTTCTGTGCAAAAAAGCCTTTTTTAAAGACACTGAATTGTCGTTTCTTATGCATTTACTCACTCATGCCATCGAACAGTTGTATAAATGCAATATTACACTCATAGCAGTGTGATAGCACAGATCTGCCCATATACAGGCATATAGCACTGCTACGTGTGTGTGTGTGTGTGTGTATATATATAACATTAAACATAAAAGACAAAAATGAAAAAATAAATGCTTATAAAAAACAAATAGTCAGATAGTCTCTGTATATGTGTGTATATATATTTATATACACACATGCATATATACTGTACATGCTGTACTAGCACACACTATTATATATAATGCATATATATTTATAAATAATATTATACATATTATGTTCGAACTTTATTTAATATTTGGTTATATATTCAAACAATAAATATATAGAGTTTGCATCAGTTGATCCATTCTTTTTTTGAGTTTGAGTCTCACTTTTTTTCTTTTTCTTTAAGGTTCCTGCAAGTCAAAAATATAAATTTGGACCAGGAAGACAATCCTGATTTTTAAAGTTCACGTCATCTTTACATTGGTATTATTCCAAGAAGATAACACATTATTAAAGCTTTGAACAATGTTATTAAAGAGACTAATGGACATTTTAGTGAACCATTAAATTTAATGATCACTTTGGCGCTCAGTAGAGGATATCAAATTTATCTCTCTGAGTCACAAGATTTATTTTGGAAGCTCGTAAACAAATGAGGTTTTTGGCGTGGAAACATTTCCTGAAGAGTTTATTGGAAATGCATTTGTTATTATTCATCACTTTGTCCAGGTCCTGCACCACTCATGTCCAAATCAAGATAACATGAACTCCAGCGTGTGCTCATATTGCAGATGTGCCAAAAGTCCTTCGCAGGAACTTTGTCGGAAGTCTTCAAGCCTGCTGAGGTCAGCAGGTCTATTTCCCTGCCAAATAGGTCTATTCCCTGGGCTGGCGGGAGGTCGGAAACTAATTACAGAACGCAGGGCAGGGAAAAGTCAACTCATTTTCTTCCACCTCCTTATTGGTGGTTGTACTTCAGCGTGTTGGTATAGCAATGGACATTGAAGGATACACTTCGGCCATAATGGATTTATCAAATAAAGCTTGTTGCACTTCATACAATACCTCCTCCTGTCAAAATACACACTTTTAGGTTGCTGCAACCCACAATACGATAACATAAGCCTGGAATATGTCTCCAAAGGCTAACAGACCAATTATGTTATGTAACACAGTGACCTGTGCATAAATGTACCAGCCAGAAATTGGTGACTTTTAAAAGTCTATCGATTTTAAGGTGGCAGCTGCCCAATTAGCAACTGATCATTCTCGTCATCTAGATTCGTCATTACAATGCACAAATGAGAACCAAGGCTCATGTTGCTAAGCTATATGGCAACATCTGTAGTTATTCCCATTTTTTTTTTTGTCTAATTGGATTGAGTTTAAGTCCAAGAGCTAATGAGTGTGGGAACAGCGGCTGGAAATCAAGTGATGCATGCTGGCATGTCGGGTTCGAATAATAAGGTGTAATTGGAAGAACCGATGATAATGGATATGGCTTTTCAGAGCCAATTAAAGCTTTATTCAGCTCCTAAACATACTGTATCAGCATCTGTTTTGTTTAATTACACATCTGTTGAAATTATTTTCGACAATAACAAGAGTAAACCAACATCACTGACTATCATAATTAAGTCGAAGGCTCCTGAAAAGATTGTTTTCGGTTCTTGACATTTGAATAAAAATGGAATCTGAAATACATTTTTTTATTTTATCTTTATCTTTATATCAAATAATTATGCTGCGATCTTTTAATTCATCCAAAACCCCTTTTTGACAAGCAGTGCTTCCAGAGAGAACATTAGTTTTACTACTATAGTGTTTTAAAGTGACTTGCAATCTGACCAACTTTGACACACTGTGGTTGAAGTAGTTGTTGGTTTATGCTAATGATTTAGCCAACTTTATGAAATGCTTCTTTAATTCTTAGTTTTTTTTTTTCTTTGTCTGCAGGAGTGAGAGAGAATTTACGTGTGGACAGTCATATCTCTGTGATCTTATGGCTGAAACCATTGATTAATGAAACTCAGCGAAGCACTTTCTGACACAAATTATCTGGTAGATTGCTAGCTTTCAGTGAATACTCAAAAGATGATTTTATTGGTCTGAGGTTGCTCTTTCAAAGTTTAGGAGACTTAATTTAGTTGTGTGATAATGTCAGTTATGTGACATTGAATTATTAACTTGGCCTTAGATGTTTCTCCTGAAATTGCATTGGAGAAATCTAAAAACAACACAGGCATATTACTATAAAATGATTGTGGATAGCATAGCTCAGATAATTCGATTTTCTGTGTTAGATGAGAAAATTTGTTGTTTAGTTAAAAGAGGTAGATCGATTTTATTCTAACTCATATACAATCTTACAAATGGCAAAGAGCAAAAGTTTTAGCTTTGATCATTTTTTAAAAAATTATTTAATTAGTGCCCTCAAAAAATTAAAATTGGCAGAAAATGTACTTAATCTGAGATATAGATAAGTTGTTTCGTCATCAGAACAAATATATCAATACTGGTATCAGTAATAAAAATATACAATATAACAAATATTTAAAAATATAAAATTTTTATGTTTTTTTGTACATTAATTTGAATATTGCATGTGAATTTATTGCAATATTGCAAAAGTATATTTCAAAACTTTAATGGTTGATGAGATTAATTGTGATTAATTTCAGAAAAAAATGTGTGATTAGTTCATCAATTGACACCACTAGTTTAAAGTTAAAACACCTAAATGATGGATTTGTTTTTTGCAAACACACATTTTTTTGTTTTACAAGATATTAGTTGAGGACTGAGTGTTGATTTCTTGTGGATTATTACTAATTTGAATTCTCATTCTGATGGCACCCATTCACTGTAGAGGATCTTATTAAGTTCCATTTATTTTCTCTTTTTATTTGTAGAAAATGTTTTTAATGGGGCTTTAAATAACTCATAAAACAATAACCAGATCAGAAAAACCTATGGTGAAACACACAATGTTTTAAATCTCCATTTAACAAAATAGAAACTTCTATAAAGACAAAAATAATGTCTGAATGAATGCTGAATCTATTTCATAAGAGTTCATTTGAAACTTAAACGATACATTAAAAAAGTTATAGAAAAGTTAAAGCAGTTTCTGTGTGGGATAGACATTATGAATGCCAGGGAGTTGTGACATTTTCCCAATGCCTGCTGGCTGTCGGCCTCACCTCTCCTTCATCAGAGTGACAGAATGAACGACTGAGAGTTTTATATGGAGACTTTGGACCGAAAAAACCCTTCGGCCCGATTGAAAGGTTATTATAGAGAAAATGAGAATTTGAAAATCTATATTTATATATAATAATAATAAAACATTTGTTATATAAATGTCCTGTTTTCTTATTTTAGAAGTACGATTGTCAAAATCCATAAGGCAGCCCTATACACTGTGAGAAAAATAGAGCGAGGGAGAAAAAGAGAGCGAGAGAGAGAGGCTGAATGTTATCTCATTTTCTCCTGTCTTGCATTTCCCAGGATTACATTAAAGCCTGGATGGGGATCCAGTAAGAGTTAGTTATTATTAGCGCAGTTCCCTCTTGCGTTTTAGCAATATTAGCATAAACAACCGTCAACCCTTCTCCCACTGTAAACGCCGCAACAAAGGCCTTCAAACCCTGGATGAAATTATGAGCTCTTTTGATGTTACAATCTTGAGCCTGATTAAAAAAAAGGGACGATCAAGCTTTGTTTTCCTTCGTTTGATCTGAATCGTTGGCGTGTTGCTTGGCATCCCTTTCATGTCAGAATTATTAATTGTGGCTTCACCTGTATGAAAATTATCTTTCGCTGTTGTTATGTTTTTACTCAGAACTTCACATCAGCGAAACATGGCTCCATTAAAATGGAATGTTGAAAAGTGAGTTTGATCTGTCAACCGTGAGACAGTTGAGCAGGAGACCGGGGCAAGTTGTCACACAGAAAGTTCTGTAATTTACTAGATATATAGGATTTTTGGACAGTATTCAACTTAGTTTGATAGTTTGAAATTACTGTATGCTGCAAAGTGCCCAAGTAATCATGACTCTGTCTTTATTTTCAGTGTTTCTTGTGTGCTGTCGATTTTTCCTTATCTCCATTTTGAAAGTCACGTAAGTCATTAACCGGCAAAGTTAAAGAGAATAGCATTCTCATTAAACTTTTTCTCTGCTTTTAAACAATTCCAGATCTGTTGCTGATTAAGTGAGCCTTTGTGTAATGGACTTGAAAGAACGGTGGACTTCTTGCGTTACTGTGAAATCACGCGCCTTTAAGCAGATCCATACTGAAGATTGTGAATTAGTGAACAATAGCCTATACAGGGATTTACTGAGACTTCTTATTGAGCATGGCCAATTAAAAATAATGTGTGCCAGAAAGACAGCAAAAAATGATTCATGCATTTTAATAATGTCAAACTGTAGGAAAATAAGTGCATATATATATATATATATATATATATATATATATATATATATATAAATAAAAACTGTTACAGGGCTGACCATATAGGAGGGAGGATGTCTATTAGTTTGAGGTTGTATTGTATTGCGTTGCTAATGTTATTGGAGTTTTTCTTTTTCTTTTCTTTCTTTCTTTCTTTCTTTCTTTTTTCTTTTTTACATACCTGTACCTGTACCTGAGTTAATTCCAGTTCACACTATGGGCAATAACTCTAATGATAAATATTTTATATTTAAACCATTTGATGACATAACTACAATACGCTCTTATAATAAACATAATGTTATTGTCCTTTAATGTGGATTAATATATCGGCTTGTTAAGACCTAAAATTCAAACCTGTATTTCTTGTGTGAGCTCCGCAGCTCAGAGTATCTGGAACACATGCTTCTACAAAATTATTTTTTTGTTAAAGTGCCCTTATTATGCCATTTTTAAGGTTCCTAATATAGTTTTGGGAGTCTCAATAGGTTTACATGCATATAAGGTCCAATAAGTCAAACAATGCCTTCATTTTTGCTCAAAATATGCATTTAATATCAACTTATTTTTCCAGTGACTGTCAAATGACTCTTTCGAAGCAATTCTAAGATTAACTCTCTTTAAAAAACCCTTTTGTGTGAGCCTACTCTGCTCTGATTGGTCAGATGGCCAAGTCTGTTGTGATTGGTCTGCCGTGTACAGCACACACCCATTGCTGTAGTTCCATATTTGAATGATCGATAGAAAATATAAAAAGCTATTGTTTATCGTTCTTACAGTTTGAGATTCAGTGGAGCCGGTATGTCTCAATAAACTGGGTATTGAGCCGTCTTTCGAGCACAAGCATTTTGTAAATCCCACCATGAACTGCCAGAGATTAGAAAATCAGTCATCAGTAAAATTACGCGTTTGAGGGTGGGTCAAGTTGTTCGCTGCCGGCCAATGTAGAACATAGCTGCGCATTATGCAAGTGTGTTATCCCAAGACATGTAGCCATCACGAAAGTGGGATTTAAATTACTAATGACTCATAAACGCTGTTCGGAGACGATTCTTTGTTTTGGGAGAAAATAACTTTATCTTGCTCTTTTGGCTTTGCAATTTTGCAGATAATTTGCATTCACATACAGCTAGCTACATTACACACTGCATGAAAGGCAATGTTAGAAATGACATAATAGGGGTACTTTAAATGATCGCGTTTGCTTTTAAGCATGATTGGACAATTATTTTCAAATAATTTGCATTGTATATTTGTTTTTTAACAAACCCACACTTTACCAAAAATCTCTAAGGCTGAAAACAGATTTTAGATGATGTGAAAATAAAGTGTGCAAAAGCCTTAGAAGTGTGATTCTGAGTTGTTAGCTCTGACTGACACCTCTCTGAGCATAACTCAATTACTTCCACCGCAGCTAGCAGCTGATGGACATGTCCTGCGGGAATCGCAGTCATGGGCAGCACAGGCCACAATTGTCCAGACAAGGTCAAGATTACCAATGATTCAGAACTAAAAGGCAACACAAAAGGGCCAGTAATGTACTAGGACTGTTGAAGGATTATTCTGGGTTATTGGGTGATAAGTAGCAATGACTCTGAAAGAAGCGGTGTAGATTGGAAAAAGTGATTCAGAGGAGAACTTCAGGACACGCTTGCCGGGCTCTGGATGGCTGGTAATTGCTGTTTGCCAAATGAGTGGCAATTCCAGAAAACTCAATATTTTTCTTTGTCACTCTCTATCTACTCTTATCTGTGTGTGTGTGTGTGTGTGTGTGTGGTAGAGAAGAGGTCAAGGTTTGGCTGGTTAGCATGATTCAGTTAGTCCCCTGCTGGTAGGTTGATTTAAAAAAATACATAAAAAGTGCAATTCATGCTTAAAATGGATTAAATACACATTTTTCATAATAAATATAATTTTAATTGATTTCAATTCATTTTTTGATATTTAGGAGGCATAAAGTCAAATGAATAAAAATCCATTATAATGAACTGGATTTTAATTTATGAATTACACTTATAACTCCTGCAAATATCAAAATGAAAGTCAATATTTAAGATAATATGATGGAATTCATACATAAAATAACTTAAATACATCTCTTCACTGATGAATATGATTTTCATTTCTGAATTAAAACTAATTTAAAAAATTTTTAGGGGCATAAAGTCTACATTTTATGGTGAAACAATTGGAATCATACTTCAGTGAAGACTTGAATACACATCTAACATAATGAACATTTAGATGTCAGACTTAAAAATTAAGTTTGATATTTTTAGGGGGCATAAACTCATACAGATTCCTGATACTATAATGAAAAAAAGGAGGGCAATACAATGCAAACCTTAAAGGTGCTGTAGGGAACTTTTGTAAAAAAATATTTTGTACATATTTATTAAACCTGTCATTATGTCCTGACAGTAGAATATGAGACAGATAATCTGTGAAAAAAATCAAGCTCCTCTGGCTCCTCCCAGTGGTCCTATTGCCATTCGCAGAAAGTCCCCCGCTCCCGGTAAAAAACAACCAATCAGAGCTGCGGTCCGTAACTTTGTTTGTGTTCAAAATGTATTAAAATTAACATAATAAGCGAGTACACCATGAATCCATTTTACAAACCGTGTTTTAGCTTGTCCTGAATCACTAGGGTACACCTATAATAAGTGTTTATATTCTGACTATTTTAGATTGTTTCGGGGGTAGCGGCGGAGTAACCCAGTACCTTTGTGATTCTTCATAGACATAAACAGAGAGAAGTAGTTCCGGCTACGATGTTCTTCCGCAAGACGCAAGCAGTTCTGTTTATTAACCACTAGTGAAAGTAAAAGTGAAAAAAGTGAAGTGAAAGTGAAGTGACATTCAGCCAAGTATGGTGACCCATACTCAGAATTTGTGCTCTGCATTTAACCCATCCGAAATGCACACACACAGAGCAGTGAACACACACACACACACACACACACTGTGAGCACATACCCGGAGCAGTGGGCAGCCATTTATGCTGCGGCGCCCGGGGAGCAGTTGGGGGTTCAGTGCCTTGCTCAAGGGCACCTAAGTCGTGGTATTGAAGGTGGAGAGAGAACTGTACATGCACTAACCCCACCCACAATTCCGTCCGGCCCGAGACTAGAACCCACAACCCTTCAATTGGGAGTCCAACCCTCTAACCATTAGGCCACGACTTCCCCTAGAGCGTCAAAAGTTCCCTACTGCAACTTTAATGAGATTGGAACATTTTTATTTATTATTGTCACATTCCAAAAAATACTGAACATAAAATATCATGTACTGTATATAATTACACCATGACATTTTTAAATACATTAAATGTAAACTTTTATTGAAATGGTTTTCCACTGCATGTGAAACTAACATGAATATAAAGAGCACATTTCTAAGAACTTCAGTTTTAGACTACATTTGGCTTTTCTGTATCTTTCTTTATCTTATATATCATTGACCCAAGTGCCATAACTACATCATTATGGGGCAGAAAGCATCTTTTTCCACTGACGGTCATCCACCAGCAGCCGTTGGTAATATGTGAGCTGCATGCCCAGTCCCTCAGCCCATGTGCTTATGTGAGTCTCTTTTGAAGCCTGCAGAAACGGAAAGATGTATATGACCTTCCCCGAGGCATTTCTCCAAGAACCCTCTGAGACCCTCTGGCTTCTCAGCAGTCACACTCCTCTACCTCTCATCCTTTGTTCCTCTCCTCTTCTGTCTCGCTCCATCCCTCCAGCAATTTGGTCGGGGTCAGTTTGGGGCGACGGTCTGTGAAGTGTAAAACCCGTTTTCAGAAACAGCAGCCAGGGACCCGGAGTGACACAGTTCTCATTTGCTGCACAGCAAGGATGGCCCAAAAGCATATTCACTGAGTGCAAGTGAAAGTCAACAGTTGTCATTCTTGAATAACGTCCTGAGAAATAGAAGGCAAGAACTAAAGGGGAATAGAGTAAAAGATTTCAATGAATCGATGTTATCATATACTGTGAGAAATTTTTAAACATTATAAATAAAACAAAGATTACTGGACTATGTTTTACAAGAGAGGACTATTGTTTTTTTTTTTTTTCAAAGTGTTATGTTTATTTCAATGTTACATGCAGTTTTAAGTTTATTTACTAGCAATTTCTGAGTGAAAATAGTTTGTACACCAATTTACATACTTTATACTGTACATTAAGCCAATTGTTTTGAATTACCAGTTTTTTTAAATGATGTTTAAATATGCGAATTTGCACTAATTTGCATGCAAGTACAGAATAGAAATCTGAGAACTGTATACATATTTGTATATAGTTTTATACAATTCTCAGACTTCTGTTCTGGACAGATATGCAAATCTGTGCATATTTGCATATTTAAACAGAGTTTTTAGAGAGGTTATTTTGGATATCTGTGTTTTATCACTCCATAAATCACATATTTTATCACAAATTTAGACAAGATGTGAACAAACTCTTTTGTAAAAAACAATATTCAGAATACAGTTAAATTAAAACTGGAAAGTTTGGTCTGTAGTTTGGTTTTAAAGAAACGTGTTGTAATTGAAATCTAAAGACGCAAATGGAAAAAGCATAATAAAACGAACACCTAAATGTGTATTTTGGATATTTTCTTTCAACTAGTCTTAAAAGAATGGATTAGGTTATGGAAGCAAATTAGCCCAAAATCTTAAAATTTTACCATTTTCTTGCCTCAATTTAATAACCCCCACCCCACCCCCAAATCTTGAAATTTTTGCTCTCACCCTTTTGTTGGGCCAAACCTGTATTACTGACTTTCTTCTAAATCAGTCAAAAGATATTTTGAAAATTGTCCCAAGTGTTGTTTTGAACACCATTCAATTTCACTGTATGGACAACAGTTTTTCAAAATATCTACTTCTTATGTTTCACAAAAGAGGTCATAGAGGTTTGGAAGGGCATGAGGATGAGGAAACGACCATATTTTGGATGACCTGTCACTTTACATACTGTAAATAAATACTGTCATTAGCATTCATACCACAATACACTGCATATCTGCATTCACAAAATACACTACGTGTGACCTGTATGTGAAATGCATGCGAGCGGCCCAAAGAATTGAGAATACGTTTGCGACCAAAGCACCAAAACCAAAAGTGAACTTGCCTCAAGGTGTTAAAAGCTGAACTAGAGACAGGATCCTTCAGGGAGCTGCAGACTCTCTCGAAGGAAAAAAATCATCAGTCAGCCATGAACGAAATGTCTTTCTGTTTTCTTGAAGCTTCTCGGGTACATCACTCCCTAAAAACCCTCAAGGAGGTCAGAAAGCTTCAGAAGAACTTGGTTTCTGGCCCACGGTTTGGCACTGATGTATTATTATTATTTTGCACCACAATCAATGTTCATGTTCAGAGCACTGGACCGGTTTATTTCTTGGTTCAGCGGTTTGGTGATTTACTTTGAGATTTCGCTCCTGTGTTGTCAACCTAAGTACACTTGATAAATCCTCCGAATAAGCAGGAGTGAAGTCCATTTGGCCCATTTCAGGCAGTATATTTCTTTCTGGTTCGTATGTGAGGACCCAACTTCCAGAGTGGTGGACCGTAAATTAATATCCTCAAGCATGTGCGGCACCATCTGCCTCTTCGAAACGTATTCATCAATTTGGCCAATTAGCAGATTAATTGCTTGATTACTCCAAGGCAGCTGTGTATTTCTCACGAAAATGCCAACAACAGCAGAACCGAGTCTTAGCACAGTCTTACTTCTTCTACAGCTCTTTGTTTGGTCGCAGCTGTTATTGAATTTCTGTTGCAAAGTGGGTCTATTGTTGAACCAGTTAGTGTGTCGATAAATATAGGAGTTGAATGCACAACAATATGTCTTTGTTGACCCGAGTGGCCTTTGTGTGCTATTTCTGAGGATGAATGCAGTAACAGCAAATTTACTTTTAGTGGACTTGACCTAAACTGATGGAAGTTTATATATATATATATATATATATGCATGCATTCTCTATAAGTACACAAAATCATCCTGCACAAGGTAATGTTTATTTTGCATTATTTAATTACTTTTAGTTTTATTTATATATATTTTTTTCATTCTATTTTTGTCAGTTGTTATTTTAATCTTAGTTTAAGTTTTAGTATTTTTGTAATTTACATTTTTATCATTTTTATTATTATTTCTATTTAGCTTTTTTTAATAATATAGTACTGCAACCTAATTGACTCAAGTTAGTTGCGAAGGCAGCATTTCTCATCTTTATTTGTTTATTTTTAAGTTTATTTTTTGTATTTAATATAAGTTAACAATAGCAATACCGGCACAAGATTTTTGCAATCTGACATTTAAAAAAAAAAAATGTTTTTATAATTTTAATAAAATCTTTTTTTATTTATAATTACAGTAGGTCAGAGCAGAACTGACAGGAAGCAAAGCAGGAAAGAGAAAGGTCTGGGAGTCAGGATTGGAACTCAGGACACCTGTAACACAACAGCGCCAAATGTCTTCAAATCGCAGACATTTTTAGTCAGCTTTAGTATTTCAAACACATTGAGCTTTGGTGCTCGTGTGGGTGATATGGGTTTGAATCCAGAAGATAACATATGATAAATCATGCAGTGTATGTCGCATTGGAGAAAAGCGTCTGCTAAATGCATACATTTAAATTTTAAATGAACTGTGTTGTGCCCCTATTTTATTTTTCCTGCCCTTCTGCTCATCATTTCCTGATAGCACCCTATATTCACTATCAATAAAATGATGAAAATATTTATTTCATATCATCTGCTAAGAGCAAGAATACAACATAAGGGTGCATTATTTGGATAATCTCTCATAGTCTAAGGCAACAAACAAATCTTTTCTCTCTCTCAAAAAAAAAAAGAAGCTGCCTGTGAATGTACTGGTCACTTTGGGACAAAAAGGAAAACTTACTGTAATTCAATTCTATTTTTAAGGCATCTGTTTAAATTGAAACTATACGCTGTCTCAGTGTGCAGTGCAGTATGCTTCAGTATAAACCTGAAACTGTCAGCGGTAACGGAAACCTTCAGGATCCTGTCTGAATGTTGGAACAGATCCTCAGACACATCTTTGAGCTTTTATTCTCGCAATCACAGCCACACAAGCTCCCAGCATCCCCTGATGAATATGTACAGGGATTGCCTTTCTTACTCTTTCGGTGCCTGTCGATCTCTGTCTGTTGCTTTTGTCTCAATCACGCTCTCTTACTTTCTTTGTGCCTGTTCCTTACTAATGTGGTTTTATTGTAGCTGCTTTTTGTGGTTCTCAATAAAGTATTGTTGAAGCCTGGTGTCTTTTCCCTTGGGTCCAAGTATCACAAGAAACAAATGGATCAATGCACCGAACAATAGCAGAAATCTTAAGCACACAACCTGAAGTGAAGTCTTGTCATGAATATAATAGTGTCAGAGGCTTAGGGAGAAAAATAAAGCATGGAATAGAAACTTTTAGTTTTGTAGTGCTGGAAAGATAGACAAATTGAAGAAAGTAGAACACAAAATCCTTGCTGTTTTGTTTCAGCGCTCTTGATGTTCTATATATAGGATGCAATAAAAATGCACATTCTCTTTTTCTGTCTGTTTCTCTCCATCTCTCTCTCTCTCAGGGTGATGATGTTATGACAGTTATCAAAACCAAAGCCCAGTGGCCCGCCTGGCAGCCTCTTAACGTGTAAGTTTCTATCGCTTTTGCATTTAGACAACAGCCCCCAAAAAGTGTGAGAAAATGGTTATTTTAAATTACAATAATATTTAAAAATATTATGGTTTACTTCCTTTTTGATCAAATAAATGCAGCCTCAAAAAAGAGGGGGGGGGGGGGTTAACTACGATCTTGCTTCTTGGATGAGTATTTTTCAACACTAAGACCTGCTTCATAAAAAGCTCTTTAGCACCTGCTGGGTATGTAGATGTTTCTTTCCCGCTCACTAACGAGGCGGTTAATATTTGATGTGGTTTTGTTTAGCGAAGGCTTCCGCTTTTTTGATGAGAGTAGCATTTCCCCTGCGGTGCTTTCGCGATTGAGGTTAATGGCCTCCCTCCAGCTCCAATACATCAGGACATTCTCTTGACCTATTTTAACATCAGACTGTCAATTACCACAACCAATTTACCCCATGAAGAGGGACTGGCAATAGCAGACGCTAATTATTTCCAACCATAAGTCAAACATACGAGGCGCTTTCCGCCAATAGGGCACGCTGTGCTATCCTATAACTTTTTTCTTTAAAGCATTAGAGTAACAAATTGCCTTTTTGTGTTGTGAAACGTATAAGATCCAGTATTTTTGTCTAGCATAAAATTAGGCTAGCAAAGTAGCTTGTATAGATCCTTTCGTTTATCTTCTTGACTGCATACAATGCTATTTATAACCAATTTTTATTTTATTAAAAAAAATGATTTAACTATAATTATTTACTGTTTCTCATTTTGCAAAACTTGAGTTTAATTCTCATCTGCATGGAGTGCATGGCTCTCTCTCTCTTCCTCTTTCTTCTGCTCTCAAGTGTGGGCTGTGCGAGTCATAAGGTGCTGGTTTCATGATGAATATTTAATATGTGTTAATCAATAGATCCAAGGAGCATCTTCAAACATGCAGCCTGCTCCGCTCAAATGGCAACAGTTGCTTTGGTGATGGTTTGTTATCAGGGCAATTAGTTTGATTAATTACCATCTGCATGGATTCTTACAAATTATGTCTTAGCGCATAATACAGGACACAGGCGTCTTGTAAGTGGCATTATGTTTGTGTACAGTCCTTTCTCTGAAACAACTTTATTTTCGGATGACTTCTCCTCTTCCCTTGTCTGCTCTCAGGCGTTCCGCCCCCTCCGCAGAGTTCTCGGTGGATCGAGCCCGTCATCTCATGTCGTTCTTGACTATGCTGGGCCCCAGTCCCGACTGGAACGTGGGATTGTCTGGGGAGGACCTGTGCACCAGGGATTGCGGCTGGGTCCAGAGACTGGTGAAGGATCTGGTGCCGTGGGATGCTGGTACTGACAGAGGGGTCACTTATGAGGTCAGCTTTCACAGACTGATGATTTTGTTACATCAGAACATACTGTGAGAGATTCCAGGATGGAGTCCAGATATGAGGCAACATGGGTCATTATTGAGCATACACTGAAGCTAGCTTTTCAGAACCTTTCTCTTCTACTGTATGTTAATCTAACCAGCTGTAAACAGTTTGACAAGACATCAAGTCAGTTGCTTGGTTTGTCTTATTTATACTGAATTTTTGTTATAATCATTAAATTATGTTTGTAAATATTTAATGTGTTTAACATCATATTTTTTGGCGGTTAACATGTTAATGCATTTAGTTCTAAGAAAACTCAGTAATAGATTTCAGTTGTGCAGATTATTCAAATTAAATTAAATTTACACTCAGAACATTAATGTATGCAACTGCACTCCTGCCTTACTTGCACAAAAAAAAAAAAAAAAAAAATTAATGCAAATTACGATAATTAAATAATGAAATAAAAAATAATAATCAATATTCAGCCATTCATTATTTATTATTATTACTTCTACAATTATTATTATTGTTGTTGTTTTAAAAAAATAAAAAATATAAATAGATACAAATATTATAAACGACCTACAATACATCAACGTTAATAAAAATAATCATATTCCATATTCAACCATTTAATAACAACAATAATAACTGTTGTTAACTGTAAAATAACTGTAAAAACTGTTGTTGTTGTTGTATTTATTAAGTATTATTAAAATTGTTGTTAAGTCAATAATTAAAAATAAAATATTTAAAACGTATTAAAACAACAACAATAATAAAATTCAGTATTAAGCCATTCAATAGTAATAGTAATAAATAGTAGTAATAAAATGGTTGTTGTTGTTAAAAAACAGTTATGTGGTAAAATATTATTTTAAAAAAAATGTATAATAAAAATAATTATAATAATGATCAACACTTTATGAACTTGTATGTTTAATTGTGTATCTTGTAGGTGATATTTCACTTGTTGAGCTTTATTGATTAAATTACTATACAATTAAACAAAGATACATGTTTGATTTATGAATAAATTCTCATTATGGGTGTCTTTATTATTTATCTTTAAATAGGAGCTCTGATGAAGACATGTTTGTATGCACTCTTATTAGTTCTGATCAGTTTTTTATAAACCACTCAGAACAGAATGAAAGTTATGATGTCAAATTAAATAAAAGCTTTAATTGCATTTATGCCCATTAACTTTGACAGCAATAATTACAAGGTAATGGAATAATATTTTGTTATGCCCTGAAGGTTTGATGTGAAAATGAAATTGTTTTATAAACAAAGTGAAAACTACTTTCAATTCATAGTGCTTCCACATTGTCTGAAGTTTTAAGCATTTTAAGCAAATTTAAAATTGCTTCTGAATGTACAAAATCCAAAGCTGCACTAAATAAATAAATACATAGAGGAAAAAAAGAGTGCAAATAAGCCAGTTTTCTCAAGGTGTCTATGTTGCTTCTAGTGTCAATAGCATCTTCATATTTACTCAAGAGCTGTTCAGAGCAAACAGTATTAAGTCTTTGCATGTCCCGGATACTAAGTGGAACCACACGCTGCCCCCTGCTGGTACAAGACAGAGTTGTTTCTTGAAAGAAATAAGTCAGCTTCAGAAGTTGAACTCTTGAAGCAGTTGGAGCAGCAGCTGGTCTTTGTTTTGCAGCGTTGCTCTGAAGGCTTGGAAGCGGAACGCAAGTAACTGTCAGGTGACTCAAAGTGCTGGGGCAGGAAACAAGGCCATAAATCACTCATAAAGGAAATATTATGCAGTCAATGAATGATGTATATGGAAATGAAAGGTGGGAGGCCCTGGCAGATGGCATCCAAAAGTCACATACTCTACTTCTGTTTTTCTATTACCCTCCCTCCTCTCTCTCTCTCTCTCTCTCTCTCTCTCTCTTTCTCCTGTAATCCTCTGTTTCTTATGTACATCCAAGTCTCCCAATAAACCCAGCAATCCCCAGGAGCGGATTCGACCCCTCACCAGTTTGGATCACCCACAGAGCCCCTTTTACGACCCTTCTGGTGGCCCCATCCCACCCCTCGCCCGAGTGGTAGTGGAGAGAATCGCAAGAAAGGTGTTGTTTTTTTTTCTTTTAGTTATTTATAATTATAGTATTTATATCTGTTTACACCTTTTTACAATTATCAAATCTATCATCTTTAACACTTATAATTGAATACCACATGTAATCTTGCCCGTAACAATTTATGATTTTTTATTTTCTGTTCTCTATCAAAGTGGAACAGTTTTTAATGTTTATAAATATATTTAGTATTCAGTATAAACAGCTGTGTTTAAAATAGCTGCTGACCCTGATTTGCTGAGTCATAAAAGTCAATTTGCTAAACAAACTAAAGCAGTTGCTTATAAAAAATATGTCAAAGCAAGCAGTCGTGAGACACAAACACTCAGCAACGCTCATAACACATCTGTAATCCTTCAAATGACCGTGTTTGGAGGATTCTGTTCTAAAATAATCCATTCCGGAACTTATCGACATGAACCAGAACTCTTAATATTCCACACCAGATGTTTCATCTCTGTCTCACAGCTGGGAAGAATCTCATCTCTAGGCTTTTGAGTGGGGTAAAGCATGGGATTGCCTTGAGCCAGCTAGTTTACAATCATCTGCCCTTAGAGAATCTTTTTTTTGCACGGGGCTTAGCATGATAGTGATCAGATGGCAAATGGTGGATCTTATCAGGCGCTGTGATGTTGATCCATGTTCTTCCAATCTGCAGGGAGAGCAGTGCAATACCGTGCCCGACACCATAGACGATATCGTCGCTGATATTGCTCAGGAGGAGAAGGAGGAAGGTGTGTATGGCTACGCTATCTTATCCAATTTGTAGCACCTCATTTAAAAACATAGCCACCGGACAGTTTAATGAACAAGGCGGCCTGCAGGTATCTTGGAGTAAACCTCCCAATGTCCCTTCTGTCACGGTTAAGTCAAACAACAGGAAGATGAAGAAGAACAATATGCTTTACCATGGTGCACTTCAATTATGTTTGTTGGCTAATGCACTCTGCCAGATAATTACCTGTGGTTTCCCTCCAGTTTCTTGTGAGTTTCAGGAGTGGAAAGATGGAGACTGGAATGAACAAGAGCTTTGCTGCTTTTAAAGCTAAAGAGTCTCATTTCTATGCTGCTAGCAGCTATTAGTCCAGCTCTGAGCTCAGACTCTGTTGCTGTCAGGCTGGTCAGAAAATGTTTTGATAGAAGCACTGAGCCACAAAGAGGAATACAAAAAAAAAGAGACAGAAAGATAAAAATCCTTAAAGAAAAAGTCAATCTTTAAAATGGAAATTTGCTAAATATATGTACTGACCCTCAGGACAAGTTGTAGATGAGCTTGTTACTTCAGAATAGATTTGGAAAAATTTAACATTACATCAGTTGTTGACCATTGGATCCTCTGCAGTGAATGGGTGCCGTCATGATGAGTCCAAACGGCTGATAAAAACATCACAATAAACCACAACATGACTCCAGTCCATCTGTTAAAGGTACAGGTTGTAGGACCTGCCACTAGAGGGCACACTACCAAAACAATAACAATCGCGTGGTTTGATGATGCTAAGAAGGAGCGTGGAATGATGGGATTTGTTGTCTTCTTACACAGTAATTGGGCATACATAGCAAATGCGAGTTCAATGATTTGCACAAGTAGATTATATACAAAGTAATGCAAAGACTCGATCAGACTATGGATCAGACGAGTTCTTGTGTGGTTGGCCCGTAGACTTACATTTACAGTTGCTGTCCTTGTCGACAGAACCAGTGGCAGAATGTAAACATTAATTATGTTCCATAAATAAGTAACACAATCCACCATAAAACGTGCAAAAAGAAGTAAATAAGGAACTGCTTGAAGCAAGCTAGTGGTTTGCTGGACGCTAGACACTACTTCTGCATTTGTTCACGACACTGTTGTCATGTGGTTTCTACGTCAGTAAAGGCGGTAACAAAGGGTAACTAACGTCATTAACAGGCGACTGCACTGCCCCGTGTCACTGTTTAGAATGGGGAATTTTCTCATGATTTACAAGTAGTTGAAAACATTAGAGATATTGTTAGTAATCAGCTGGACAAAATATATAACACTAGCCTAGTAGTTTTTGGATATTTTACTGCAAATATCTTACAAATTGTACCTTTAATCTATTGTCAAGTGAATAGCTGCATTTTTGTGGTAAATTTGTCATTAAGATGTTGTTTTTGACTAAAACACGAGTCCTCGATCCATATTGATTTTTCCAGTAAAAAAGGAAACTCATCTGAATCAGGAGTGAAATATGCTCAGATCAAGCACCGTTTAAAAGGGAAAACAGTCCAAACTATTCTAAATAAATATGTTGGTGGATTTTAATGTGAGTATAGGGAATGGGCTTTTTCAGTGGATGAAGCGATGTAGTATTTCATCTAAAAGCGACGGTATAAACTTAAAGGGATAGTTCACCCCAAAAATTTAAATTCGTTCATTAATTACAAACCCTCATGTTGTTCCAAACCCGTAACACCTTCATTCATCTACTGAACACAGATAAAGATATTTTTGATGAAATCTGAGATCGTGTGACTTTCTTCTCTCAGAAAAATACAACAGATTATATATTTAAACAAATTTCCTGTCTCTTCCAAGCTTTATAATGGCAGTGAATGGGTGTTGAGATTTTGAAGCCCAAGAAAGTGCACCCATCCTTTAAAAAAACTTATCCACACATCTGAGGGGGGTTAATAAAGGCCTTCTGATGCAAATCGATGCTTTTGTGTTACAAAAAATATCCTTATTTAAAGCTTTATAAACCATAATCTCTAGCTTATGCTAACTGTTGTACTCGCGTTCATGAGAGAATGGCGTTACAGTTTATAAAGTTTTAAATATGGATTTTCTTTTAGTTTTTTTATACACAAACACATCACTTTGCTTTTGACAGCCCCGAAGCCATGTGCAATACTTTTTATAATGGATGGACATACTTTATTGGACTTTAAAATCTTAACACCCATTCACTGCCATTATAAAGCTTTGAAGAGCCAGGACATTTGTGTATATATATATATATATATATATATATATATATATATATATATATATATATATATATATATATATATATATATATAATTCCAGTTGTTTTTCTCTGGAAGAAGAAAGCAATATACACCTACGATGGCTTGAGTGAATCATTGGGTAATTTTCATTTTTGGGGAGAAAATGTCTTAATAATGGATTTATTTCTTACAAACATGCAGTCTTTTACTTCAAAGACATTAACTGCTGGACTGGAGTCATGTATGTTTTTATCTAAATCTTGAATGTACGAGTACATTTTTAACATATTTTTATTTTTCGGTGTACTGTTCCTTTTAGGAAAGCTTTATAAATGCTACTGCTTTTCATACGGTGTCCTCTAATGAGTCAATCCACTCACATTTCCACAGCCGACAACACTCCAGAGACGTGCATCTACTCAAATTGGTCTCCATGGTCAGCCTGTAGCTCCTCCACCTGCGATAAGGGTCGACGGATGAGGCAGAGGATGCTAAAAGCACAGCTGGACCCCAACGTGCCCTGCCTGCATACCCAAGACTTTGAGCCCTGCATGGGGCCGGGCTGCAGCGAGGAGGGTGAGCTAGATAACGCTGGTCTCCAGCTCTCCAGCGCATAAAAAACCTTTGAGGCTGACGGATTTAGGGATCACTATCTAAGAGCGTGTCAGGAAGGAAGGTGCATAGAATAAGGGGGGAAAATGGAGGAAGAAGGAATAAAAATGTTGTGCAGAAAAGCATGCATGAAGTGCTGAGTGGAGCAGGTAATTAATTGATAGCCTTGTTAGTGCGAGTAATGTAGAGAAATGCAAAGTCTCTGTTTTCAAGGTTACGAAAACCTTAGCCGACCTCAAACTGCTGCTGTAGAGTTTTATGCCTGCAATATGCTCGAGCAGATCAGGGTATTGATTCCCTCATTGGAGAGGTAGGCGCTATAAACAATAACCATAAACTATACATTGTGGTTTATCGTTTAAAAGAATCAATATGACATTTGCACTTCGGTAGGTTGGCCGTTTGGGTCGAAGTGTAAAATCTTGATAAGTTAAAGTGCAAATAATGTTTTCTCTTTTGTGTGGGTTGGTTGCCTTTTTCTTAAATCTGTATATCGACACACCTGTAAGGGCTGCACAATCAAATTCAAATCACGATTGCTGTATGGCCTTCTGTGACCACAAAAAGCTGTAATTTAATGAAGCAAATATAGTCCCCATGTGCTGTGGGTTTTAATTATACATTATTCACCAGTGTGCCAGAAACAGGTCTTTTTCATTTTTTCGTCAAAATAAAGGCAGCATTTAAATGTTTAAATAACCACTGTGGGTAGAGTGATATTTTATGGTATACAAATATTCTAAAAGGCTCTACATTTTCAAGTTATTCCAATGTTTTCAGCATACTGTACTATTGAATAAAAATATTGTAATTTTACAATATTTTAAAATATTCTAAATATTATTTTTTGATAGTATGTGAAATAATATTGTATAAAGTATTGTATTATAAAATCATTTAATTTCAGATTATACAAAAAAAGTTTTAAATATATATTTAAAAAATCCCAATGTGTTTGTTTTATGATGTACTATTGTATAAAATCTTAGAATTTTAGATTATTTTAAAATATTCAAAAAAACGTTTTTAGCAATAGTATTTGAAATGCTGCATAAAACATAATACACTATATTAAAATATCTTCCAATGTGTTCTAAATATTTGGAATATTCAAATGTGTTTGGTACAATACGATGTACTTATATAAACTATTTTTTATTTAAATAATTGTTTTTAAATATCATAAATATTAAATAGTTTAGTATAAAATATCATATTGATTTGTTTAATATTTTAGAATATTAATTGATTTCATTTTCTAGTTTAACTATTAACTATTAATGGTAGCAGTAGCGCCAATGTTACAGTAATATGCAGAAATAATACAATGTGAAAAAAAAAAACAATAAAATAAAAATTTCCATTTTGAAGTACAATGTGAATGCAAAGAAAACTGGATTGATTTTTAGCCCATTCATTTTGGGTTTGAATTTTATTCAAGTATTAATAACCCTAAAGAGTAACTTTTTATATTAGCAGCACTTTTGATGTGTGAAACATAATAATTTCAGTAGGAGACAAAATGCATTAGAATTTGAATTTGTCCTGTTCTTTTAATCTTTCAATCTTGATACCAAAGCAACAAATATGTGAGATGTTGCAGTTCCAATCTCAATATCAATAAGCAAAAATATGTGCAATAAGATTCTTAGACCAAATCATACAGCGTCTGTGACATTTTCTCTCTGTCTATCTGTCTTTCTCTCCACCTGGCGACTGATGACTGTCTCTCTTTTTTTCTGTCTGTCAGTGTATCTTCATCAACCCATCCGTCTGCCTCATCTGTACCTTTCCATCCTCTGAACCGTCTGTTTTTCCACATCACGTCTTCATTCTGTCAGCTCTGACGTGAGGGTTTTAAAGATGTTGAAGGCGGCAGCACTGACTATTGATTAATAGAACCTGCATCGCTTCATGTAGACGCTCTTTTATTTTTAATTAATGGGCCGTAAAGGGCCTGCATTGATTGATAATCCACCATCCCATTGACAGGCCGACAGTGGGGCCTCTGGGGGCCCCATCAGGGCCACGTTTATTTACAGCTCTTATTAATGATTCACTTAGTTCTGCTTTATTAGGTAGTGCTCGCTGCTGGTCCCAAGTGGGGTCTGCAGTTGTGCACTGGAGACAGATCTATGGAGAGTCGCCCCAAGTTCATCCATCCCGTCTGATAACAAATCTATTTACAAGCTCTGCCTTAGAGATAATTGGAACGGCTGAGGTGAGATAACGCATGGCTGGATCGGTCAATTTGATCACATCTGTCAGCACTTTATAAGGGGAGAAAGGTGGAAGATATGAAAGATGAACTGTAGAGAACGGCAGCATTGAAAAACGATAGAGGAGGATTGTATCTTACAGTCTGTCATACATAAAGAACGAGGATTATGGGGATGGGTCACTGCATTGAATTGCTGTACGTATATGGCGAAGAAGGAATATCTTACTCCTGTTTTCTTTATTAGAAAAAAGTAATTCGTCACATGAGGCTGTTTGCAATGAATGGATTAGCAAAAGAGACATATTAATATTTATAATAAACCCTAGAGGTCGACCGATTGATTGGCCAGACGATTAATACAATCTATAATCTTACATAGACACTATTTGCTTTGTCCACTAAACTAATTTCAAGAATTTAAGCATGAATCTTTAGTTCAATTTTTTTATGATAAATATGACTGTAGCCAAATATATCCATTCACTCATCACCAGATCTCAAAGTAAACTTTTAGGACAGATTTGTGACGCACAGTACCTCATTAGCATATGTCTGTTCTGTTCCCTAGAGGCGTCCACGTGTATGATGTCGGAGTGGATCAGCTGGTCTCCGTGCAGCGCCTCGTGTGGAATGGGCATGAGGTCCAGAGAGAGATACGTCAAGCAGTTCCCAGAGGACGGCTCCAGCTGCACGCTGCCCACCGAGGAGACCGAGAAGTGTGTGGTCAACGAGGACTGTTGTGAGTTATATACTGTTTATGTTGTGTTCAAGTTTCAGTCAAATAACTGTCCTAAAATCTACACGTTTACCTGTGTTTCAGCACCCAGTAGCTGTGTGGTGACAGAGTGGGCTGAGTGGGAGCCCTGCAGCGTGAGCTGTGGAGTGGGGATGAGGAGGAGAGAGCGCATGATGAAGATGGAGGCCTCAGATGGCTCGGCCTGTCGAGCGCAGCTGGTGGAGGCAGAGAAGTGCATGATGCCTGAGTGCAGTAAGTATGAACGCCACGAAATGTCAGTTCAGTCAATTCAATCCAACACCCTCTCATGGGCCGGGCTAGATGCCCTGCTTCACCAGGCTTGATTCATTAGCAGAATTCCTCTTGGCTGCTAGTCGATTTCTAATTAGACCTGCTTGTCACTTGCCCCTGGTAAGGCTGGACCAGCCGTCCATAAGGTCTTGTTTAAATTGAGGCGTCAAGTTCACGCATGGGATTGTGTAGCTAGTCATCGCTAAGTCATTAATTAATTTGGCTCCATCATTTCTTTTAAAGACAAGACATACTGAAGCAGGTCACATACGCTTTGTAAAGTAATATTTAGTTACATAATATCACTTTTATTGATCTGATAAACGGCTTTTAAATTTCTAAATAGAAGTAGTATTTATTCACTGTGCATTTCAGTTTCAACTTGTAACATGCTTCAAATTGAACAGTAATTCAGTTAACCGTTCAAATACGATACATAAATAATCACTAAATGTAATAAATAGTACATTTAAATATGTGAATATTTAGGAACTTTATAGAAATTTAGGCATTTTTAATCTCGCGGATGAGAAAACCAGTATCATGATAGCAACATTTAGTTATTTATTTATGTATTTAATAAATATGAGTATAAATAAATAAAGAGTCCTTGTTTATTATATTTATTTAATGCATTATGCACATTATTACATTGATGTTAATTATAGTTTGTATAATTTAACAAAAACAATCATGATCATAATGGACGATTTTTTTATATATATATATAATTTAAATATGATTGATATATATATATAGTTGATTAAAAAAACTGCAAACATCATGGCAAAGTTTTGGTCTAATACTATTTGTTTTACAAATATGAAAAAAATCATTTGACTGGCAATACAGTTTAAAATATATGCTCTAAATTATACTTAATATACTTTTACATTTTTTAACTGAAACCATCGCCACAAGAAGCAATATTTTATAATGCAAAAGATTTATAGGTAATATTTGATATTTATTATTTTAATTCACACTAAATTTTCCATTTTCCTTACTGTTCCAATTCTCACTAGTAAATAACTATTAACTATGACTTTTGCCTCAGTATACCCTTATCTGCTGCTTATTAATAGTTAGTAAGGTTGTTATTAAGGGGAGGTACAATGCTGTTTCATGCATTCAGAGTTATGTACAATGTTAAAGAGTTGGATTCTCATGCTAAGCATAGCCAAAGTTTCAAAAACTATTTGGACATCTAAGAGTATTTCTGTGCCAAATACACACTTATGGGTTTCTTACAAGTTTCTGAAAGTTTTTTATTTTTCGATCGTGGTTCTTCATTAAGTAATGTGGGGTGGAACTCCTTATATGGGCATTTCTCTCAGAAGAACGC
The DNA here is from genome assembly GCF_003368295.1 of Carassius auratus. Taxonomy (NCBI): domain Eukaryota; kingdom Metazoa; phylum Chordata; class Actinopteri; order Cypriniformes; family Cyprinidae; genus Carassius; species Carassius auratus. The sequence goes on along the minus strand of NC_039267.1, from coordinate 6,104,267 downwards.
ACCCACGCTCACATCGACCAGAGTGAGATAAAGATTGCGATCAACACATCATTCAGCAGCGCTGCACAGGACTCGATCAGGAAGGATGTCTCCAAAGAAGTGTGTTTTTGGTTGTAATAGAGATATAACCTTGTTCAACTTCCTGGAGAACCGAGCGTTACATAAACGGTGGATGTAGTTTGTTTTTCGGGGCAGCAACGGAGTTTCGCAAGTGTGTTTGTTGTCAAATGTTTTATAAAAAAGGCCCAGTTTGACTTTGGATTTGCACATTGTTCAATACTGAAAGATGGAGCAGTCCCAGTGATAAAAAATCCCGGTCATGATTCGCAACTGCAGATAGTAATGCCTAGTTCACACTGCATGATTTTCAAAATCATTGTATCATCACTGTTTTCACGCTGCACAACTATCTGGGGTAGCATTCAGTTGCTGCTGCGTTCACATTCCATGATAAATCACCAACAGGAGGTTACACACTGCATGACAACAATAGGAAGAATCACCGACAACTCTGTCTGGTCTGCAAATTACATTTCATAACCAAGTGATAAGGAAATAATGCAAGATCACTCTGATATTATGGTCTATAATAAGTCCTCCCTGAACAAACAATAACAAAGATGACTTAACATTGCCTGCTTCTGCTGGGAAAATTTTATATACACAAATCTAAGTACTTGAAAGTGAAACCAACGTTTTGTGCATTTAATAATGAGCTTGTCTACACAAGCCCTCAATGTGATGAAAAAGAAAATGCAGTACATCTTTTGTCCTTTATAGAAAAATATGATTTACAGGAAAAGACCCTAGCCCCCTTTTATGTTTAATTAATTAATTTGTTTTGTGTGTGTGTGTGTGTGTGTGTTTATGTATGTATGTATGTATATATATATATATATATATATATATATATATATATATATATATATATATATATATACAGTGTCCTTTATAAGTATTTGAACAGTAAAGACAAAATTGCTTTCTCTGCTGTGGAATCAAGACATTTGCTAATTTGGTTAAAAGATGAATGTGCTACAAAACTACAGAATTTCACATTTTATTATTCTTTCGACACATACATATTTTACCAAATAAAAAGGACAGCACTTTAAGGGCCCTATAATACACCCATCACAATGCAACGGAAGGCGCAGCGCAGGTGTGTTTGCTAGTTTCAGTCCGGCGCCGTTCGCATTTTCCCGTCCAGTGCCACGTCGTTTCATTAGCAAATGCATTTGTGCTCATTTGTGCGCCCATGGACGTGCTGGTCTAAAAAAGAGGTGTGTTCAGGCACATAAATAAACTGCGCCATAGACCAACTCAAACCTGGTCTAAAGTCTGACGCAAAGTTTTATTTGTTTGTTATTTAAAGAGCGTATTATAATAGGCGGGTCCCCAACACACGTACACACTGCTTATTAAACACAGCAGCACACAAACATGCCAAATATATATAATTTTAAAATATATGTATATATAAATGCCTACATGTCATAATGGATAGTCATCACATGTATCAGAATTAGGCTATTTGCTCGCACACAAACAGCTCCGTTTCATCTAAGAGACGCGTTCTGTCTTTGCGCTTGCCAAATTCCATTGTGTAAACAGAAAATCCGTCATGGCACGAGCGCAACTGGCTCTTAAAGGGAATGGAAGATGAGACTCTGATTGGTGTATTGCATCTTACGCCCAAGAAACACCCATAACTCATTAAAAGAATAGGGACAACCTGTTTAGACCATGCACCCGGGCGCGACAACTGTTTTTCCATCGTTAAAATAGCAAAAGTAGAATTGGACATGCCCTGAGTGCACCTGCGCTGTGCGCTTTACACTTTGCATTTAGATCGATAAAATAGGGCCCTTAGAGTTCATCCCATTATTTGATGTGAGCATAAGCATTGGAACAGTTGAATTTAAGGCAGAGTATGCACTAGATTGTTTGAACTGCAAGTATATGCACAATAAATCTAAAGTACTATAAACGTAGTATGCACTCGATACCGTGCACCTCTAATTTAGTATACCTTGAGTTTATGAACAGTATAGTAACTCTTCATTACTTGTGTGTGTGTGTGTTTGTAGATGCAGTGGTGTGTATGCTCTCTCCATGGTCAGACTGGGGAGATTGCAGCGTTACTTGCGGTGTGGGCATGCGTTCTCGTCAGCGCATGCTGAAGACGCCCGTAGAGCCCAGCCTGTGTCCGGATGAGCTCGAGCAGATTGAAAAGTGCATGCTTCCTGAATGCCGTGAGTAACACACATACACACTTTCATTTATACCAAAGACTTTGTGTTTTCATGTAAATACTAAACTAACCTCAATGCGATTTACTAATTGAAAACATCCCTAAATGAAGGTTTTGTGATATTAAATTCACAAAATGGTTCCCAAATTGTAGTACATGCACAGAAATACACACGTGAATGAAATGCTCCTTTTTAATCCCATCCTCCATTCCTCCTCCAGCCACGGACTGCATGCTGTCGGAGTGGTCGGCGTGGTCCGAGTGCAATAAGTCTTGCGGGAAGGGTCACATGATCCGCTCACGGATGGTCAAACTAGAGCCTCAGTTTGGAGGCATGCCCTGTCCCGAGACAGTCCAGAGGAAAAAATGCAAGATCCGCAAGTGCACAAAAGGCTCCCGAACCGGCGACAAGAGGAAGAGACAGGAAGCTTCAGACAGGAGGAGAGCAATACCGAGCAAGGAATCTGTGGCAGAGGAAAACTCAGGTCCAGAAATATTTAGTATTTGCTTATTGCAAGTTTAGCTCTCTGTCTACAGATCCTTCCTGGAAGCAGGAGTTATGTTAATTGCCCATAATTTGTGCAGCTGAATTTGGCTTTAAAAGTCAACTTGGAAGTTAATATTGACCTTTTTATGTTCCTGGTTTTACTTTGCATGATTTATCAGAGGCAGTTATTCCAAAGACGTCTTTACATTCTTTCAGTCATCAATATGTAATAACCTTAACAACCTCTTTAAAACTTTTCTTGGCTGATTTCACCTTGGTACAAAGCTCTTAAAGGGACATGGTGATGGGGGAAAAAATGAGATGGAAGGAAAAATTATATTTCAATACTTTTTCATTGGCAAAACTTCTGGCATCCCCCAAGAAATGTTGCTTTCGGGATGAAAATTTGAAGTGGCTGGGAAAACTCAAAAGCTTTCGCAAAGTTTTTGAAGTAAAAGTACAGTTTCTCTGTGGGAATGCAAAAAGTTTTGTGAGTGAACCATTTACAGTAACCATTTTCAAAAAACCATTGAAATATGTCAAGATGATGTGAAATGGCCATTTTTTTCACAATCCAATCAGTTCCAAGAGATAAAATCCTAGTGAACTGCCTACAGTGGAAACATTTCAAGTCATCATATGTGTGCTCTTTAAAGGCAGAGAACTAATAGAGCTGATTTTTTAGATACTTTTTGATCAAACTCTGATGCATGCATTTGCATCTGTTATTTATGGAGGCAATCCCAAAATGTCTGAAACTTATAAAAATAGTTATTTGAAATAAGAATGTATGTTGGTGCCAATAGATTTGTGTGCAGTGTGCCGATATATCACGCTGTTGCACTACAGGCATCAAGAGTTCAAATCCCCATCTCTCTCTCCCACTTCGTTTCCTGTTTTCTCTACAATGGCATAATAAAGTAAAAAAAAATAATAATAATAATAATTCTTTAATTAAAAATTCACTATTTTACCCAATATGTGTGTGTTCTATAAGTTTTAGGCTTACCAATGCATTTCAGACTAATAACTCATGGCACTACATTACTGTTCAAACATCTGGGATCAGAACGATTTAAAAAAAACTTATGCTCACCAAGGCTGCATTTATTTAATGAAAAATAAACTGTACAACATGGAAATGTTATTACAATTTTAAATATCGGTTGTCTATTTGAATATATTTGAAAATCTTATTTATTTCTGTAATAAATAGCTGGATTTTCATCATCATTACTCCAGTCTTCAGTGTCACATGGTTCTTCTAATCATTCTAATATGCTGATGCTGCTCAGTAAACATTTCTTATTATCGTCAATGTTGGAAACAGTAATGCTGATTAATATTTTTGTGGAAACCATTTTTTTTATGATTCTTTGATGAATAGAAAGAATAGAACTAGAAACAGAAATTGTTTTAAATTTCTTTACAGTCACTTGTGATTAATATAATGCATTTGTTCCATAGAAGTAATAGTATAGTAATTCCTTTAAACTCTTTAAATCTTACTGTCCCCAAATTTTGAATGATATTAGAGCAACATTCCAAATCAGTCACTTGAGCATTAAGATGCATTCTAACAAGGAAAAAATCTCTTTGTAAGCAACAAGGCAGCTGTCGGTTTTGGAACAGAGCTAATATTTTTGTTATTGATTAAATTGTTCTCCTAAGCTCCCTGTAAATCTTCTGTATTGCTCTATGTGAAGTTGTGAATTGATCAATACATCCCATCTTTTAAAGCTTTGCCACTCTGTGTGAGCCAGAGCATATCTTATACACACACACACACACACACACAAACACGTTGTCAGCATTTGATGAAGTGATTCAGTAGGGCTACAAATGGTGATGTAGAGGATGTCCCCGGCTCATTGTACTAGAGAAGTCTCTCTGGCCTTGCTGCTTATTCCTAACACACATGAACACACATGCTAATACATCACCTTTAACTGTGCTGTCCTCCTCGGCACCTCATTTTTGGCACTTAATCTTGGTCACCTCCATCGTGTTTAAAACACCCTCCACTTCCCCAGCTCCACCTGTATAGATCTGTTATAGGTGTTTCCATGTATGTGTGGGGCTTATTTCATATTTGTTATATGTGCAGCAGCAGTATTTTCTACCAGCATGTCTGTGGATGTATTGGCAGTAGCAAGTCTCTGTTGCAGCAGCATATAGCATAGCAGATCTATTTCGTCAAGACCAAACACATTACCATTGTCATGAATATTACCGTGCTAAATTTTATTGAGAATTGTCTTGACAGAAATGTATTGGTGAACTATTTAATCAAAGGGCCAAAACCCCTGTTACACAAAAAACCCCTTGATTTTCTTTGTTTTCTTCCAACAGCCTGTCCGATACGCCCGTGGTCCAGCTGGACGGAGTGTACCAAGCCATGCGGCGGGGGGGTCCAAGAGCGTATGATGTACTTAAAGAAGAAAGGCAAATCTTCACAGCCCAACCACTGCAAAAACAAGAAGGAGATCCGCGCGTGCAACGTGCACCCGTGCTAAAAGTGACTATCACTGTAATACACACACACCCCAACACACACTGAATCAGCCCTTTAAGAGGCTGAATAGGGCAGAAACAGAGTAGTTTTAACCTAAGGTTTCCTGAAGCGGTATTGGCGAGGGGTGTGTGTTCCAGCTTGTAGGATTTTAGAATAACACACACGTGGACCAGGCCTGTTATCCGTGATTAGTTTTAGATGCCTTCTTAGTGGGCGTATATACTGTATCAATGTATAACCGACACTTTTCAGTACCACCTTCACTAAAACATCAGTGTGCACTTCCTTTTTTTAACAGTAATTACATTTTTCTTTCATTTGTTATGAACAATCACATTCTTTTTGGGTAAAGGTCGGCATTCAAAACAGATACGTAGCATTTCCTGTAAACAAAACATGGTTTTCTTCATCCCTTAAAGATTTTGGATGCAATCCTATACTGATTTGTGAAGGAAAACAGGCCGTGATGTGGGATTCGCAAACAAGTTCTAATCTGAGGGTGCCTGTATTGAGCGATATCAAGGTGGGTCACCAACAATCAATGCCCAATTGATTCAGACAGCAAGTGCTTGGTGAGGACAGAGGATTTTTTGTTCCTCGACTGTGAAGTTGTCTGGGAAATCTTGTCAGATATAGGCTTAAGGTGATGCATTTTCCAGTCTATGGATAGTTTAACATTTTATTTCCAAACTAAAAAGCACAGGTAAACAACCATTCAATGTTTTTTGAATTTATTTTATAAATCGTGAAATATTAACTTGGAGTTGAAAATAGATTGTGACTTTTTATTGCATTATTAGATGTATAAGAAGCTAATGTAAAATACGAACTCATCTGTAGGGAAAGAAAGCATTTAAATTAGACATTTTCTTACTTTTATTGTGGAATTTTGATATATTTAGCTTCAAAAAGTCTTGCCAAAGTCAAGTGTGGAATTTCTTTTTCTCTGTCGCTCCCTCTCCCTTATTTTCTTTTGACTCATCCCTTCTTCTGCAATGTTCTGCTTTTTTGAAATAAATCTTTACAATAAAAAATTATGTGACTACATGTTTCGGATTGCTTATTGCATATAAAATGTATATTCATTATAAAATAGATACATTTAAACAGGTTTGCCTTTTTAAATTATTTCCTGATCTAGAACAGTTTCTCTGTCTAACCACTAGGTGGAGACAGAGACTATAAAGTTGCGCTACATAATTGTTACAAATGCAAATTCAACTCTTCGACAAATATAGTTGCAGGATGAAAACTTAAAACATGTCAGCCAAAAATTATATCTTTCACATTCATTATATATACAATGAATGTGAAAGGCGACTGAATCTGTCATAATACTAGCGTCTTTTTGTGCTCCATAGGTGAAACAAAATCCGTGTGGATTTGGAACATCATTAATATTACAGTGTATATGTTTTTTTTTCTTTGCATGTATTCTCTTAGCTTATGATTTTAAGAAATATCTGATTCTAAGATTTAATTGGTTTTAGTTATGGAGACATGCCTAGTCTGATAGCTCTATCAAGCCAGGATGTGTCATGTTTAGTGAAATGTTTTCCCTTGTAGCCTAATTACACTTTGGTAAAAGCACAAGCGTCGGGCTGAAGTGCTTAGCTGTTACTCTGTATAATACATTTATTTAGGTTTGAACTTTACACCGCTTTTCTGAAACTCCTACGGTGAATCAACTTGACAGGTGTGGGGTAAACGGCCCAGATGCTTTATACTTTAAACACATGAGAGTTTCCTCCCTCGCTAAACATGATGGGAGCAATTTATTGTTAGAACGCATCATGTCTCGGTTAGAACTGAGCACTGAAATTAATTAAACTGGACCAAACACAGCAGTGGTAGTCGTGGTAACACGCGATTAAGCCTTAATATTTCTCAAACATGAAAGAAGGACCGGACAGTGGATTTAAAACTCCTAAAGTCTGGTTTATGAATATTAATGAGACCATGTGACGTTTAGCAGTTGGCCTGCTTCATCTGTAAGCTACTTCCAAATTGTCTGTAGTTTTTCAATACTTTTTAGAAAAAAACACAGCGGCTTTCAACTAAATGTTATGTATTTATAAGTATTAAAATACATTGTATATTGTAATATTAAACTACATAATGCTTTATAAATTAAAGTTAAATGACACAGCTTGCAAAGAAACTTTGTGGGACCATTTGAATCGGTTCATTTAATGAATCGTCCGGTTGAGTCGATCCATTCAAATTAATCTGAAGTCAAAATTACCAGTACACCAAGTTTTGGGTGTGTTCAAGTAGTATGTTCTTGATTCAGTAGAAGAAGAATAGGCTTTTAAGAATTATTTAGGCCTACATTTAAATTTGGTCTTCACTAGTCATCCTGGGTGTTTAAATTAGATCCATTCAAAAGAATGAATGTCATTCAATTCGATACGTCATTTGATTGGGAATCGGACTGGTGCACTCTTTTAGTGGAATCCAATAGAAAGAACCGACTCATGACTCATTCGTTCGGGAATTGAACTCTTCATAAAATAGAATTGTCTTGTTAAGAGTAATTTCGAAAACCGGTTCTGAGTAAGGGTGTTTACGACTCAGTTTTCAATTAAAAACTGAAAACTCTATGCCGTTCACTTACACTTCAAGGGTTAGTTCACCCAAAAATGAAAATTATGTCATTAATAACTCACCCTAATGCTGTTCCAAACATGTAAGACCTCCTTTTATCTTCGGAACACAGTTTAAGCAGAACTGCTGAACTTTCAGTCAGTGTACTGTTTGAGTACATGATATTGGTTTGTTTGAACTCAGAGGGAGTGTCAGCCACATTAAAAAAAAAGTTAACATCTTAAGTCATTTGTGGATTAATGCGTATTAGAGATGCGAACCGTTTAAAACGATTCAGTTCGATTTGGTGAACTGAATGATTAGTTCACAAACCGGATATCCAGACTGCTTTGATTTGAACTCTCCCTCACAACAGACATGGAAGAGAAGACAATGCTGAATAAAGTCGTCGTTTTTGCTATTTTTGGACGAAAATGTATTTTCGATGCTTCAAAAAATTCCAACGGACCCTCTGATGTCACATGGACTACTTTGATGATGTTTTTCTTACCTTTCTGGGCATGGACAGTATACAGTACACACAGCTTCAATGGAGGGACTGAGAGCTCTCGGACAGAGATGTATAAAGTACTAGAGAACCATACTTGAGTAAAAGTACAAGTGCTCTATCAAAAAAGTGACTTGAGTAGAAGTAGAAGTGCTCTTTAAGCACCACACTTAAGTACAAGTACTAAAGTATTCAACATTTTTTGTACTTAAGTATTGCAAGTAGTCTATTTTAAAATTTACTACTCAAGTACTGAAAGTAAAAGTAGAAGTATTGTGTTATGTAGCTATTAAAGAAAGTAGTCAAAAGTTTGAACATATTGTTTTTACTATTTCAAATGATTAACCTAAAGGACAATTACAATTCCTTTGACTGTAACTTCTTGTAAACAAAAAATGGTTACTAGGGTTAGTTAGCCCAATTTGCAAAATTATGCCATTAATAACTTACCCTCATGTTGTTTCAAACCCTTAAAACATCAGAGGGTCATTTAGAATTTTTTGAAGCATCGAAAATACATTTTGGTCCAAAAATAGCAAAAACTACGACTTTATTCAGCATTGTCTTCTCTTCCGTGTCTGTTGTAAGACAGTTAAAAACAAAGCAGTTTGTGATATCTGGTTCGCGAACGAATCATTCGTAACCGGATCTTTTTGAAACAGTCCACCAAATCCAACTGAATCGTTTTAAACAGTTCGCGTCTTCAATGCGCATTTATCCACAGATGAATTAAGCGGTTAACTTGTTTAATGTGTCTGACACTCCCTCTGAGTTAAAACAAACCAATATCCCGGAGTAATTTATTGACTCAAACAGTACACTGACTGAACTGATGTGAAGAGAGAACTGAAGATGAACACCGAGCCGAGCCAGATAATGACTCGTTCACGAGTCAAGAACCGTTTCTGTCAGACGCGTCCGATTCATGAACCGAGGAGCTGATGATACTGCGCATGTGTGATTTAGCGTGAAGCAAACCGACACACAGAGCGTCTGGAACCGAACTGATTCTTTTGGTGATTGATTCTGAACTGATTCTGTGTTAATGTTATGAGCCCATGTGCAGTCAACGCCAATGACGCCATTGCATCGAGCGCAAAAGAATCGGTGAACTGTTTTCTTCAACTGGTTTATTGAATCGAACTGTCAGAAAGAACTAACGTTACTGGTCATCCGAAAACCGATGCAACCGGTTCTTGACTCGTGAACGAGTCATTATCTGGCTCGGCTCGGTGTTTATCTCTCTCTTCACAGCAGTTCAGTCAGCACGCGCAGTCTCGCTTGATTCGCTCAATGATGTGCCAGCTTCATCAAACCTGCCCTCTACAGTTCTGGCAGTGGTTTGTAATGGAATGATTCGTAACATTATTATAATTGTAACGAGTAACGATGCAGCACATAAAAAAAATATCGGAGTAAAAGTATTAAACTCAGCGAAAATATGTACCGAAGTAAAAGTGGAAGTAGGAGAAAAAAATAATACTCTAGTAAAGTACAGATACCGCCTTTTAGTACTTAAGTACAGTAGTGAAGTAGTTCTACTTCGTTACTATACATCTCTGCTCTCGGACTAAATCTAAAATATCTTAAACTGTGTTCCGAAGATAAAAGGAGGTCTTGCATGTTTGGAACAGCATAAGGGTGAGTTATTAATGACATAATTTTCATTTTTGGGCGAACTAACCCTTTCAGTAGGTGAGTAAGTTCAGGCTGCCTGACAGTGTTAAACGCTGTTACATGGTGTTCACTGTAATTGGTTTCTTTCAGAGATGCCTCCCCTACATTCAGCTTTGCTTGAAGTTTTTCCAGAGGTTGTGACCATTAGCACTGTCGATGGGTTGGTAGAGACAGCCTAGATGTGTGAGGGAAAAATGTGGGTGAGTATAACAATATATAAGTCTGTGGGGGGTTACAGGTGGGCAGGGCCTTCATGTTATTATAAAATGATAGAAACCATGGGAACATAATGGTTGTACTGTGGAAAGACCATGAAGCAGAGAATAATGTGCAGGGTACAAGGTGTGGAGATGTTGGTAATCCATGAAACGTGTTTTAGAAAACATTACGTACATAAAAGATGTTTCCTTGTGCCTTTTGTGAATTGAATGCACGACTACAAGGAATGAAGAATGGCACAATTAGTATTGTGAGTTTTCAAATGTCACAATGCATTTCACAGAAAGAACATTTGAAATGTTAATCTTCAGGCATTGGACAGAAGGCCGTTCAATCGCTCGAGAACAATAGAATGCAATTCTGCTTTTATAAGCCATTCAGAAAGGTGCCACAAACAACCCAAAGCGAGAAAGAAAAAATATGTGGACTGTGTCTTTTTCTATACATTAAGATGCGTGCGTATTCAGGTTGATTTTTCTTTGTTCGCTGCACACGCTGTCTCTGAATGTTTGCACCATTACCTGTGATGAAAGTGGCCTCTCATGTGTTCTTAGTGTTTCTCAGGTGGTTTTAGTTTCTCTTAAGAACTACAAAAGGAACATGAACAGCATTGAACTGAGCTATCATTATATTCTGGAACAGTTTGCATATGCAGACTTTGGCATTTTTTAATGAAATAGGTCTATATTCTCTTCATAAAATGACCTAGCAAGTCATTCAGAGTTGGAGAGATGTCCTTGTTGTCTGTTCAGTGAGTCAGTAAGCCGATGACTCAGTAACGACGAAGCATTGTGAGGCACCTAGGCTTATTCTTTAAATGAATCATAACAGGATTCATTTCTCTTCAGCACATTACAAGGTGTAGCTGTCTGGTGGTCAAACCGCTGATGATTCTGCAACCGGTTCATCAAGAATATTTTATTTTTTGTTATTTACTTATTTTATTTAATAGTAATAACATTTTGGATGAGGCTGTTTGAGTGTATTGTCACTGCTTTTAGCTTTTTAACCCAATAACTTCATTCATTTAAAAGATCTGAACCTGATCTACAGGAACATCTGAAATGGTGTTTGCTGTATGAATTCTGTGGTCTCCTTTGTTCGATTTATAAGTCCATTAACCTTCATTGTTGTATCTTGTCCTTAGAACCCTCGCTGGTGCTCTTGAAGGCTTCAGTCTTTACAAATCTGATAAGAAATGCAGAAAAATCAATGTCGTGTCCAGACATGGTGAGACATGTTTGCTGGTGCAGGACTCAGCTGTTTTATTTCGCTCAACCAGCTGCTGGCCTTTGAGTCGAGCACAGAGGAGAACATTTATTTTTGGCGCAGGGAAGCAGAGGGAGCTTTTCTCACTTCAAGATGACTGTAACTCTTTGTGTTTATTTGTTTATTCAAATGCATACGTGTATAATGCACCTTCCTAATGGATGGTGATTTTTATGTTTCTGTGATTCTCCATAGGATTGGAGTGGCTTCAGTTGCATCCTTGACAGAGCAGAACAGAACATCAACGCCTCAACCATTATTATACTCAGCTTAAAGGAGAACAGCTATTATATCTTTATTGCTGTGAATATTTGTTTCATACTGTGCATTGATTCACACAGGTAAGAGCTACACAATGAATGAAACCTATCTGAGCATTGAACATTTCTGAATATTAGCATTCTTTGATCTGTTCTGTTAATTTCATCCATTTAGTCTAATTATTTTAGACCATTTTTCAGTTCAGTTGTTCGATTCTATAGTGTTCTGTTCTAATTAGTCTATAAAACCAACATCCTGGAGTTCCATTTATGTTTCTGCATATATTCATGTGCAGCCTATGTTTAAATGTGCATGTTGTTTATACATGCATTTCTAACAATATCACATCCTTGTGTTTTTACAAGTCACTGTGTAATATTGCCCTCTATTAAAGTGTTTGGGGAGGAGGGGGACAGTCAAGTCTTCCTGCTGACCCCCCTGTGAATGGCATCATGGTTAAGACATCTTTTATTCATGCATTGACTTTTTCTAGTGTGTCCTTGTACTTCTTTATATCAAATCCCACTGAGCGTCAGCAGTCACTCTGCTCAAGATTCACATTTACTGCTAAGCTGTCATACACATATCATTGCTTAAAAAACACAGGACTTTAGTTTTGGACTGGAGCTGTCTCTGTCTCTTTTACTACAAAACAGCCATACTGTATGATGGGCAATATGCTACTTGGTGGTAGGTTGTTTTAGGGGGAGGGTCTTTCTCATTCTAGAGCATTTAATTGGGTGAAATGCATGTAGTGCAGAATGAGTCATCAATATTTTTCATCCATTTTCCCAGAAGATAAAGGGTCTGTTCACACAGAAAATGTTTTTGCGGACCACTGCGCTGCTTTTTTTTTTTTTTCTGTGATGTTTCCATTGCATGCAACACAGCATTCTAAAACTTTTAAAGTTGTTTCTACACTTTTTTTTTCTTTATTTCACTGCCTTGCATTTAAGTGCTTTCAAATACAAAAGTGTGTTTTTGGTGAATGATGTGAAAAGCCTCTAAGACTGTATATTTTAATTTTAATATATCTGCTAAATGTGAATTTTGTCAACTTACTAGAGCATGCTAATGCATAGATGGCCTAAAACCCAGGGTTTCTGCAGCTTTTAAAAAGGTCTTGATAGGCGATTTTTACTTAAATTTTCCTTTCCAGAAATTATGGCCCTAAAAAGCCTTAATCTCAAGGCATTCATTGCATTAAATGTTGCACGCATTTCAAAAATTGTTTATCTTCTTTGGAATTTTTATCTTGTTTTTATAGTACAATTATTTAAATATCCTTAAATCAACATACCTTTGAGGTGTAAAAGTCTTGTTTTCAGTCAGTGACCTCACTTTGTTCAGTTTCTCAGAAAACAATTGACAAAAAAAAACCCAAAGAAAACACAAATAACTTTATTCAGCAATTTATTTTCTTCCATGTCAGTGTTCGATGTGCGTTCACAAGAGACCCACGACGCATGCGTGTGATGCTGCTCACTCAGGAGCCATCTGTCTGTCATGACTGACACAGAAGAGCAGAAATTGTTGAATAAAGTCATCATTTACTTTGCGCACAAAAAGTATTCTCGTAGCTTCATAACATTACAGTCGAACCACCATCACATGGACCATTTTAACAATGTCAATACGACCTTTCTGATCCTAGAATGTGTCAGTTGCATTGTCTTTACATGGTCAGAAAGCTCTTGGATTTCATCAGCACTGGAAACTAGGATGAAAACACTGATAGAAAATGTCATCATCGTGTAGTGTGATCACAAGTTGTATTAAATTATATTTACATATTTTAGTCAATGAAAGCAGACCTATATGAGCCTTAATCTTTTTTTTTTATTATTAAAAAGTAATGGAGATCTGTAGGAAACTTTTAAGTTTGCTCATACAACTCATTTTTAGCTGCCTAGACATTTCCTTTAGATGTTTTGAGTTCCCTTCCAGTTATTCCCTACATTTTCTTTACTTGGTCCTAAAAAGGTCTAAAACCTGCAGGAACCCTGCAAAGCTATAACAGAAATGGATGAAATGCCACAAAACTCCCACTTTAAGGTTTTTGTGGAAGTTCCATGATGGACTGAGTGAATTTTGAGTAAGGTGAACTCAAGGCTGAACTTTAATAAAAATGCGGTTCGGTCCCCACCACAAATGCAACAAGATAGATTTATATGGGAATATTTGGAGATGACCCAATCCGTATGACCATTTTCTTCTTCGATCCACATTTTTGTTTATCAAACACGATTTTTAAATGAACACAATCATCACCCGGTATAGCATTGTAAATTATTGTCATCACTCACTTTTGTTGACTAAGCCATAACAGCGTAACCATAAATAGCATGCATTCTATGCCGAATCCTTGAGAGATTTCGCAAATGCCAACATATGCCATAGTACTGATGCTGAGGTGACATTTTAAAAGGTAACAGCATCTGTTTGATATTTTAGGGTGCACAATTAGAGGGGGGTGTTTTCGAGGAATCAAGGCAGAACATTGTGGGCTTATTTAACGAGTTGCCATAGAAATATTCTGTAAAGAATTGCAGCCACAGGTACATCATGAATACATCTTTTAATAGTCACAACATTTTTAGAGACAACAACAGTTCATGAACAAGAGAAGAAAATGATAGATCATTATTCCTTATAAATATTCCTAGAAATATTAAATGCCACAGCGCCGTGTGCTGGACTCTCAAAATAATTATTTTTAGCATTTTTATTATGAAAATAAACCATCAAGAAACTGACACTTACAAAAGCTCATATTATGTCATATTGCAGTGGACACAGCCTCCCACCTGAGTGAACGCAGCTGCTTTGACAAGACTTCAGCAGCCATTATTTATTTGTTAACCTCATTACGGATGACACAAACGGCTCCTTTGGCAGAGGGACTGTTGCCATAGAAACAGAGTGCAAAAGCGCCACACTGACCTCTTATGGGACATGGCCTTTCAAAGTTTCTATTCTGTTATACACATGGTCAAGCGATCACCGTGGACATGTGGCCTACATGATGTAATATGTCAGTGTCTCTGCGACATAATGTCATTGGTCAATGATAGCAGAAAAGAACAAATTTGACCTGATCGAGTCGCTCTTAGAAGGGCAGATGCATTGTTTGTTTCACTCTGACGTGTGATTTATCAAGTGGTGGAATATACAGACTCTGTGTTACGGTCTTTATTTGTTCTTCAGGGGGCTCGACTGTAATGAGAAACAGTGTGGGGAGTTTCAAGCCAAAGGGCATAATCATGTGACAGTCAGGCACCTTGGATTTTAGTGATGATAAACAAGGAGCCCACTGGCATTCTGGGAAAAAGAGTGGCTCCTTTTGATCATTTAAAGGTACTTTTGACCAAGATAAAGATTCATTTGTACCTGCTTAGAATCTGATAACTGTTCCAGTAGGAGAAACGTAAAGGCACAGTTCAAGTTTCCTTTAAAAAAAAAGGAACATTTTATAATTTACCCACCCTTATGACATTCCGTATTACTTTTTTCTATGGAAGAAAAAAATATTTTATAATTTTTTAGCAGAATGTCCAAGGTGTGATTTTCCATACAATAAAAGTGAATGGTGATTTTCATTGAATAACAACGTAAACAGTCATAAAATACAATAAAAAGTATAAAAATGTCAGTTATAACACAGAAAATTACTTGATTTTAGAAAATGTTTTCAAAAAAGTTGGGAAACTGTACAAATTGTGATTAAAAAAGGAATGGAATAATTTACAAATCTCATAAACTTATATTTTATTCACAATGGAATATAGATAACATATCAAATGTTGAAATGTCATGCCAAAAATTGGCTCACTTTTGATTTCATTCCAAAAAATGTTGGGACAGGTAGCAATAAGAGGCCGAAAAAGTTGTGTACACATAAGGAACAGTTACAAAAAACAGTTTGCAACTTATTAGGTCAATTGGCAACATGATTGGGTATAAAAGTGGCAGTGTCTCTCAGAAGTGAAGATGGGCAGAGGATCATCAATTATTAGACATCCAGTCTTTTACATTTTTAACACACTTTGTTAGCTTAGATAATTTATAAATTTCATCTGGCCTTATTGAAATATATAGTTGAGTATCATCAGCATAACAATGGAAACTAATCCCGTATTTTCTAATAATATTACCAAGGGGCAACATGTATACTGAAAATAGCAGAGGACCTACGACAGATCCTTGTGGCACTCCATACTTTACTGGATATAAATGAGATGATTCCTCATTTAAATAGACAAAGTGATAGCGATCGGACAAGTAGGATCTAAACCATCTTAAAGCCTGCCCTTGAATATCCGTATAGTTTTCTAATCGATATATGAGTATGTCATGATCTATGGTGTCGAACAAAGCAGTAAGATCAAGTAAAACTAGCAATGTGATGCAGCCTTGATCTGACGCAAGAAGCAAGTAATTTGTAATTTTAACAAAGTTCAATTTCTTCTCTGAAACCCGACTAAAATTCTTTATAGATATCTACCCCTTTTTTTCTTTTCTTTTTTTTTGTAGCATACACAACTTTTTCTAAAATTTTAGACATAAATGGAAGATTTGAAATGGGTCTGTAATTTTCCAGTTCCCTCTAGGTCCAGGTCTAGTTGTGGTTTCTTAATAACTGCCTGGTTTTGGGTTAATAATATAGAGAAGCAGTTCTCTTGCTACAGGTAACAACTCTTTCAGTAATTTAGTGGGTACAGGATATAATAAACATGTTGCTGATTTAGATGCAGTGATACGTTCATTTAGATCTTTCTGTCCTTTAGTTGTAAAGCACTAAAGTTTTTCTTTGGGTGCAATGAATGAAGTTGAATTACATGACGCTGTCGATTCTACAATTTTAATTGTATTTCTGATACTATCCATTTGATCAATAAAGAGTTTTTTATAGATAATTTTCTCACAGTGTACTAACTGATTAACAATCACAGGTACAAACTACTAACAAGGTGTATAGTGATCAATTATTCAGTTGTTTGATTATTTTAATTAAATTTAACAATTGCAAATAGCAGCATAACTTAATTAATGTGATGCGTGTACTGCTAGGCATCTTTGGTTTCCTCTTGTGTAATTTAGATGGAAAATGTGTGCCTTTTTATTGCTTGAGTCACTTATCTAGCTAAATTTAAATTTGTTGCTAGGTGATGTGGAAGTTGTTTTTTGCTAGTTTTTCGTTGGCAACACTCGGGGGCGTCGGACCGGGGTTAAAACCAGTACTGATTACTAGGGCCTCAAAGGAAGAGAGGGCCCTGAAAAGTCTTGAATATATTTTATTTTACCTGGATTTTTTCACAGGGGGGCCCATCAGGACAGCCTATGCATAGGTCTCGGGATCTTGTGCAACACCCCTGGCAACACTGTTTAGAGTTGGTAACTCAACTCGGAAATAAAATAAATAACTAAAATTACAAAAAACTAAACATGAAATAAAAATAAATTAAAGCTAAATAGAAAATTTTTAATACATAATACCAATAAAAATGAGAAAAACAAACTTTTTTTAAACTTAAATTAAAAAAGATAATCATTATAATATGAAGAAAACACTTGTTTGAAAGCTCTTGATCACTCTATGGAAGAAAGTAGCTCAGGCATTCTGCTTAACTTCTGCTTTGGTGTTTCACAAAAGACGGTCAGGCAGGTTTGGACAGAATTTTCAGTTTTTGAGTGAACTGTTCCTTTAAAAAAGTAAAAAGTGTTAAATCGATTTACATCACAAAGCTGAATTGATACTCCTGTAACTGTTGTGCATTGGTTCACTTGAGCTCTGATACGGCAGACTAGGCATATTA
Organism: Carassius auratus; assembly: GCF_003368295.1. Classification (NCBI taxonomy): domain Eukaryota; kingdom Metazoa; phylum Chordata; class Actinopteri; order Cypriniformes; family Cyprinidae; genus Carassius; species Carassius auratus. Next base: position 6,086,675 of record NC_039267.1, on the reverse strand, counting down.
TTTACTGCAGTGGATTGAAAGGATACTGTGTCGTAAATTCAAACATTGTTTCTTAAGCCTGCTGCAGTTGTGCCTGTGGAGCTGCTGAGAGACGTGCAAATGCAATCTCAAAGAAATCTGAATTACATCATAAATTCCATTTGGACATACTGGGCTATGAAAGATGATCAAGTGCATAGAGATCAAAGCAGCACTACTCAGTGCTTTGACTCAATCAGCGACATATATGTCAAAGCTTTCCTAGCTGAAAATACAAATCAAGATTTGTTGTAGAACTTTGTAAAATAATATTAAAAAATGGTTTAAAAACAAAAAGGAAAGAAAATATTAATGTTTTGGGTTGAATACAAAACAAATAAACATATATGGCCAGTAAAGTATTTTTTTTTCTCTGATAAACAACAGCAACCACAATTATTGTAAAAACAGCTCAACACTGAAGTTCTGTCATGAAACTTTAGATGGCACAGGCCAATAGATTCAAACTTGATCTGATATAATTCTAACTTGATCTGATTACATCATCATTCACATGGCACAGCTGCTGATTGTTTTCTTTTTACATCAGCAGCCAATGAGCTTGCTGCTCAACATTCAGATACTCAGCAAGTGTTGCTGTATCATTTGCAGCATGCTTCAGAAACCCTCCACCTTCCCCAGCTCCACCTGTTTAGATCTGGGCTGTGTTTCTCGAAAACGATTTATCTTAGAGTTTAAGAACATTTTCTACGAGTCATTTTACGATCGTTCTTTATTGTTTTAAGTGTTTGCCAAAAATGCACTTAACGTTATCACATGTAGCAGTGCTTTAAGTGCTACTAAGGAGTCACTATCCGTTTGTCAAGTGCTGAAACGTCACCTTATGGAATGGCTTGTAATTGTAGTACTACTGGTTTATTAAAATGTTAACCTAATGCTTTGTTCCAGACAACTCGGTTATAACTATAATACAAATTATAATACAATATTATATTATATTAGTGTACAATAAAGCACATTCAATAGTTTGTATTATAATCACGTTGCACTTGAATAAAGTTAAAGTTGTAATCTGCCGATTGTGCACCTTCTACAGAGGCACCATCAAAAGCATCGTGTCGAGCTGTATCACTGTGTGGTATGGCGTCTGCAACGCGTCCTGCGGGAAGACCCTTCAACACATAGTGAGAGCAGCTGAGAAGATCGTTGGTGTCTCCCTCCCATCCCTCCAGGACATTTACGGAACCTATCTAACTCCTAAAGTCCCCTGCATAGCAGGTGATCCCACCCACACATCACATAGCTTCTTCAGTTTACTGCCATCAGGGAGTAGACTACGGAGTCTCCAGGCCAGGACCAGCAAAGTGAAGGACAGCTTCATTCAACTCCCTCCCGACCTTGCCCCCCCACTCCCCTCTTATTCCCCATGCACCATTGAACTCTGAACCTCAACACCCCACTCTCCAGCTCCCACTAACACACTGGGACCTGCACCAGACACTTTGTACAGCATTAGTCTGTCCACTACCTCATTCAGCAGTTAACTGACCTCATTCAACTACCTCTTCTGTCAGTTTAAAGAAAGAACTGCTCTCTGAGATTTTTGACACTTTTTTTGAGACTGAATAAACTCTTTGCACTACAGTCATTACATCTACACTGTTTGTTTACTTCACTGGTTTGTACTCTATCTGCCATGTGCCTTGTGCTGCTTTATTTTTTTTATTTTAAATGACCTCTTTATATATTTGTATGGTTGTACTTCATATTTCTTATCTGTGTTTAATGTTCTACTGTTAGTGTTATCTGTATGCACCAAGGGTCTGAGAGTAACGTAATTTAAATTCTCTGTATGTATGTACTGTACATTTGGAAGAATTGACAATAAAGTAGACTTGATTTGACTTTATTGTCCTGCAAGTGACCGCCTAAATATGTCTCCTTATGATGCACTTAGGGCTTTATGATTATTCCAGAGCACTCGTAGATCTAGGATGATTTTCAAGAGCTACTTAAGTTCAAATGCTTTTGGGAAACATAACCTAATATTAAGATCAGTCGTACGATCGTTTTTACTAACTTCTTAGGCTTACGAAGCTTTTGGGAGACGCAGCACTGGTATGGAGTGATTTCTTGTATGTTATAATGTTTTTTTTTTTCATATATGTTATATGTGCAGCAGCAGCAGCAGTATTTCTTACATGCTCACAGCAGCATGTCTGTTGATGTATTGGCAGTAGCAAGTCTCCACCAAGACCAAACAAATAACATTGCCAGGTACATTACCATCCTAAACTGTCAGACAGTTGTAATGACAGAACTATAGGTTATGTAGAACAAGATTTATCTCACTATTTCATTTACATTTATTCATTTAGCAGACGCTTTTATCCAAAGCGACTTACAAATATGGATGGATGGATTGATGGATAGATAGATTTTTTTTTAATCTAGAATAATATACTACAAATTTTTGATTCATTCATTGAAAAGAACCAGTTCAAAGGAGTAATTTGTTTGTGAACCAGACATCACTGTTCATTAACTTAACTCTACCTTCCCAGCTCTTAGAATTTGATGCAAATATTATAATATTAATACAAAAAAAAAGTATATAATTTTTATTTATTATTTATTAATATACTAAACAGTTGAAGAACTAAGTATAAAGTGATTTAACTCAAAATAAATAAAAATGAATTAAACCTAAATAGCAGTAAAACAAAACCACATAAAGCTCAACGATTTTTAGAAACATATATACTATTAGAATTTGTTTAAGATGTGCTGTTTTGTTCCATACTGTGAATTACACATAATAATAACTCAAACATAACTTTTAAAAGTATAGTGTGCTTTAAAACCCTTTAACTGCCCCACCAAGAAAAAAGCATTTTTTGTTTGCATTTCTTATCTCCTTATGTCATTAGTTACCACACTCAATGTATTTTTTTTCCAACACGTCCCATAATTTTTAAAACATTAGCTTAGCTTTTCTACGTTTACCATAAAGTGACAAATCAACCATTTGGTTGAGCACATTTTTGAAAAATTATTGAAAACATACTAAAGTTTTTTCATGGCACCAAGTAAAATAATTTTGTAAAGTTAGGGCTCTTACAGTGTAATATGTCCAAAAAATATGCTTACCTTGCAAAATTTCACCAAAAACAGTTTACATGGCAGGAGTGATTTCTTTCTCTCTGACATCCATCAAAGAAGAAGTGTTGTGACAAATGCTGTTGATTTTTTTTGGCTTAACATACCTCTACCAGATGGTAGAGATGGCTCAATCAGCTTGAATTAAGTTAGGTACTCCTCTCAATAAAATATAGTGACTCAAAATGTGCTCAACCATTTGGTCGAGCGGCAGTTAAAGGGTTAAAAACAAATTGCTAACAAAATCTACCACCATTGTGACATTCAAGACACTCCATTTAGAATCAAGCATGAAATCCTAGAGCACATGAAAGAGGATGTGACAGCATTTCATTGTGCTACACAAGATTTATTAATATAATGGTCAAGGTGATGCTCTGCATTGCTGTCAGAACATTCCACATAGTCTTCAAACAAGTAGAGCGTTCCATGTTACATAAGTGTGCTCGGTCAGAGCTCTTTCTGAACCTTCTTTAATAAAAGTGAATCTGATCAAGCCCCAGTATAACGTCTTGTGGCTACTGATAGATACTCAATGGCTATGAGGCTTCCTTTTGCTTCAGCCGGCATATAGCCTTACTTGAATAATGTTATGGCCTTTGGCATCAACATGTCCAACATTAGAGACTTATTTGAACCTCCCAGGACCCCACGTTGGGTATTCCTTCATGCTATTGATGATTAAAGGGGGAATAGTGGAGGAATAGCCTGCTCCTGCTGAAGTTCACATATCACAGCTCAAAATAGTTTTTGTCACTTTAAGATCAAAATGTGTTGAGTAGTGTATGTAGTTCTGACTCAGGCTGAAGAAATCAACTTGATATTTAAAAGCTTTTTAAGCATCACTCAAGACAGTGCTTCCAAACCTGCTCATAAACAAATTCAGGCAGGATCTCTGAGATAAAAATATGGATGTCTCAGATTTTTCTTTATCTTAACAGTAAAAAGAAGGAGGTGATGCTTATTGATTCAACCCAACAACTTTGTAAAGCTGGACCTTTAACACTAACTGTAGTTGGTTCAATCTCAATTTTTTAGACTTGCTTATCTGTGATTTGCAAGATGCTGGGGGGCGGGGTATTGTTTTCTGTACAATGATTTTTATGTGTTTTTATTGTTACCTCTCTATTTTCTTTGTTTTTTAAAAAACTTTGGATCCTCTTAAGTGTAAAGCATTTTGAGAATTGACTTTTAAAGGCGCTGTATACAAATAAATGTGTTATTATTATTATTACCATTATCATTCGGGCTAAAGAACTGTAATTAAAATGGTCGCAAATGCAACACAATAACATGCATCACTAATTTAGAATCTAGAGTGTAGGGAAAATTGTGTGTGTTTGTGCGTGAATATCCAGTTTACATGGACGCTTATTTTATCCACGGAATACAAATATAAAAATAGTAATTGTGACTTCTTATATCTCAAATCAGACTTTTTTCACACAATTGTTAGTTTATATTTCTCAAATCTGACATTTTCCTCAAAAAATTTTTAAAAACCTGCAATTGTTAAATCACGTTATATCTTGCAATTCTGACCTTGGAATTCTGAGTTACATCTTTCAATTCTGACATTTTCCTCAGTGTTCTGAGTTACATCTTACAATTATAACATTTTCGAATTCTGAGTTTCAGTCCATTTACATATCGCATATCACTTTTTTGTGATGAAATAAAAGTTAATAGCAAATCTTTGTCTCACAATTTTGATTTTTTTTTCCACTGAATTCTGAGTTTACATCTTGTGATTTTGACTTTTTCTCAGAATTCCAAATTGCATCTCACCATTCTGACTTTTTTGTGTCTGAATTAAACTATAAAAAAGGTAATAGCACCTTTTTATATCACAATTTTGACTTATCCTCAAAATTCAGAGTTACATCTCATCTGAGTATAAACATCTCTGATGCCTGATTCCTAAAGACATTACTGTTTCGAACTATTTTTTAAAAAGATTCAGTCATAAATTGGCTTGTGAGTTAGTGTTTTGTCAAATTGTATTCTAAAAACAATAAAATATTTAAAACTTGATTTTTTTCATTGTAATGTTGAATCGAAAGGAAACTTATGGAGTAAGACTATAAGGTAGTTGACAATACACTTTACATAACAGAGTGAAACTGATATGGCACAATACAATCAAAATCAGAAGTGACAGATTAAAGTGGGAGTAATTTTTGGCTAAATAAACACAAAAGAGCAGCATCCTAGTTTTTAAAGCTTCAGTTCTCATAGAATATATACTTAAACATCACTTCAGCACAGTGCACAGCAGTAACAGTTGTTAAAAGGTAAATAAACAGCACTCAGTAAACTAAAGTGCTTCTAAACAATCATTTTTATTGAACAAAATGTCATTTGACTCCAGGATGGCTCATTTTTTAGTATGGTGCACTTTCAGTGAGATTCGTATCTCATAAAATCCATCCCTAAAGACATTTTAAAGTTAGTCAGAGTCTTTAAACATCAACTCTACCAAGCAAGAAATGCCTTTTTGTTCTATAAAGACAAACAGACAACAGAGCACATAAACAAGCCATAAAGTTAAAAGAAGGCCAGCCGTACTTAGCCGTGCCTCTAAAATGACTGCTTTCTTTCAAAACGACTGAACATCTGTAGAGACACGACCGGTCTCTAGATTAGTCCCGTATGAATAATCCAACAGGAAACACAGAACCTACATTATCACAGAGAACAGCTCTGTCTGTTGACTCTGTGGAGAATGGCTGGCACTTACAAAGTGTGAGAGCTAATTAAAACACAAGATGTGCCACAACACCACCATAGATAGGAGCAAAGAGAGAGAGAGGAGCAAAGAGAGAGAGAGGGGTAAAAGGAAAGCCGGGGTGAGGAATCTACACATCTCATTAGCCCTTCATCTTTAGATGTGGGACAGTCTGCTCTTGTCTTAGCTTTGACTTCAGTCTTTGTATGTCTGGTCACATTGGTTAATTGTTTATGTCGGAACACAAGGAGAGTCTGTGTGGAGTTTGAGTTTATTGGCTGCTGAGGATAGGTCCGAAAGGGAAGGGTGAGGAGAGGAGAGAATCCACTTAAAGTCTTCTGATGTTGTCTTAGAGCGTGATAAAGCACTAGATGCCCAAGTCTCTGTCCTTGGAGTGAGAGAAGCCTCTTATTATTCCATTACAGGACTATTGGTATTGGAAATGATATCAGATCTGTGCTGCTGACGACGGCTTTATATAATCCATCAAGAAACTGGGATTATCTTTGTCAGACGTCTCTTGTAGTTCATGTGCAGACAACACAAAGTGCACTGAATGGGTTTAAGTGGAATAATGGTGGTTTACATAAGAGAATATATTTTTTAGATCATGCTTTGAGGCTCAGTTCATTCATCCTTCTCAAAACCAATTCAATTAGCCTGGCATTTTATTCTACTCATTTACGTGTAAGGGTTACTCCAATTAGGGTTGACCTTAATAGATTACTTTTATTGTAATTTTTTTTAACCTATATTTAATTTTATTGATATATGTTTTTTTATTGTAGGCTATTAATATTGGTTAGGCGCACAATGTGATGCCTGATTTGCGAACAAATGACTCTTTCGAACCTTTTGGTTCTTTTCAGTCAAAAGAGTCAGTCACATATAGCCAAGACCCCTCTCTCTCTCTCTCTCTCTCTCTCTCTCTCTCTCTATTTATATACATATATATATATATATATATATATATATATATATATATATATATATATGTACACACATTTTAAATGATATACAGCTCAATCTATCTGTCATCTAATCTCTTTATAAATTGCAAAGTAACTTAAAAATAGCCTACGTAAAATAATTTTTACTAATTCAACTAATTTAAACTCAAAACGTAAGGAAAATTGCAAAATTTTCCTCAAATTTAGGCTAAAAACCTTACATCCCTTCATTTTAAGTTCTATTACAATTGGGTATATGTTTTTAATCGTAAATTTAACCACAAGGACAACCAAATTGATTCATAACCTTTTTATTTGTAGTATTTCTCGTATAGGCAATTTGCAGCTGCTGGCATTAATAAAATTTACACTCTGAAACCATTTTGGCAGATTTGGTTTTTCTGCTTTCTCATTTTTTTCATATTCTCTCCATGTCTCCAACTTGATTTCTTATGGATTTGAGGAGCACAAGTGGGATTTGGTATAGTCAAATGATCCTGTAACAGAAGTCTAGTGGAGAAGAGCAAAGCTGGGGAGGGAGGAGCAGTTTCAGATTGGCAGAAGACAACGCATCCCAGAAGGCTTGTACTGAGGGTGATGCGAGCCAGCCAACAGCTTTTCATTCATGAAGAAGCAATTCAGCACCGCCACTTTGTGTTTTCTTTGGGTGCAGCCCAACTGAGTGAATTCAACCAGTGTCACGGAGGGCTATGCGCTCAGCTGAATACGTTCACATGTGTGCAAACTTGTGGGTTTGATCTGAACACCGCTGGACACTGTTCAGTTCAACTTTCCTTATGGGATTGCGCTGGGCGAGTATGAAGACTGCCGTCAGAAGCTGGAAGCGGCGGTCAGCAGTGTCTCGATAGGCGCTATAGGAGTCTTCATTAGGAGGATGCTGGTGGGAAATGCCTGCAGACAGAGAGGATGAGATTTGTGGAAAGGCGCTCGAGCTTCTGTCCGATCTGTGCTCGAGAGGAGAGGTGCAAGATAAAAACTGCCTGGAATTCACCTACTATTTCCGCGATCTCGGGAGACCGAGATTTTCGGACTCTGGTAAGGAAATTGTTTTATTCCTGTCTTCAAAATAAGTTTCACTAATGTTTTGTGAATCGTAATCAAATCGCGTTCAGTTGCTCTCAAACTGCATACGACCCTTAAACGTGTTGTCATGGCACTTCCGATAATTTTCTTACTTGCTAGAAAGTTATTAGAAGCAAATTTCATAAATTTTCAATATGTAAATTTCATTCATTCGTAAATTTCACTCGTTCGGCTAATTAGCAGCTAGCATTGAGAGTTTGTTGTCATTAAAGTAACCACACCCAATAAATAATCTAAAACAAACAGTATTTTTTAAGATTAATGCACAATTGTTGTCAACGTTTTATTTACACAATTCAGGTTACTAGACCCCCCCCCCCACCCCACCAACAACTATTTAATTTCGTTTTATTTTATCTTATTTTTTATTTTTTTACGTACACTCAATGTAAATAAAGTTATTTTAAAATGGCCTAAATGTGATGGTTTGCTGTGAATTCAGGAATAAACATATAGATAGATAGATATATCAATACCTATTAGTATAGTCGAGTTTACACATACACACACACACATACACACAACATCCCCAATCATCATTCCCCACAGTCCAGTATTAATGACCTATTTAGAGCTGTCCTGTATTTTTGCATTTGAAGATGCAGCCTAAATTCATTCAGATTTGATTCTGCAGCATATCGGATGCAGTGTAATTTTAACACTAATATACCAACCTTTTTTGTTGATTTATGCATTCAGAAGTTAAATTAAGAATAAAATGATTATACGGGCATTCCACATTTATAGAAGGCTTCACGGGAAACTTGTGATTCCCCAAACCGACATTTCATCAATGAAAGAACATAGAGCATTGCTTGATTCAGTATGAAGTATGTGAGCTTAACTAAACATTAGCTTCACTGAACCTTCATTCATAGATCATAGCCTCTTCTCAGACGCTGTCGTCTTCATCCTCTGAGACACAGAGCGGTCGACAGGAAGCCATTAGGATTCCACCCCACCCTGCTACTCTGTACACTTTCTCCTTCGCGATTACCCAGCATTGACATCCGTTAACACGAGGCCTTCAGACCCCGTGGGAGACGATACATACTAGTAATACGGTCCCTCGAGATGTATTGTACAAGAATTTAATGAAGGGAACAGCTGAGTTCAGAGGAACCCAGTAAATATACTCTTGGCCTGATGGGAATACACATGCATCGCTGCGAAGTGCCTGTATGGAGGAAAGTCTTTAGTAATGGAACCCAAGGGAACCCAGCACTTTGAGAGGTTAATAACACATCACTGTAATGGATCGACAGTTCAGACGACATGGTGTGGACACATATTGACAGGTATTTGTGCAACTGACAGTTCAGACACAGGAAAGAAGGTGTTTCGTTCTCTCATGGGCAAGTTTATGACACATCCATAAGCCATGCTGATAATATTTGCCAGTGAAGGGCCATTGACTGTGAAGGTTGTGTACTATGTGAGTCATATTTATTCATAGCTGTAGTTTCTACTACCATTGACATCTGGACTGTCATAAAAGACTTCGATCGGCCGACTTATAAACACTTTTCTTCCCTGCGGTGGAAAAAACTTTGTGTCTTGCCGTCAAATTGGCAAACAGCCTCCCGGCTTCATTCTGATTGGCTAACAGCTGCTAGCATCTGCAGTCTTCCACCTGGAATTACAGAAGCAGAAATAAAAATAGACATTGTGAGAGGTTGAGCTGGGTGAATAAGGTCTTTCGAATTATCTTCATGCTCGTAATTCGTATGGTGTGCGATTAAATAGTGTTTTTTGTGTTCACGTGTGAATACATGCTCGCATGTGTCTGGATTTATGTCACATATGCGGATGCCCAAATAGACACCTGCTTAAAAAGATGCAGAACAATATGATGCAGTAGTCTGGGAATGTAGTATAAAAGGAACCTGCAAAGTGGGAAGAGGCGGGAAATCTGGCTCTAATCCACTTGACACCTCAAATCCAATGTGTCCCGGCCTTTCTTGGAGACATTCGGGTGTGCTTCCCTCAGCTGGAGGGCTCATGTTTCTCTGTTTCATATGTAAAAGTGAGTTCATCTTTGCTCAAAGGACAAAAAAGACTAGGAGTACTGAGAATGCAATCTGTTTTTCTTTTTTGGAGAGGGACGGTAAACAAATTTGCTTAAAGCTGGTGTCATTAATCTTGTGCTGGATAAGTAAATAATGTAATGTCAGAGCTTAGAAATTAGTTTAGTGTCGTGTGGGATTGTAGAATCCTATTAAAACCATGAGACACAATCTTTGTTTCCATATTTGTAACCATCACGGATGCAACATGAAGATGTTTCCATAGAGATGCGCTGATCTTTCTGAATGCTTGCTGTTAATGCCTTAAAACAAAGAAGTATCCACATTGAGTGGAGGAGCTTAATTGTATTTGACTCCTTTTAAATCAGCCTCCCTTTTGTGGCTAGTTCACTCAGCAGCCATTTTGGAAATGTGTTTTCCAGTAGTACAAGTACAGCTCTTAGATATCTGAAAGGAGACGATGTTTATATTTTGACCGATATTTAAAATCAGGAATGAAATCAATTTTGCTGTCATAAATTGTGTTGTTGTTTTTTTAGCTCACATTACACAAACTATTTCTCAAGCTAGTCAGGCTAATGTACACTCAGTAGTAAACAAACAGGCGATGCGTCTATAAAAAAGGCAGTTGGACCTTTTATCTTCAGAAAAGCTCTCGCACCAAACGAGTTGATTAGAATCAATCTCCCACACTTGATTCATTTGAAATGAGCTATCAGAAACTCTCCTGCTAGTCACATCTTTTAGGCATTTTTACGTTTCACAAAAGTTTCCTTATCTTGTAGATTCAAGTAGATTTCATTAGCACTTTTGCCCTTTACCGTTTCATCATCTAAGCCGGTAACTCCTACCCTAACATTTATGATACTTGGAAATCTACATTGCATGATCATAATGTTTTTTTGTTTTGTTCCGAGTTAAGCTTAGTGTCCTATTTAGCTTGCCTTTAGAGTCCCACACTGAAACAATATGCATGAAATATTATTGGATTGAATTTGTGTTTTAGTGAGGCTGCAAGGCAGAGCATGTTCTCTGTTGCATCATTTATTCATATTGTATGTCCGTACCTTAACCTTAAGGACACTGTGACTGCAGAAAATGTTATTGTTTTTTATGTGCATATATTTTATTTTATTATTTTATAATTTTTGTATGATCTGGGGTTGGGGTAAACCTTCATAAATTTTTTTTCCCCCTTCTAAACATTTTAAATAAATAAAAAAAGTGTGTGTGTATGTATGTATGTATATATATATATATATATATATATATATATATATATATATATATATATATATATATATATATATATATATATATCAAATTTCATAACATGTTTAACACAAAAGAAATATTGCTGTATTCAAAGTGTGCTGGATGTCATGCACATAGTTTAGCACACTGTTTCACTAATGAAGCTCATGGTTAATTTACTGTGTCATTGAAATCCCACAGAGTCTATTAAAGTCTATGGAATAGTGTTGAATGCTAATAATACTGATTACACCTTGACAGCATTACAAAAAGGAAGAAATGATTAATCCATTCAATTTATGATTTCCCAGTATGAAGCCTGCAGGAGGATCGGTTTCGACAAATGATTCTAGCTTTTATGAGCACTCATGATATTTCAGAACAGCTAAATCAAGAGGCCAGCACTTAATATGTAGTGCAATTCTATTCTTTCATGATTTCTTGGGAAGTATATTTCATCATTATTATAAAGACAGAAAGACCCAAGATGGTTAATAGAAAGCTTTGACTTTATATGTGACCCTGGACCAAAAAAACCAGTCTTAAGTGTCAATTGAGTTTTATACATCATCTGAAAGCTGAATAAATAAGCTTTCCATTGATGTATAGTTTATTAGGATAGGGGAATATTTGAAAATCTGGAATCTGAGGGAGCAAAAAAATCTAAATACTGAGAAAATCACCTTTAAAGTTGTACAGATGAATTCTTAGAAATGCATATTACTAATCAAAAATGAAATTTTTATATATTTATGGCAGGAAATTTACAAAATATCTTAATGGAACACGATCTTTACTTAATATCCTAATGATTTTTGGCATAAAAATAATATCTATAATTTTGACCCATACAACATTTTTTTTTTGGCTATTGCTACAAATACACCCGTGCTATTTAACACTAGTTTTGTGGTCCAGGGTCACATATAAATCCTCAAATCATTTATAAAAGTTAATTTTAATGTTTGGGCTACCGATATTTTGATAGAATATTGCCCCCATTTAATTATTTATTCATTATTTAAAAACAAATTAGTAAAATTAGTAGAATATTTACACTGCTCTTATGAAAGTAAATGGTGACCACAAGATTTTTTTTTCTTTTTTAAAAAAAATTGTTTTATTAAATGCAAAAGCTGTAATACTATCCCACCTTACATCTCCTTCAGATCCTCCTATAGACCGGAAAAAAGTCACACAGGTTTAGAATAACATAGATGTGTGTAAATAATGAGAAAATTGCATAGAATTTTACCTGAACAATCACTTCACAGGACTCTAAGTCTGTCTCAGGTGTGTTAACCTGCAGTCAGACGTAAGCATTTTCTTTCCCCGGTATAGGAACAAAAGATCGGAGTTGACAGAAAAGCAAGCAGAAGGCAGGGTACTCTTACAGGGATTCATTCAGTCCACACTAAAAGCATCTCATCCTGGGCGGCCTAATTCAGAGAAACCATCTCAAGGGGTTGAAAGAGAGAGAGAGAGAAAGAAAGAGGGAAACATGGAGAGTCAGAGTGGATCTTAAATGTAGCATCTATTACTGTGCATTCAGCAGCTAGAGTTAAGCTTCAACTCCAAGCCAGATATTAGAGATGTCCTTCTGCAAAATATCTCAATGTCTGGATTGCAAAAAGTTTTTTAAAGTTTTCTGATTTCATTTTTGAAGGAAGAAAAATAAATAAAAGGCCTGTAACAGATGTCTTTAAGTATATTTTGAAGAATGCTGGTAATTGAAAAGTTGATGGTCCCCATTGACTTCCATAATACAGGTGGATTCTGATTGGTCGTCAGTTGCTGTTGTTCATTTCGAGAGCTGCACCCTTCAGAGGTCCCATTTGTTGACCGTATTATGTCATCAAGGCTGTCTCATTTCAGAAAGTAACTGCTACACACCAAATTAAGAAAGAAAGTACAGTAATTTACACTTCACTAGGAATATGTCAGTTTTATAATGGTACTTTTTATTTTTTATTTGACAACCTCGAAGACATACGCAGCCAACAAATGGGACATCCAAAGGGCGCATCCAATCAAATGAGACATAAATAATGTTTATATCATTCAGTAGCTAGAGAGAATCATTCTGAAATTGATCCCAACTGCATTGTTTCTCACTGTTGTCTTTATTCTCACTGTTGTCTTTATTATCAGTTACTTGATCTGTTTTGCTAACTTTTTGTAACATTTTGTTTTTTTTCCAGCTGAATATTTTATGTGATTTTCAAAAAGATAAATAAATAAAGTTGCTTACAGCACTTCTATTCTATAAATATCTTCACAGTTTTGAGCACCATCCAGTGACCGACTTTCTTTCTTGGTTATTGCTCCAGATGTGTCTGTGAGCCTGCTGTCCCTCTTGGTGACCACATGTGGCCTGGCGCTGTTTGCCGTCTCCCTGTTCGTGTCATGGAAGTTGTTTTGGGTGCCGTGGCGAGATCGCTTCTTGCCTGGCCTAAAGGACCGGCAGGGCGAACAGCAGCCGGTCCTGACCGAGGTGGAGGGCCTGGAGCGGGAATACAGCGAAGACTTCAAAAAGGATCCCAATGCGCCAACGGTGCTCCCAGAGTCGGCCATGAAGATCAGCCACACGTCACCGGACATCCACCTGGAGGCCCAGACTAAGGCCAAGGAGCTCAACCACATCCACATAGCTCGCGTACAACGACAAGTCACCGAGCCGACCTCATCGGTCAGGTGAGTCATGTTTTCCTGACTTCATCAGGCGTAATCACTCACCCACCATTGATATTCATTGAGCAATTCCCATTTGTCAGACAGTGTGGGCCTCGGTGACCTTCAGCTTTAATTAAAGTTCTTTTCAGTCTCATTATTCTAAAGATGTCTAGCATATGAAGCCAACAGACGCCCGCCCCCTTTCTTCTTGTTTCAGGCACAACTCCATCCGGAGACAGATGAACGTCTCCAACCCCGATTTCAACTTGGCCCAGTTCCAGAGACAGGAGTCCGTAACAGGTCCAGGTTTGGGGCGCATCAAGCCTGAGCTCTACAAACAGCGGTCGGTGGACGCGGACGACGGCCGACGAGCGGACAGCTGCGGCCGCTTGCACTTCATCCTCAAATACGACTGCGACTTGGAGCAGCTCATCGTGAAGATCCACAAAGCCCAAGACCTACCTGCCAAGGACTTTACGGGAACATCCGACCCGTACGTGAAGATCTATCTGTTGCCAGAACGCAAAACCAAGCATCAAACCAAGGTGCACCGCAAGACTCTAAACCCCATCTTTGACGAGGTTTTCCTGTTTCCTGTGGCATACGCTGAGCTTCCGACACGCAAGCTCCATTTTAGCGTCTACGACTTCGACCGCTTCTCGCGCCATGACGTCATTGGTCAAGTGGTGGTGGACAACTTCTTGGATCTACCTGACTTTCCGCAGGAAACCAAGCTCTGCAGGGATATCATTTATGTTAGTGCGGTAAGTCTGCTCCAGTGTGTTTATATATACTGAACTTGGTTTTTCAGTTATATATAAATATATACATATATAAATAATGTTGACAATGGCAGAATCTTTAGTTAGCTTAATTCAAGAAAGGAAAGCAAGGCAGATCTGTCAGCAAAAGGATCAGGTTTGATTTAGGTGTAGGTAGTGTTAGCTGCTGTATCAAGTGTTGCAACACTGTGGGGGCTTCGAGTGCATGGCTCAAGATGGATTTATCCAGGAACAGGAGGTTGCTATTGGAAATCTATGTGGGGAATTTGTACACTGATGAAAGTGTCAGTTTAAATTAAGGCAAACACCAGAACCGTGTGTGTTTCCCCTTTGATTTCAGTAATTCTGTTTCTGTTTGTATTTTTTTTTTTTCTTTTTTTTATATGCTTATAATTAGTGAAATCATGGGGTCTATAATTTATAGATTTTTTTTAAGGAAATGTATTATTTTATAAAATCAAAGATGCATTTTTAAAGTTGTTACAAAATGTAAAAATAAAAGCCGTTCTTTTGAACTTTCTCTTCATAGAATCCTGGAAAAATGGTATGGTATCCACAAAAATATTAAGCAGCACAACAATAATAATAAATAATTCAACAATGACAAAAATAAGCCATGTTTTATGAGCTGCAAATATTAGAATGATTTCTGAAGGATCATGTGACACTGAAAACTGAGTTTTAAAATCATAGGAATCAATAACATTAAAATATATAAATTTAAATTTAAATTGTTAAGTTTAAATTGTAATATTGCAAAAAATATTACTGTATTATTTATTATCAAATTTAATCCATCCTTGGTAAGTACATGGTAAATGAAGCAAATCTTTGAATTGACAAAAAATGGGTTATTTATTCTAAATTGTATATTGTCTAGTTTTAATTGAATTTCCATATTATTGATCTATTCATCAGACAAAGGCTTTTAACTGTTGTGACAAATCTTAACATTTATTAAAGGGATAGTTCACTCCATTAATAGCTTCATAACATTACTGTTGAACCAGTGTCCTTACTGCCTTGAACGTTATAGTTACATTACTGTCTATGCAGGGTCAGAAAGCTCTCGGATTTCATCAAAAAAAAAAAAATCCTAATTTGCCTTCCAAAGATGAACGAAGGAGTGATTAATGACAATTTTTGGGTGAACTATCCATTTAAGGTCTTTTATCATTTAAAGTACTTTTCAAGTAATATTTAATTGACAGGTCTTATATTTTTATGAATTGTACGGTATATATTTTTGCAGCATTATTTCTCAGTGATCAGATTGAGTTTCTCACACATGTGTTGGTATGTGTTAAGATCCCTGACCTCCATCCTGACAGATTCTCCAGTTCGAACACTACTGTGTATACTTTGGCAAGATTATGGTGGTGTTATCCGTTCTTTTTAAACACTATGAATGATTACTAGACCCATGTGACCACTCGAAAGTAAAAGCAGTTAATAGTAATAATGAAAGAACAAGTGAAAATATGAGCATGGTTTTCGCTCTCCTCTGATCACTTTCATGCTTCAGAGATAGCAACATAAAAATATACTTTGAGAAGTGTGAATATTTCATAATCAACATGATGGCCCATGTAGGGATGACCTATATTTGAAACAGCCGGAGAGCTTGCTCTGACATGAATATACGGCGGTTTTAGGTTTATTGTTTTAAACGGGAGAGTGCAGGATAGATGTCTGAAGGGGGAAATTGATCCGTCTCACAAGTGGAGCTGTGCCAGCTGTCTGGAGTAAATGCCTTCGGCAAAGAATGAAACAGAGGTTTTTGTGTGTAGGCCTTCATTCATGACATACAGTATTTAAACAAATAGTTAATTCAAAAATTAAAAATGTAATTTAATCACTCTCATGATATTTTGAAAGCCATAACTCCTGTTTGGCTTATGACTAAATCAAAATTTTCTTTTCACAATTTGTTAACCTAAATATTCTCAGCAGTTTGGGTTTAAATCGCAAAAATACATGATAAACTTGTTTTAACTTAATTTTTTTTTTTTATCCATTTCTTGGAAAAATCTAATTTCACTGGATCTAGAGGTTCACTTGAAGTAATGGCAAGCGTCACAGGCTGTTCCAGTGCATATAAGTGGGCCATACCTCTAGGGAATGCCAGCTTGGAATCCAAGCGTGCCATCCATGCATTAATCATTTTTGGAGTCTTGATTGTACATCTAACATAACTAATGTGATACTATACTGTGAGACTTTACATTTTTTTAAACTCTACTCATCCGCAGGCCATCCAAGATGTAGATGAGTTTGTTTCTTCACCAGAACAGATTTGGAGACATGTAACATGTCCTCACTTGCTCGCCAGTGGATTCTCTAAAGTAAATGGGTGCCATCAGAATGAGAGTCCAAACAGCTGAAACATCACCGTAAATCCACAACACAACTCCAGTCTATTAATGAACATATTGTGAAGTGAAAAACACCCTGTGTTCGGAATAACTCCAACTAAGACATTTTTAACTTCAAACCATTTTTTACTAGCAAAACATACTTCCTTTATCCATAACATAATTGTCTTTTTTTAATGGATTATGGACTTTTTTTTGGCCTGAAGTGACAGTTTAAAGATAAAACACCTCAATGATGGATTTGTTTCTTACAAACACACAGCTTTTCACTTCACAAGACATTAATTGGTGGACTGGAGTTGTTTGGATTGTGACGTTTTATCCGCTGTTTTTCTGACGGCACCCATTCACTACAGAGGATCCATTGGTGAACAAGTGATGTAATGCTAAGAAAGACAGAAAGAAAGTATGAAAACATAGTTCATGTGTATCAAGAAAGTAAACAGGGTCAATGTTTTGAACTGATGTTGACTTTAAAAGAGCAGGTTTATGCTAATTATAAATCATTTTTACTTAACACTCATTGAATAAAGCCCATGTGTGATTATTAAGAACAGAAATATATCATTTGTACCATTTTTATCTGTATTTTTCTGCCATCTCGATTTGATTGTATCAGGATAATTTCTCTATATCTGGCATTGATCAGCACT
Organism: Carassius auratus; assembly: GCF_003368295.1. Lineage (NCBI taxonomy): Eukaryota > Metazoa > Chordata > Actinopteri > Cypriniformes > Cyprinidae > Carassius > Carassius auratus. The sequence continues at coordinate 6,068,991 of NC_039267.1, read as the reverse complement.
GAACAGGGTAGCACAGATGTCAGAGTGCTCTCTGCCTTCATGCTAACTCTCTGTATTACTTCAGGGATTCTGAGTAACTTGTTAAAAATGCATGAGAGTTTCAGCAGCACAGCCAGTCTTAGATTGAAATGAAATACAATCCACCAAACAAGATCATGACACGCGAATACAACTTTCCACATATCACTTCCGAAAAAAAGAAGGGAAAAGAAAGCAACCTCAACCTCTCTGGGGGTTTTTGTAGTTGTTTTTTTTTTTTTTTTTTTGGAGCGCAAGTAATTTGCATTCAATCTGAATGAATGATTATGTTTTCTCAGATCTGTTCAAGGTGTAATTTGGCTCTGCGTGCCTATAAATAAAACACAAGCTAGTTAATGTACGAAAAGGCCAATCCATTCCACCCAGCTGGAGAGTGAAAGATTGAGGTATCTCTAATCCGGAAGAGTAAAAGGTCAATCAGCAGGATTTAGTGCTATTGAGTCTCCTGTCAGGATTCACATTGACACTCCTGTCAGGACATTTACCTTGTATGATGACTGGATTGACACTTTTTTGCCACTTTAATCCAACTATTCTTGGCTTTCACTCACTTAAGGGAGACCGGGAATAATTGTGACATTTCACGATGTGTACATGCATGTCCCAGTGTATTATTATTATTTATTTATTTTTGCTCATCCAGGCTGCATTTAATTGATAGAAACACAGTAGAAAATAGTAATATTGTGACCTTTTTTTAAAATGTGGTTTATTCAGAAATCATTCTAATATACTGATTTGTTGCTCAAGTAACACTTCTTATTAGTATCAATGCTGAAAACAGTCGTGCTGTGTATTTAAAGGGGTTGTTCACCCCAAAATTTAAATTACCTCACCCTCAAGCAATCTGTGGTGTATATGACTTTCTTCTTTCAGGTTTATACAGTCTGTCTTATATTAAAAAATCTCTTGGCTTTTCCAAGCTTTATAATGGCAGTGAATGTGTGTTGAAATTTTAAAGTCCAATATAGTGCGTCCATCCATGATAAAAAGTACTCCACACATTTATATATGAAATTAATGATTTGTGCCAGTGCTAGGTGTACAAGACTATCCGTGGTCTGGTCACAAAATGGAAAGTCTGCGATTAAGCAAATGCTAACATGCCTCTTTTCATTGACCTGACTTTCATCAATGTTTTCATGATGCTCTGTCTTTCTAATGTGGCGACCAGCCCTTCTGCCTGCTAATAGGCCCTTGAAGGAATGAGGGTGGGTGGGTGGGACTGGAGATGGAGAATCACACTGTATAGACTCTCTACGAACCATATTGAACCTCTTCATAACTGCACATTAATTTCATTTACAGTGCGCAAGTGACCATAATTCTACCGCTGACTTGATTTAAGTGCTTATGAGAGCAGAGGCGTCTGTTATCCTATAGTCTACAGACGGAAGACATAATTCAATTACTTCGCATGAGAGGAATGGGTTTCACAAGGTCCAACCCTTAATGTCTCTTGCACACAAAAAGAGGGTGTGGTCGGTGCATTAATAGCAGTTTCTTCCCACCAAATCCCGCCCACTTCACCATGCCCTTAATAAAAGAGATCAGGGAAAGAAGAGAAAATTGGATTTACAGTCACATTTTGCTATTTTTACCAAATATTTTTATTGTTTGGCTACAACAGATCGGTTCATTTGGATTTAATGATATAGACTCTGCATATAAATGAAAAAGTTATTTACTCACCTTTTTTTTAGAATCTTTTTGTTGTCCTCGATTTCGTGTAACACAAAAAATATTTTTGTCTTGCTTCACAAAAGTTATCATGAATTAATGTTTTTACATTACTTTAACAATATTATTTCAATTTTATAATGTATTGTTCATTTAAAATATCAAAAAATCAAGTTGTTTTTAAATATATTCCATATATATTTGAAGTATATTTGAAATCAATTTAATTTGTGTATAGCTTATAAAATTATTCGTTTTAGATAGCAATAATTAATTGAGAAGCAACATTGCATAAAATATTAAGACTTTTCAAAGAGTGCATAGTCAACCCAAGTACATTTTGTCTTACAGCACTAGAAGATTTTTAATAAATTAAAAAAATGAAATAATCTGGCAGTCATAAATGTCAATCAAAACGCTTATATGCACAAAAATAATTAATTATAAATTAATAAATTATAAGTGCTTCTCAAGTTAAGGTATTTTGTTTGAACTTTTTTTGCATTTTTTTCTTGTTTTTTAGTAAAAACTACTAATCAAAAACTTTTTAATTAAGAAGTCTTTTTTTTCAGCGTTTCCAAGTATTAAATCTTATTCAAACAAATGCATGTTCATACTTGGCACGTATAAATGTCACAACAGGTTTGACATCAGTGACAACTTATGAATATGAGCATATTTGTTTTGAACATATGAGATCTCCATGTTTTTTATGTGAAGTCTTCAGTCATTTTTGTCACACAAAGCAAAATTGGACCTTTTCAGCTCCTAATTATGCTTCAGTCTTATTAGGAAAATAGCAGCGAATAGCAATCTTTAAGATTTCTTCTTTTGTGATTTATGTCTTCAACGAAGACAGAGGTTTGGAACAACATGAGGGTGAGTAAATGATGGCTTTTTAGGGAACTAATCCTTTTACAAAAGCCTCTAGCTTTGTATTTCTTCATTTTGTGAGCTGCTTGCTTTAAAACACAAAGCATTCGTCATCATAATGAAGCAACCAGGATTTGGCTTGATGAGAAGAATCCAATTTAGGATTTAATTTGCAACAAGAGTCAACCTCCCTTACAGTACCTCTCTGTTAATAAAGGTTGTGCTTTGTATGGATGAGACCCAGGCAATGAGGAAACATTACCTTGCTCCCTTACCCACACTCACTTTCCTAGATGCTAATTATTATGTGCAAACAACAACAAACTGCCTACATTACATCAAGCCTATAGGCCATTACATTTATTGATCTTTCTGCATACTTTGATGTTACTAGGAGGCCATCCAATATGAAATGAATTTGCCTAGAAAAAAATATTTTGCCATTTTTAAAAGCAGAGAACAGTATTGCTACAATGCAATGTTGTTAATTTTTCATTCTATTTTTTTTTTATTTACCAATTTGAATTCCTGCTGAATGGAACTAAATTAAAATAGAAGGGATATATATATATATATATATATATATATATATATATATATATATATATATATATATATATATATATATATATATATACTGTACTCACCTAAAGGATTATTAGGAACACCTGTTCAATTTCTCATTAATGCAATTATCTAACCAATCACATGGCAGTTGCTTCAATGCATTTATGGGTGTGGTTCTGGTCAAGACAATCTCCTGAACTCCAAACTGAATGTCAGAATGGGAAAGAAAGGTGATTTAATCAATTTTGAGCATGGCATGGTTGTTGGTGCCAGACGGGCCGGTCTGAGTATATCACAATCTGCTCAGTTACTGGGATTTTCACGCACAACCATTTCTAGGGTTTACAAAGAATGGTGTGGAAAGGGAAAAACATCCAGTATGCAGCAGTCCTGTGGGCAAAAATGCCTTGTTGATGCTAGAGGTCAGAGGAGAATGGGCCGACTGATTCAAGCTGATAGAAGAGCAACTTTGACTGAAATAACCACTCGTTACAACCGAGGTATGCAGCAAAGCATTTGTGAAGCCACAACACGCACAACCTTGAGGCGGATGGGCTACAACAGCAGAAGAGCCCACCGGGTACCACTCATCTCCACTACAAATAGGAAAAAGAGGCTACAATTTGCACGAGCTCACCAAAATTGGTCTGAATGTTGCCTGGTCTGATGAGTCTCGATTTCTGTTGAGACATTCAGATGGTAGAGTCAGAATTTGGCGTAAACAGAATGAGAACATGGTAAATGGACTGCATTTATATAGCACTTTCAACAGACCCCATGGCCATCCAAAGCGCTTTACAAGTTACCTCACATTCTCCCATTCACACACTCATTCATACACCGACTGCGGTGTCAACCATTCAAGGCGCCATCCAGCTCGCCGGGAACAGCTGGGGTTAGGTGTCTTGCTCAAGGACTTGTTACCACTGTGCAGGCTGCCGGTGGTGGTGTAATGGTGTGGGGGATGTTTTCTTGGCACACTTTAGGCCCCTTAGTGCCAATTGGGCATCATTTAAATGCCACAGCCTACCTGAGCATTGTTTCTGACCATGTCCATCCCTTTATGACCACCATGTACCATCCTCTGATGGCTACTTCCAGCAGGATATTGCACCATGTGACAAAGCTTGAATCATTTCAAATTTGTTTCTTGAACATGACTGAGTTCACTGTACTAAAATGCCCCCCACAGTCCCCAGATCTCAACCCAATAGAGCATCTTTGGGATGTGGTGGAACGGGAGCTTCGTGCCCTGGATGTGCATCCCACAAATCTCCATCAACTGCGAGATGCTATCCTATCAATATGGGCCAACATTTCTAAAGAATGCTTTCAGCACCTTGTTGAATCAATGCCACGTAGAATTAAGGCAGTTCTGAAGGTGAAAGGGGGTCAAACACAATATTAGTATGATGTTCCTAATAATCCTGTAGGTGAGTGTGTGTATATATACAGTGTTGGGGCTAGTTACTCAAAAAAGTAATATATTACATATTACATATTACTCTCAAAAATAGTAATGCCTTACTTTACTTTATTACTCCCTGGAGAAAGTAACTAGTTATATTACTAGTTATATTACTAGTTACATCTTTTTTTCTTAATTACTCTATGATTGCCTGAGATGCATCAGATGGAGGGAGAACATACAAAGGAGGAGTGTTCTTTAGGGTCTTTATCAGTGGCGGCTCCTGCCAATTCTCTCAGGGGGGACAAATGTTTGCTCTATTAATGAGGATAGGTCACCCATTCAATTGATAAATTAACGGGTAGTTAAAGATGTAAAGGGAGCCGAACTACTATAGTATTAATTAAAAATAAACTGACATTAGGAATCAATCTCTTGCACTCCTTATTTTTCTATATCCGTGTTAACACTATTCATCAGCATATGAAGACTAACACTAGGATGTGGTTTTTCCAAAAAATACTTTTTACTTTTCGATTTCAGTTTAATAAGAAATAATTGAAGTCACATAAATCACTGTTTACACAACTCACTTATATTACTGCTCGTCAGTACACCTGTTCTCTAATCAGCGGTTAATTCCATCAGGTGCGTGATTTCACATAGAGCAGCTGTTACTACACAGAGCCGTTATTAACTGTGAAGATGCGCAAATCCAGTTCATTTTCAGCGTTTATTGGCACGGTTGTATGAACATATGGTTCACGCACCTGATGGAATAAACCGCTGATTAGAGAACCGGCTTTACTGAGATGCGCATTAACGAGCGGCCGATCGTGATCGGAGCACTCCTACAAAATAATTACTGAATCTCCACCCGTCGAAACTAGCTTTCTGTTGCTGGGAACCTTCCTCTGAAAAAGAGCTTGCCATTGTTGACGCTTCCATTTTTCCCCATCTGTCTGAGCGTGCCGCTCTGCTGCCGGCTGTCGACCAATCAGTGATGGTAAATGATACCTCGTGCCAAACCCAGACCAATCACTGTTCCATTCACGCCCTCCTTCCCTTCCCTTCTGTTCTCTGTATTGTGTGCCTTGTGTGTGTGATGAAGGTGCTACTGGCAAATGTAACGCAAGTAACTAGCTTGGGAAAACTGTAATAATATTACCATTTTCAGACGAGTAATGCCTTACACTACTAGTTACTGAAAAAAGTAATATTATTACAGTAACGCGTTACTTTGTAACGCGTTACACCCAACACTGTATATATATATATATAATTATTTTTATTTATTTTTTTATTGCTGACCCAAACCTTTTGAGTAGTGTATATTTCTTTTGAGGAACACAAAATAATTAAATGTTATTTAAAAAAAAATAAAAATATGTTTTTTGGAACCCATAAATTTTTTACAAATATTTTTGTCTTGTACAGAGGATAGAAAGTCATACATGCACTCTTAAAAATAAAGGTTACAAAAGGGGTTTTTCACCGCAATGCCATATAAGAACCAGTTTTGGTTCCCCAAAGAACCTCTCAGTGAACAGTTCTTAAAACAACCATTTTTTTTTTCTCAGTGTGAAGAACATTTTAATAATCTAAAGTACCCTTTTCCACTGTAAATAACACTTGACGGAATGAAAATGTTTCATGAATGGTAAAGGTTCTTTGTGGAACCATTGATGCCAATAAAGAACCGTTATTTTAAAGTGTGTGTTTGAAATAAAATGAGATTGAGTAAATAATGGCACAATATATTTTTTTTAGGTAATCCGTCCCTTGAAATGTGCCAATGGTGTTAGGAAAGATTGTTTTTGAAACTTTATTTGAACCTTTTGCTGTAAACTGTTCCTTCATCTGTGTTTGAATCCCGCTTCCTGCATTGAGAAGACAATTAAAGGTGATGCAGACCTAGTTTACACTGGGGAAGTGGACTTGAGTCCTGTGAGGCAGGAAAAAACCAAGCATTTCCAGTTCATCCCTGTAGAGCATTAATGAACACGGCTCTCAGCACAGTCGTCAGGAGCGGACGCAGCGCTGCGACCTGGCCAGATAATGAGCCTATCTCTGCTGCTTGCTGCTTTGACCTTTCTGCTTCACCGTAATAGATGGAGCCTCCCGCTGTGCGAGGAACCCGAGGGCTCTGAACTGCTCAGGATGGGACTGATCTATCTTAACAGGCCCTCTGAGCTCCTCAAATACACACAATCACAGATGATTAGATGTGTCAGGAAGCCTTAGAAGCCCAATGAGGTGTGCTGACCACTCATGCAGTTTCCTTTATAGTGCCCGAAGTCGCTTCGAGAAAGACAGGAAGTCCATGACTGGTGTGCACACACATTATTCACTCAATCAGCCATTTTCTTCTTGTAGCATCCTTAAAACAAGTCTCCAGCGTTTCAGAAAGAATCCAAGATGAAGTCTTCATGAAGTTTCAAGCCTTTGAGGTAGAGTCTAAGTAGAGTCAAGTCTTGGAAGTTTAGGTAGAGGCCAAGTTTAGAATACTACATTTACACATTTATTGTACGTTTTAATATACTCGACTGGTGTATTTAAACTGTGTGGAAGTATAGTGCTGAAGTACTGAAGTAAAAGTACTGCATATATTATATTGTGCTAAAGTGGACACTTGAAATTTCAGGTACACTTGAAATATCTTGCATTTAAAGACCGATATCATGCATGGGTTAGTCCTCATCAGTAGTGACATTAAAACAAATTTTAGGCAAAATATGAAGAAATGTGCATTGTGCAGTGAAGAAATACTCCAAATAAAGTTTCATTGTACGATTATATCTGCAAGTCTGAAGTGATATGTCAATAAATATGTTAATGGACTTGAAGTATACTTAGTTTAACATTTTTTATTTTAAACTGTTAACTGTCACCTGTCCGCATTGTGGGAAGCCTACATTAACTTCACTATTATACAATTAAATCTAATCTAATCTTGACAAACTATATATCGTTGGAAAGGTCTAAGACTCCCAAATATATATTTTATCAATGTTTTTTGTTAAACATTATGTAGGAAAAGTAATAGATTCATTTATGACAAGAGTGCACCCTCAAAAATCTACATTATAACAGGAATTTTGACCTTTGTTAAAAAAACAAGACTTCTTTGTTGCCTTTTTCTCTATCACATTTTAGAAATCATGAGAAATTATATATCAACTGAAAACTTAAAATCTCAAAATTCATCCTTCAAAACCCATTTTAAAATCAGACATTGCATTACCATGTAAATAGTACATCAATATCATGTTACAAAATGTTTTCAGTCATGAATTATAAAAATTTTAGTTTGGATCGTGCACTACAAAGTCAATGTTCAAAAATATGAGTGACAGTTAAGGGGTTAAATAAGTTATGACATAGGTTGTTTTGTTTAGTTTTTTAACTAGGGTCATATTTGAGTTACCATCTGTAATGAAACTTGTTTTCAGATATTTTGTGTGTAATACTATGCAGTTCAAAACAAAGTTTTTCCTGTAATGCCAGCTGATTGGCCTCATGCAGCTTTGAGATCTTATATCCGTGGGGGAGAGAAAGATATGGGAGGCTAAGTAATGCTAAAAGTTCTAACATGCTCTCAGCAACACTACACACCCATCTGATCCCAGCGCAGAGCGTGTCCATTAACATAGATCAGTTCATAATTGACAGCATGTGAAAGTTCTGGCAGCTGTGGGATTGGCCAGTGCTTGGCTGGCATGCATTAAAGACCCATTTGAGTTCAGCACACACTTTGATTCATTACTAATGTATGGCTGTCATCTTCTCTTCCATTCTGTTGTGTCCTTGCATTAATGCACAGAGATGAACCACAGAGCTGCATGTATGCATAACTGTTGACCGCTGGTGACACATGAACTACATAGTTACCTAGATCACATCGGTTTGATTATTTGATAAAAAATACAGTATAGCAATAATATTGCAAAATATATTTTAATATATTTTCAAATGTATTTATTCCTGTTGTGGCAAAGTTGCCTTTTTTACCTGATTGTTATATTATGTTGAAAACTGTTTTTGCTGCTTAATATGTTTGTGAGAACAGCGATGAAATTGAGTAACGTTACAAATAAAGCATTTTTAAAATAAATTTATTCAGCAAGTGTGCATTAAAGTAACAGTAAAAAGTGACAATAAAAACATTTATAATACAAAACATTCCTATTTCAAATAAATACTTCTAATACTTCTAAATAAATACTTCAAATAAAGAATTCTAAAATATGTTCCATGCTTTAAAAAAAAACATTGATAATAATCAGAAGAACCATTAATAATAATTGTGCAGCAAATCAGCATTTTCGAATCATTTCTGAAGGATCATGTGACACTAAAGACTGCAGTAAATATGCTGAAAAACCAGCTTCTGCTGGCTACACACCAAAAGATAATCATTCTGATTTTGGGCCGATTTCCCCTCTTTCGACATTGCTAGCTATGTCCCGATTATCTGGCTGGTTCTACAGATTATTTCATCAGATTTTCCCTTGGTGTGAGGTGTGTTAAGAGTGTCCGAACCTGATCGGAAGAACGTCGGAGACGCCCCGATCACGAATCAAAAATCCTGATGTGTGGGGGGAACCCAAGCGGCAACCTCAAGCTCTCTCTCGTGAAGCCAATAAGGAAGTGACAAAAACTGCAATTCATCGACTGGCCGCTTGAGGCTGACTGCAAAAGGGAGTCAGTCCCATAGACTCCCCATGTTAAAATGGTCAAATTTACAGCAGAAAAAAACATGTTTACAGCCTGGTTAAAAAAATTATTTTGGTCTATATAGCAAAGTTTTTAAAAACTCATCCATTTAAATTATATTAACACTTAAAGTTCTGCATAATTAAGGGCGTGGCCACTTGAGAGACAGGTGGGTTGCCGCTGCTGACAATGCCATCGCGCTAGGTGGGCGTGGCTTCAGCAATCAGCTCCCGCCTTTTTGCCCATTTTTCGATTATCTGGGCGAGTCGCGGGGTGACGCGCTCCCAAGATGGCGATGGCCCGCTATGCACACTTTGCACTTCAAAACCACTATTGAGGGGGAACCCATAGACAGTAAAAGAAATGGACACAGCGACCCCATTGGAACTCAATTGAGACAAGTGAAGCCCATTTTTAGCGTTTTTTAGCACTTCCGTTTCTGACGCGCAGACTCAAACGAAGCTTGATGACGTCAGCAAACTGTCTGACAGATGTAAATCTTCTAGTAGCTGTGCGTGCAAACTGCCATCGTTAATCTTGCAGAGACGGCGAGCTTTAGCGGGGAGTTTCTTTGTCATGAGTGAGCAGGAGTTAGTATTCTGATTAATTATTTTGTATAGTATTTTAAAATGTAACGCCAGTACGCCATATTAAGTTAATTGCCTGCGAGCTTCTCCTCCTGTCTGTATGGTAATTTCTCTACTGTGCGACAGAGAGTCGAGTGGTTATGACGCAATCGTTAGCCTATTTTTACAAAAACTGTTTCTACGGGGCCATAATGTAACATAGAAGGTAATGAAGCCCTTTATACATTGTTGTGTATCTTTAGAAATAAATAATGGACAAATGGCGTCTTTAAACGCCTCAGATGTAAAGTTATTCGCTGTCAAAGGGACGCCAAAATGAATGGGAGGTCAATGGGAATGCTAACGCAAGTGAAGTTCTGCTACAAGATGGCGGCATGCGGCCCACTTCAACTTCCGGTCGACTTCCTTCCTGTCTGGGGGAACCCCGAGGACAAACGCGCACATGCTCTGGAGATTATCAAATGAAACAAAACAATATCCAATCAGAAAGCAAGATGATGGAAGACGGAAGCAGTCATGATGCAGCACAAAGTGAAATTGATGTGGACAGCGGAGATGGAGGATCAGCTTGTTGATTTGTGGCAACAGCACGAATATTTATACAACGTGTCGTGTATAAAATCATTCCAAACACTATCATTGCAATCTCTTCCTACATATCGTCCGCCATGCTTATTCTGAAGTCTCGCGAGATTCTGCGAGATTTCTGTGTTCACAATCGAAACTCGGATTGAAAATAGGTTTGTGTGTGGGAGCACTACAGGAGCAAAACGGTTAAATCTAGCATTTTTTATCCTCATGTTTGTGGTCTATAACATTTAGAAAATCTTATAAGATGAAAAAAAAATATTTTGGTGTGTACCCAGCATTAGCAATTAAATTATGAAGTATAATAAAATAGAAAAAATATTATTTTAGATAGTAATAATATTTCTGAATATTACTGTACTTTTTTTATCAAATAAATTCAGCCTTGGTAAGCACTAGAGACTTATTTCAAAAACAGTAAAAAATCTCAATCATATCCAGCAGTACATCAGCTTGTGAAAGACTTGAAATGTGTGCATTCTTCTTGTGCCATCAGCTAGTTAGCGCTGTTATAATTCTGGCATATTCAAATAAACAGTCATTATCATAAATTTGAGTGGTGTGTGTGTGTGTGTGTGACAAGATCACCATTAAAGCGATAGTTTTTGTTTTTTTTTTTGGCTCCCAATACACTGAGGCTCATTATGATGAGATGTTAATTATGGATTGCATTTTTAGTTTATACGAACGTCTCTAATAAAAAAAAAGTCTATTTTCAGAAGTGATAATTAGACAGCAGGTTTCTGCTCGCTGTCAGGATTGGATATAAAGGATTCCCTTGAGATGAAACACTTCTCTGTTCCCATAAATCTGTATTGAGTGCTTATGATATGTCAGACAACCATAATAATGCGTTTTATTTCTTAAGCTAGCTGTATTGTATGCTGTTTCCCCTTTGATACCCATTTATAATATTTCTTGTACCAAAAACAGTTGTAATTTAACTGTACGTGACTGGTTTCTTCCCTCTTCCTGACCTTTAAAGATGAACAGGCTGCAGTGTTTGCTGTGGGGTCAGATATGATTGGCACTGCACTATTTTCTTCAATCGCAGCGTCTTTCATTCATATTCATAAAACAATGTGGGCCAAAATATAAATATAAAACTTTCAATGAACATTCTGAGCAACCACCAACAACACTTAAGCATTATGGCAGTGAGTTTTAAGACATCAAGTTAATAAACAGTTGCATGGTTTTGACCATTTAAAAAGCAATTTCTGTACAAGTTGCATTCAGGAAGGTGTTTGTTAATATGATACTGCACACTGCTATGGATTGAAAGAATAAATAGATCGTTATAATGAGTGGAAGCTCAGGGAAGGCTTGGAAAGGCTTGTTTTTTTTTATTTGCACTGAATCAGCTTTTATGATATGATTCTTTAAGTTAATGTATCCTGTTTCTGTGTCTCTTCTAGGATAATGTGGATCTGGGAGATCTGATGTTTTCTCTTTGTTACTTGCCAACTGCCGGCCGACTGACAATAACGATAATTAAAGCCAGAAATCTTAAAGCCATGGACATCACAGGAGCGTCTGGTAGGCTCCCCATCGTCCTCGCCTCTAAATGACTTATTGTCTCAGCGGTAATGATTTTTTGATGTCATCATGACATGTTAAAACATAGGGCACCCTGGGCTCTCTAAAAGAGCATTGATTTAATCGACCAAACGCTTGAGAATGTGGCAGGAGATTTGACAAACACAGGTAGTTGCGAAGTGCGGTTGGGCAAAATCCAGAATTGCTTTTGTAGTTCATCTAAACACAAGTAACACACTTGCACTGGGGTACAATCAGATCAGGCTGAAAAGAAGAGAAATTAAGAACATTCACAGAAGTGATTTTCTACCCTGGTGCATCAAAATTAAATTAAATATATATTTAAATAGAAAAATAAATAAAAATAATGTTATATATATATATATATATATATATATATATATATATATATATATATGAAATGCTAAATAAAATAAATATTTAAATAAAATTAATAAATTAACATAACTATGTGTTTGTGTGTTTGTGTGTGTGTGCACTGTGTGTGTGTATATATATATATAAAATTAAATATGTGTATGTGTGTATATAAATGATACACATTTTATAAATATAAAATTGTTTAATGATTATGTAATTTATAATAATAATTTATTTTTTAAATATATATTTATTTTGTTTATTATAGTAAATATTATATAAAATATGTAATAAAATAATTTATAATAATTAAAAAATATATATATTAGCTAGGGTGGCAAAACACTTATTAAACACATCATTAAATATATGATATCTATATCAGTCCATTTTAGTTAATTTTTCTAAATTGAAATGTGTTATTCTGCTTCCTGTTTGAACCCCTTTTCATATGGAGGGTCAAAATACTCCAAATTAAATCATTAAATAAATTTTGAAAATAAATTTTTAAATACATAATAAAATAAATGCATAAATAGGTATTTATTTATTAATTTATTCATTAATTAATTTGTTTGTTTCTCTGTTTATTCAATTATTAATTCTTTTCATGCACTAACAATGGAATCCATACTTGTGATTTTATTTATTTATTTATTCATTGATTCATTCATTCACACTGATGTATTAACAAATGGAATCCATACTTTTTATTTAATTATTTGCCGACAACTGTAACCCTGTAAATGAAATGTGGAGGAAATAATTAAATAATTAATTCAAGTATACTTTATTGTCAATTCTTCCACATGTACAGTACATACATACAGAGAATTGAAATTGCGTTACTCTCAGACCCTTGGTGCATACAGATAACACTAACAGTAGAGATTAAATGAATGAACAAATAACGATTTATGTATTTAATTATGAATTTATTTATGTGTTTTAACATTTATTCATTTATTTTGAGTAATTTAATCTTCAGCTGAAAAAAATTACAATTTAAAAAACATTTCTAATTCAGTTCTAAATGGCTATTTTTGTGCTTTTTCTGTCCTTAAGATCCTTATGTGAAGGTTTCTATAATGTGTGACGGCCGGAGACTGAAGAAAAGGAAAACATCAACCAAAAGGAACACCCTCAATCCTGTCTACAATGAAGCCATTGTTTTTGATGTTCCACCTGAGAACATCGACCAAATAAGTCTTTTAATAGCAGTCATGGACTATGACCGGTAAGAAACTAATACGTCTTATTAGCCTTTAACTTAAAACTAGCGACATTACTCACATCATCGTATTATATCATTGTCACATTTACATCTGAGCGAACTGAAGAAATGATCAAACATATTTGAATATGTCGCACTGGGGAATCTGATTCATTTTAGTGAACTGATTTGCAGTGGTGGTAAGTAACGAAGTAAAAATACTTTGCTACTTTACTTAAGTATTTTTTTCGGGGATCTGTATTTTACTTGAGTAGGTTTTATTTGCATCTACTTTCACTCTTACTCCACTACTTTATTAAAGACAAAGTTTACTTTTTACTCCGACACATTTCCACATGCCCGTTTCAAGAATTTATTACACTGATTTTACAAACCAATGAAAAATTTGGTTTTCTTTAAAAAAAAGAATGCGCAACTTCGCGAGTTCTTTGCTTCTTCTTTTCTTCTTCTTCGCAAATCCTGATCAGTTGCTTCTCAAAACTAGTCCAAAACTAGCCCAAATGCATTTCCAGGAGGTTCCCCAATAAAAAATTGCTTTCCGGGGTTAAAATATACGTTTATTGGAAGGGTTGCCTTGGTAAAATACACATTTTAGGCACTAAATATCAAGTTATTGGGATTGGGGTTTCTTCGACCGGCGGACATGAAAAACAACCACGAACTTGGCAACACTGGTTCAGGTGGAGCGGCAGTTACTACACCGAGCCGTAGTCCACCGAAAAGCTACACAAAATCGCTTTCAAAATCGCTTTTGTGTAGATTGTCAGAGAATTACGGCTCTGTGTAGTATATGCCAACCAGTGTTGCCAAGTCTGTGGTTGTTTTTCATGTCCACGGGTCGAATCGACAACACCAATAACGTGATATTTAGCCCCTAAAATGCGAATGACAGAATTTTCATTTTTGGGAGAACTAACTCTTTAAAGAGGTGGTTCTTCCTCAATGATCTTCTGAAACAGTCTTACCTTGTATCTTGCACATCTTCTGTTTGATGCAGCTATGATGTTATGGAACATGTCTATTGAAAGTTTAATCCCTATAAGGTTCTTCATTGTCTCTTTTGATTGTAAATCTAACAAGTTCTTAAGCATCTAATCTCACCATTTGTTCAATTAAAACACTGCATATCACTCCCAAAACAACTGATCTGCTTAATTATTTATATTTACAGTTCATTTGAATATTTATTTTTTACTTTCAGTACTTAAGTATGTTTTAAATTGGATACTTTCGTACTTTTACTCAAGTGATGTTTGAATGGAGGACTTTCTACTTTTACTGGAGTCATTTTTTATTTAGATACATCTACTTTTACTTGAGTATAGCTTTTGAGTACTTTTACCACCCCTGCTGATTTGTTCAAATGATTCACATGATTTGAATCAAGCTTTAAAATAGCTAGCTACCTTTGCTATCTTGTACTAGCTTGCAAACAGCAAGATAAGCCTGTCTTCTCAAAGTCGCTTCCCCGACACTATTGTTAGCCCTTCAGTTTTAGCAGAGCTAATCCAAACGTACAGCTAGCAGCGTGGAGGGAGCTAGTGAGCGTTCACTGTCATATTTGAACTTGAAAGAAGAGTCTCATTTAAATTTAAAATGCTTTTAAATTTGCCAAGCACAGTGCTTAGAGACTATAGAAGTTTATTCTTAGTGCTGGTGGGTGATCTGAGGAACAGCCCGAGCTGTATATTCCCAATGCAGCCAGAGATTCATATCAGATTTAGATCACTGTCCTGTTTGAGAAGTACGAACCCCAGTGTTTCGGTGTCTCAGCGCTGCTGCACAAACAAATGAATACAGAACGGATGAAGACAGAGAGACCTAGTCTCCTTGTGATGCATAGAGTGAAAGGTATATAAAAATACCTTGCAAAAATCATCATATTTTTCACTTTAAAGTTGGAAAAGAGGGTTGTCGTGGTTCAGCTGTCACATATTAAGCCGGATATGCTCTTCTCTTTCACAGCGTAGGTCACAATGAGGTTATTGGCGTGTGTCATGTGGGAAACCGGGCTCAGAGTTTGGGACGCGATCACTGGAATGAGATGCTCACGTACCCACGCAAACCCATCGCCCGCTGGCATCCGCTTGTAGAGGTAATGTTGAGCTTTATTTCAGTTTCAACAGAACGATTTGTTTTCTGAGAAGTGTTTGGAGACCTAGATTCGCTAACAGCCTGTTAACTACGTTTGCTGATGTTTTGAGATCTTCTGAATCAATCTTTAAACTTACTCTTGAATCCAGGGCTGTTTAATCTGGGTATTCTTCCAGATAATATAAATAATAAAATGTTAATAGACGTATTCATTTTACAAGCTAAAAGGCCCAATGCCATCTTTTAGGAAAAAGTTGAAGAAGCCCACAATATGATGAAATGTCCTCATGCATAGCAAATAGAGAAATTATATAGTTTCATTTCAATCCCTTCTGTGCTGTAAATGCTTGTTCTTGATATTACATCTGCTTTAACTACCTTTTATTTGTATTTTTTTTTATGTTTTATTTTTGTATTTATTTGCTATAATTTAATTTGTTTATATTTTATTTACTTTTTATCCATTTATATATTTCATGTTTATTTAATAATAATATTTTTATTATGTATTCATTATTTTGTATGTATTTTATTATTCGTATGTATTATTATTATTATTATTATTATTATTATTCTTATTATTATTATTTTGTGTTACTTATTTGTATTCTACACTATGTGCAATGTACATATTTTTCAAAATTTCATTACATTTACATTTTTATAATAATATTTTATAATATATTTATAGTTTTGTATATTTTATTATTTTTGTATTTTGTATTTAGTTCATTACTTATTTATTTTATACTCTATTTTTAATATACATTGTTTTCAAAGTTGTGGAAATACACACAGGCTTGACATACTTTGATATTACCTTTTACTATTTTTACTATTTAATTTAATTTAGTTTTGATATTAATAATTTTTCATAAAAAAATATTTTTTCTTTACATTTTTAAATAATAGTTTTTTATGTATTTATTTATTTAGATTATTTTCGTCTTTTCCATTATTTTCAATGTACATTCATTTTATATTTCTCATAAAAGACATACTGTACTTTTCCAAATTTTAGTCTTTTTTATTCTGCGTTTATGAACAATAGTATCCTACTTCCTCTTTATTGTCTCACTGTGACCCTGAACAACAAATAGATGCTGTTGAAATGTATTCATATGTTAATTTTTACGTTTACGTTTACAATTATGTACTACAATAACACTGTGCTCTACTGCATTTGACTAACTGACATCAGAGATTTCTTTCAGCTTAAGTTCAGATGTTTTAGTGTTATTTTTAGGATTGAAAATAAAGTGTTTAGTTCTGAAAATTTCAGTATGTTTACATAAGATTTGATTTTACTTTTCATATGCTGTCTTTATTACATCATGCAAAACAGCATTGCAGAAGTTATAAGAGTCACCCAAACCTATGAAAGTTTGCTAAGGAAGGAAAAAGTTATTTCAGGTGATAATGTTTTGTCAGAACAGTCAAGTGTAATGGCTTGTTTTTGTTTACCCTCGATCCCTTTGAGGAATCCCAATAAAGTCTCTTTTAGGTTAACACTCATTTTCATCATCTTCTTCCCATTTTTTAAAAGCTTTTCACACATTACTGCTCTGAAATCGTGTGTGCACATCTTTGACCCCTCAGGAGCACAGACTACACATCTTTAATAATTCACAATCCCTGTCCTCCTCAACCATGTTATGCTGGCGAAGCCGCCATAGCATTAAACAGCCTCGGCACAGCTCGCACAAACAAATACGAATACAGTAGAGGTCAGCATTACGTCCAGCAAAAAAAAAAGGGAAATCTGAGATCGGTGAAAGGGTTTCATGAAGATTTCAGATGATTTTTGCAGCCGTGGCACAGCCGCAATTGATTCGAAGGCAAAAACGAGCCATTAGAGGACCATTGTGACAGCACACTCATAATGCAGCACTTGGGCCCTTCAGTGCCACGGAATTCAATTTGGTTTCCTCCCACGATGTGTGTTACGTGTGCGCTTTAAATATGATTCTCAGCATCTGATCTGATTTGAGTTCTCCTCAGCTAACCCTGAGTTTTCTGTTTGGCAGTGGGTTGCTCAGACCACGGCCGGCGGGAGCCAAGGCTCCTATAATTCCCTGAGGACACCTCCTTCCCCGTAATGGATGCCGTCAAATTTCGGCCGTGGAGACACCCGGCATGGTCCAATTCACAACTTTAATGAAAAGGAAGGAGCGAGCGAGAGAAAAATCTCTCGGTTCTGTTAAAGGTCACTTTAAATGTGTGCACACACTCAATGCAGTAAACACCCAGGACTCTTTAGCTGAAGGATAGAAGAAGAGTGTCAGGTCCACTGCATGTGAAGTGACCGTGTGTGAGCAGTATCTGGTTTTAAAACGAGCCTTGAACGTTGTTCTGCTTCTGTTGAAAACTTTAGCTGAGAGGTAAGTATTTTTGACATTGTCATGTTTTCTGTATCTGTATAACACATTGTAATACACTAATATTGTTTGAAGTGTAGTGCATGGGGTCTATTTTGTGGTATTTTATTGTAAAGTCTTACTGTATAAAAATATATAAGAAATGCATAATAAGACTCGAGTCATGATTTACGGCAAATCTAAATACTGGGGAAAAAAACGAAACTTTGATCATTTAAAATAATAATAATAATAGTTTTTATCATTCAGAAGTCTGAGGTTAAGATGTTTAACGTTGATGAAGAAATTCTCTTGTGCTCATCAAGGCTGCATTTATTTGATTCAAAAACAACAACTGAAAAACCGTAAAATTGGGACATATTGTTACAAATTAATTTTTTATATGTATTTTAAGTTGTAATGTATTCCTGTGATGATGGGGTGGGCAATATACCAGTAGATACGATTAACCGATAGAAATTGAGAGATTTTTGACTATCGTCACACACATCATGTGGTCACAAAAACGTATCGTTTACATGCGATTTTAAGCATAGCGATTCAAAAACAAGTGGTTTTTAAACTGTTGAAAAGCAATCAGTAACAAAAGAAAACTAATTTCAGAGGCACGCGTGACGTATCAAGTTATTTTTGAATTTATAGAGCTTGAACAGTTAAATGCACACACTTGTATGTGTCAAAATGCCCATCTTTGTAAGTATCCTTTAGTAAAGGATAAGTCAATTTAAGTCTTAGCTAGCCTTTTAGGTAGCCTTTTAAACTGACAGCAGTCTAATATTCCTGACTAAATCACTTTTTGTAAATTTAATAAGAATGAATATGTATTAAGTTTATACAGTAAAGAATATGCAGTGTTTTTATTCATTTGTTTACTGTATACAGTTTATGTAGCATTTCTTATTTAAAAAAAAAAAAACTATTTTGTGATATATAATGCCAATGTGAAATAAAAATTTATCATATCGTGGTGTAAGATTTTGGTCATATCGCCCACCCCTAGTGATGGCAAAGCTGAATTTTCAGCATTCATACACAAATCATTTTAATATGCTGACTTTGTGCTCAAGAAACATTTATTATAATTATTAATATTGAAACACAAAGTTGCCCTGCTTTATTTTATTTTATTTTACTTGTAGAAATAATTAACAATGAGTATTTGTTTGAAATGTCTTTACTGTCACTTTTGATTAATTTGATGCATCCTTACTATAATATATACAAATATTAATTTCTTAAAAATACACAATGCATTAAAACACACACACACACATATAAATATGAATAAAGAAAGAATTGCAACAACGGTTACAATGAAACAACCTGATGCTTTATTTAACGCTTAAAAGTATCAGTGCAAATCCCTCAGAAAATAATTTATTTCCCAATATCTGTATGCAGAGTATTGCTAAAAAGCCATATGCTGCACTGTAGGAGGGTCATTTGTGTTTGTTGATATTTCTTACTGTGAAAATGAAGTTAGATTTCAGTTAGGATGCTGCTTCAGAAGGTTTTTAATAGGAGTTTGTTTCTGCAAAGGCAAAAACACCAGAACTAATGTTGTGCTTTCTTGAACGAGCAGAGCAATGAAAGCGGCGGTCAGAGATACGAAGCTGAGCTCTCATCCTCACTCTTTAAGATGGAGTCATCAGGCCCTGACCACACTTGACTGATGCTTGTCTATTCTGAAATCAGTCGAGGGTAAAAGATCCTATACTGAGGTCCCTGACAAAAGTGAAAGAAATTGCAATCTGCAAGAAAAGATGATTGATGGCTCTTTAATCAATGTCCTGCTGCACGAAGGCTTCCTGACGTGTGGAGGGGCCTGGGTTCACATCGGTGCCAGGGGTCGAAACTTTTAAAATGATGCTTGTCATACTGTGCTTTTTACCGGAGTCAGCGGGCGAGGACTGATGATAGAAAAGATGCTCCTGCCAGTTGGCAGGTGGAGATCACAATTACTGACAGCTAGTGAGAGCTGATTGCCAAAGACACACGTAGATCTTCAGTCAGGAAGATTCAAGAAGCGAGAGGCTTCCAGTGTTACTGATGAGAATGAGTGCTTGCTGAACAGATTTATTTAATTTGTTTGAAGTACATTTTTTAACAATTATGAAGTCAGGTCCCACTTTATATTAGGTGGCCTTAACTACTATGTACTTACATAAAAAAATAAGTACAATGTACTTATTGTGTTCATATTGTATTTGTCATAGTGTAATTATAAATGTAATTACAGAAATTAAATACATATGTAATTACATGTAGTTTTTTTTTTAAATATAAGTACAATGTAAAAACATGTATGTACTGTACACAATAAGTACATTGTACAAAATTATTAATTAAAATGTAAGTACATAGTAGTTGAGGCCACTTAATATAAAGTGGGTCCTGAAGTCAAATTATTATTATTATGTAATGTTTTCTAAAGACAAGTAATTTACTTAAAATTTAGCTTTTATTTCTTTGTTTTTTGAATGAGTTGTCACAATATCAATATTTCAGTAACTGATACAAGTTAATAGGAATATTTAGCAGTACTGGACAAATTTAAATAATCTGTTTGAAGTACAATTTTAAAAACTATGGAGTCAAATTATTATGTAATGTTTTCTAAAGACAATAAAAGTAGTTTACTTAAAAGTAAGTGTTTTTTTTTGTTTTTTTTTTTGTAGGTTTGTAACAATATCAAAAGTGTGATGCCAAAAACAGATATCAATTACCAGGAATTTTTTGCTGTACTGGACATATTTATATCTATTTGAAGTACAATTTGTAGGTTTGTCACAATTTACATTTTTCAGTGTTTGATTCCAATGGCAGTAAAATTTGCCAATTGCCAAAATATTTTTTGATACCACAGAAAAGGCTGGAATTAAACATACTTTTTAAAAGTTAAATTCTTTCATCGAAACAACATCATTTTAAAATATTAGTTAATATTTATATTAAAATTAACCAATACAATTTTATTTGGCCCTTTAAATATTTGTCAATAAACAAAAATATATTGAAGACACTTGGCCTAAATATTTATCAATTTGGCAAATATCGATAATTTTTTCATATTTACGTGAATATTATATCAATATTAACAAATTAAATTATACTTGGCCTTCAAGTATTTTTCAGTTGAACAAACATAGCTTGAGTTTTTTTATATATATGTTAATATTTATATTATCAAATTAAGTTAAATGTAGCCTTGTCAGTTAAGCAAGTATAGCTTAACTTTTAAATATTTACATATTTAGAGTACTGTTAAACATTGTTTAATTTCACACACACATTCTATCTCTCTCTCTGTATATCTGTATAAATAAAGAGTTCTAAACTCTTTTCTATTTAGGCTAAAAGTAGCAAAAATGGACAAATCTGTAAAACTCACGTCATGACCATAAAACTGTGTAGATTACGAAACAGATGCAGTTTATAGCAGGCTTCATTGATTGTGATGGCAGCATTCTAGTTTTGTGGCATTACTCGCTCTTATCAGTAACAGGGTGTTTAAGCTGTTATTAGGAGCATTCGTTTTGTAAATTGACCGCAGCTAGACCTCCTTCACCATTTAGACCCATCAATGTTTGCCTAATGCAACCTGAAATTGTACGAAGACAAGACACGCTAATGGCTCGTGTTGCTAATCAAGGAGCTGGCACTCAGCGGTAGAGGAACTGTCAAGGGTGAAGAGGGAAGTGTTTCCAGTAACCGCTGTGTTCTGTGGGCCCCACCGCTTCCTAATTACTGCCACCGTTATGAATTATTTAACAGCATGATCTCTATGATGTGCAAAACTGAGGCAAACTCTTTGCTCTCAGATCATTCCACGCGACCGATCTGTCACATGACCGCAGGGAGCTTTAGCAGCGCAGGCATCATGGGAATTACGATCCTGACCAGCACCGTCTCCTATTTCTCTGCACCTTTTCTCTTAATTTGCTCTTAAGTCTTAAAATCTAATTATGCTCATTTACTGGTTCCGGTAATGGGGCTCTAATCAGACTGCCTTAATCAATGATATCCGGTTGATGGAGTGTTAGTGGAGAGCCCTTTAGGGACTTAGTAAGGTGGATCTGAAGAATTGGAGTGCACATACATTGCTTTAAGGTTATACCATGGTGCACTGATGGTACCCAAAGTTAGTTTAAACTAAAACTATATTTTTTTAAATGGTTAAATCAAATAAAGATGAAATCAAATAAAACCTGAATATATAGCCTATATATATATAAAAAATGTTGCCTTAAACTAAATAAAACATTTACTAATTTACAAAAAACTAACTCATATAAAAAACTAAATAAAAAAATTAAGAAATATTTTTTACAAAACAAAAACTAATAAAACTGACAAAAATTAAAATTAAATTAAATTAAAATTACAAAAAATTAAAAAAAAATCTAAAGTTATTTTAAAATATGAATGATACTAAAAAAAAAATATATATATATATATATATATATATATATATATATATATATATAATTTTTATTTATATTTTATATTATACCATTCTAATGCTAATTTGCTGCTCAACATCTTTTTATTTTTATCAATAACAATAAGGAATGCTGATATCATGATATCAATGCTGAAAACATTGCTTATTATTTTTTGAGGAAGGTCAAAAAAATACCATTTATTTAAAACAAAAATCTTTTGTAATATTATGAAGGCATGTACTGTTACTTTTGATCATTCTAATCGATCCTTTTTTAAAAAAAGAAACAGAAAAAAAAAGCCTTTGAAATGTAGTTTATTATGTGGTATGATTTCAAGGCACTTCAAAAAATGGTACCATGGTACTTGAAAAAAAGTAGTAAACACCCAGAGAAAACAATTAATTTATCCGCAGAGCAAAACCATTGGTGAGGCAATGGCTTATAATCTACGCAAGCATTAATCACACACTGAAGACTTTTCACCGAGGTGATTCACACTGTTCTTAGCCTCTGTTGCTAAGTGGCAAATCGGTTAAATTACCATCTATAATAAACCAGTGAACTATACCGAACAATATTGAGTGGGAGAGTAAGATTCATATTTTCTGATTATTCTCCACCTACACACCTGTTCAAATACAATTTGGGGAGTCATTCTATATTTGCTTTCATCTGCCATTGGTTGCATTCAGAGAAGTGTTATATAATGCAGAGTGTACTACTGACTTTTCTTGTACAGCAACAGCTGCTACAGGATCTGGAGGCTTTTGACGATCTAAAATGAGATCAATAAGAGTTATTTTCATTCAAATGTGATTCTAATATTTTTGCTTCATATGATTATGTATTCAATAAAACTGTTTTAAATGTCCAAGGTTACACAACACCATTTTTAAACAACGTCATTTTGGCGGTTTCTTTACTCAAGATACAAATAAGTGCATGGATACTCAATGTTTTCTGTGACATTCTGCAGGCATAACACAATGTATTCGGTAATAGCCAAGCAGTCCAGTTACAGAGACAATTCTCCCCACTCCACACTACTACATCCCTTGCACATCTGTTCTGACGGTACGCTGCATGTCATATCCATGGATGATTTGGTTAATTACCTCAATTCTTCTCTTTTTCACCTTTAAATTAAACTTTGGAGTGGGTGTGCTAACAAGGGTCACATCCAATTAAGCAGAATAAGATATGGCAGTGTGTGAATTTCTCTGCTAATATGTGCATACCAAAGAGAACACTCAAAGTGCTTTCTAAATCAGATTATATGTAGGTTACACATACGTATGTTAAGTCTGCTCAAATAGCAGGCTAGTTAATCGGTTTTGCCATTAAAACGTCAGTGACATCAGGTGCATGTTACAGTGGTCCATTGGAACTATTACTGATGGTTCATTTAGCCAAGCAATCCATTCTTACTGTATGTGACTACAGGCAAAATTTTATGCAAAAAAGAAACCATGATATTAACTACGTTTGCTGTTTTATTTTTCCTTTCTCATCCTCTTTATAATCCTCACAGGCTATATCTCCTCTCTTATTACAGTCTAAAGGTGAATTATAAAACATAATTAAAAATAAGCAAGGTGAAGAAAAATTATACGGATATTTATTCACATTCATAAGAGTGTGTTGGGTAAGGTGACCAGATGTTCCACATTTGTGACCATATTTTCCCATAATCAACTAAAAATAAATACATACGCAGAAAGCACAAACTTTGTGCTCAAATATTGAAGAGCCACTTCCAAAAGCTCAATCATATAAACATTTGGAATAAATAAATATGAATAAATAACATAACAAAAATAAATAACATTTGAAAGGTAAAAGCAAAAGTTGTAATTAGCGTGTATTCATTTGTGAAAAAATATTAAATACAATTAGTTACAAAATTAAATAAAATATGTAAAGATATTTGTTAAGTACATTATCATGTTTTCATATTTACTTATTTTGATTGATTTATGTGCTTTTTTAAGGTCACAATTATTATTATAATTTTTTTTTTGATACTCGTCTTTGCTATTTGCATTATTCTGACCCCCAGTTTTCATAATTGTTATTAATTATAATCATAGTATATGTTGAACCCCCCACCCCCCCAAAAAAGCATATGAAAATTAATTGTACTTTTTTTTTATTCATTGTTAATAACTAGAGATTTAACAGTTATATTTTAACCACTGAATTTCAGTTTTCATCACTGGTTTCCATATCGGGTCACCATATTGTTGGATTGACTCATGACGTTCAGTGTAAAATCTGGATCCTAAAAAGTTCAAATAAATTAAAATAAACTAATGATGATTAATAAGGATATGGCAGAATTTGCACAAGTAGCATGGGTGTGAGTTCTGTTTTTTCACGCTCTCAGATTTCTGTAAGGGTGTCTCTATCTCTCATATCCATCAGCATAACACGGATCAGCTTTCAGCAAGACCACCGGAGCACTTAAGAGTATGTAATGGTGCATAATATATCAGCATGGGATTGGCACCAAATGTCAGGGTGATTCAACTCACTGAGATATATACATTATTCAGTATTTTTGTAATTTTAATCCAAAATAGTTACTTTTTTTTTTTTTTTTTTTACAATGATATCTTTATGTTTTTTTCACATTTTTTTTTTTAACTGTCTATTTTCAGCTTTTATTTGTGGTGTCAGACTTTTGGACCCCAATGATTTTTTTTCCCTATAGGGTATGTGTACACAACTCACATGTTCGTAAACCACATGAATATTCAAATCCTTGTATACATTAAAGTGTATAAATAAATAGACTGCTTGCTTTCCCACTAATTCCCAAGGTGCAAGACAGAATATTTCAATGGTGATTAATTTTCTTCATCACAAGCTCTGAAGAAAGACATTCAGGTCTCTGTTCTCAAAGCATGTTTAATAAACATTCAAATGCTAAGCAAGTGAAATCAGTAAAACAAAGACTTCAACAACTAGTGAAAGAAAACATCAAACAAAAGACATTGGTGACAAGGTCAGTAAATGCAAACAGCTCTTATTTCAGACAAAGCAAATAATCAAATGAGCAATAACAATAGCACAATCTATTAGTGCTAAATAACAGATTAGTGCCAAATAACATGTTGTTTAAGAGATCAAGTTATGTTTATAATAGCATGTTCAGCCTTAGACAGGACAACAGCCATGTGTTCAGAAATCTAAATGACTCTAATATGATTTTTAGCATTTCAAATTTCAAAGAGTGTTTCTCCCAGGAGGTGGCAAGGCAATAAAGCCTGAATAAAACCAGTCCAAGAATAGAGCCTTGAGGGATCCCTAATGTTATAGTTGTCCCAGCTAAGCAATAACCCTTGATTGAAGAAATGGATATTCACTGTCTGGTTTCTCCTCAAAGTACAGTACTTAACAGACAAGACATGTATCACCCAAATAAATAAAAAAAACAGAAAAAGCAGTTTAAGGGTCCGTGCACATAGAACTAATGCTTAATTACATGTGAATATGATTTTGCGTTGGTGTTAAATGTCAGTTAAGTTATTTCTACACCCTAGCAACACTGTATGACTGTATTCAAACAGGTTTCTGAACATTTAGAGTGTTGTGCTCCTTTTCCAAGCACTATCCCTGTCAGCGATAGCGAAAAACACTAACAGCTGAGAAGGTTATTTTAATAGAGAAATTTGACACACTTCACCTATAATTTTCAATACTGTCCTGTTTACTGAAGTCTTGATGACTTCTGAAGTTACAGATGTCTGCTTACTCTGTTTTTCTTGGTTTACTGAAAAAAAAAAGTAAATGTGAACAGTAACACCAGTTTAAAATGTTATTTAGAAAATAGAGCCTTTATGACATCTTATTTGTAACCAATATGTGACATGCAACATCCCAGTTAACAAGCAATGTTCTGAGATTTTTTTAGACGAAAAGTTTTGGTAATTTTATCTCAAAGTTATGAACAAACATTCCAGTATGTTAATGTTAAAATAACATTCGTTCTGAGTTCTCTGGTCTTCAATAATGTTCTAAAAACATTAAAACAAATGTAATTTATACATTGTTCATGGAACTTTTTTTTGTACATTTGTGTAGCTTGTTTAAATGTTACTATAGTTGTTGCAGAACATTCAGAGAAAATTCAAAAGTAACTTTTCCAGAATATTTGCAAAATACTTACATGTAGCGTTTCCTTAACATTTGCATGAAAATGTTTTTTTTTTCTGCTTGACAGACACAAAGGATGCAAATCTATCAGGAATCATAAATTAGCGCTTTGTGAAGTTTCCTTACAAAGTCACGAATGTGTTGTGTTGTTATGTATGTAGTTTGAAACAGCTGGGAGCTAGTAGGGATAAAAATAAAAAAAATCTAATAAAAGATGAGAGGGAATTATGGAAGTGTGTCAGAGGGTTGGCTCAGTTGTGGAGACTGTATGGGGACCAGGCATGCCCTCATTTGGTGGTAAAAGAGATGTTTGGGTCTGTCAGTGTGTTTTACCCTTTCACACTTCACAATTCAACTATACAGATAAACACATTCATTTCTAGTAAGTTACCTACCAGAAGTTTGATATGTATGCAGTATTCTGTGTACAGCCATAAGCCATAATCATTAGCATTAGATGCAACTCTCCAGAGCAAAGATGTTATAAGTCCAAATAATCTACACTTTTATGGGCTTGAGATAGAGATATGAAGTCTCTGATGATGAGATGTTGTTAAACTCATTCAGTATTGGAAGAGACACCAAGTTCCACTAATAGAACATTTGATGTGGGCTTTTGTCCCGCATCGCTGGATTAGAGTTCGGTCACCTGCCACTTAGACATTGTTATTATTAATGGAAGTACTATGGGACAAGGTGTGTTTAAGTAGATTTACAGTTGTTTTAATAAGGATTTGTGTGTATGCGTGTGTGTGTGTGTGTGTGTGTGTGTGTGTGTAAATACAAAACTGGGGTAAATATAGCTTTCTTTATATAGATTTGTTGTTACTGATTTTCACTTTATGTATTTGCAGTGTGCTTTACTTTAGTAAATCCGCTTCTTGAATTCTCAAAGCTGTGATTTAATTAGGCCACAAAAGTTTCCACATCAAATGTTTCTGCATCATTTGAGCTTGTCGCTTTCCCTTTGCTGTGTTTGCTTTGACAACAAGCCGAGTACCTACCCTCACAACAATCAAGGCTTAATTTCCATTTCAGTTGAAATAATAATAATAATAACAATACAATTAAAACCATGTACCCACAGCAAATTAATGAGGCATATATAAAGAAGATGTGATCTGATGCTGTAGTTAATGCAAAAGGTTTGTTTTGTGATTTCTATTTAAGATGAGACACAACTTTTGAATGATGCCATTATATAATAGCCTAAATAATTGACTAGTGGAATTTGGGCCAGTGGAGTCAGAAGCATATAAACGTCTATTGGGAATTTTCCAAGGGAAAATGCAGAATTTCAGATAATCACTGATAAACTAGAGATGCTGGGAGACTAATATCTCTCTAATCTGTGTAAACACTTTCTTATTGTCTTTGCAAACAAAATCAACAATGGACACATGTGAGTCCTGTTCCCAGAGTTCAAATTGTTGCTTTTGTATTACGGCGCCATCTGATGGACACACAGAATCATCACATAATAATTTCTCTGGGAGGTGCAACTGTTTAAAAAGCAACTAGCAATATTTTAATCCTAAATTGTGTTTTTGGTTTAATGAATAAGTGTGTTTTAATGAATCAGTCAACCTTTCTGGTTCAAAATATATAGTTGAATTTACTACCGAATCAGTATTTTGAACAAAACACGAAGTTCCTTTGAGCTTTGTGAATTTTTCCAGGAGTAAAGTCATTTTCCCCCGCATCTTTTATTTGGCAGGGAAATGTCTGCTTCTGTGCCAAAAATTAAAGTTATTTTGGACAGCCACACTGACTGTGTCCTGATGTGTTTCCCGTTCTCAAATTTCCAACTTGAACTCTTGAAAGGCTAATGGACAGACTGAAAGGGAGAGAAGCACGTATGGTGTATATTATACGGTAAACATACAGTAATTAGAATCATATGATCTGCACTGTTGATTTATCAGGGTGAAAGCATGTCAGGGCATCTGGAGTAAATTACAACTTAAAACACAGCTTGTGAAGACCTGCCTTTTCAGCATCTTCGATCAAATACAGTTCAAGAATTTGAATAACAGACAACCAGTTGCTTCTGGACTCCAGCTGGCTCCATTTTACCAGACTGACATTAGATAAGAAGGGGGTTTGCTCGATTTTATTATATAACACTAACTAAACAAGATAGAAAGAAATCAAAGTGGAAACATACATTATGCTGTTGTCTTTGGTAGCTGTATTTCTTTGGCTTGGAATGGGACAAGCTCAAAGGACAACTCCTGATTTTATGATGGAATATTTTCAGAGACAACTTCAGCAGCTTGAGGTAAGAGAATTTTTTTTTAAGGTAGCTGATTTTGTGGCCAAAAACTATGTTCTTTTACATGCTTTAACAGAAACCAATGTCATATTTTAAGTAGCTAACTCTAATATTGAAGATATAACTAATTCTAAACTACTCTTTTAAGTAAGTGCAATGTGTGTTTTTTTTTTAAAACAACATAACCCCAATCAAACCATAATATCAGAACAGTGTAACATTTTGATAACACTAATGTTCCTCCAAGACTAACAATGATGTTGATCTGTGTCCTACCTGGCCAACTTAGGAGGTCAAGGTTTAGCTGGTTAGCAAAAAGCATGTTTCTCTCGTCTTCCAGCAAAATATACATTGCAACATTTAAAATATAGCAAATGTTTTACAAGTGACCTTTCTGTTCATTTTTGGTTTAATGCGTAATCAGTCAAATGGTATTTTTGTGCATTTATCTGAAAAGGGACGACTGATCAAATGTGAGCAAGACTTCCAACACTTCAGTCAAAGGATGTATGACATGTCCAAGGAGATACATGGCGAAACAAGCAAGATGAATGCACTGAAATCAGAGGTCAAAGGTCACATTGACACATTTGCTATGCGTTTGGACCGAGTGGAAAGAGATGTGGAATACCTGCATAATAAGATCCCCGACACCGTCCAGGTTGACATTGAGGACTCGCTGATCGAGCACCAGGTGAAAGAAGCCAAACTAAAAAAGACATCTGTAATCCCTAAGGGCAAAGGTAAATAAGATGTTCATGGATCTATTATTTTGAATTAAGA
Organism: Carassius auratus; assembly: GCF_003368295.1. Classification (NCBI taxonomy): domain Eukaryota; kingdom Metazoa; phylum Chordata; class Actinopteri; order Cypriniformes; family Cyprinidae; genus Carassius; species Carassius auratus. Next base: position 6,039,246 of record NC_039267.1, on the reverse strand, counting down.
CCTACAACTCTCATTTCCAGGTCTTTTGTGTGGGTGTGGGTTTTGGTGTTAGCGCTTGGATATGTGCATTACATAAAAGATTTCATTTCCTGAGGAAAACTGTATAAACAATTAGATTGCATTTGAGATGTTTAATTTTTAAAACGTCTACAAGTATGCATTAATATTTAAATTTTGTACTATTTTGTCTAAATAAATTATTACACTTAAAAACCCAAATTGGATATTTTAAATGCTACAAGTTAAATAAATGTAAAAAAATAATAAATAAAAAATCACGACATTATGATGCACAGTATGAAAAATGCATTTTCATTCAGAGATTATCTAAATATTAACATTGTTAAATATTATATTAAATAATAATTAATAATTAAGGTGTATTAAAGTATATTAAAATTATAATAAATTATTATATATTCATAAATTATTATATAATAAATTGTAAATTATGTTTACCATCACAAAAATATTTGCCATCACAGGAATAAATTAAATTAATGATTTATGAAATTAGTGTTATTAAAAGAAATCACTTTAAATGAGCGTTACATGAAGGCTTAAGATCATCTAAATGTAAAAAAATTGCATGCAACATTTAAATAATTATTATCAATTCAATACCAACACTGATCAATTCAAATAATATTTAATATTACCTAATAATTGATATGGTAACAATCTATTGTGAAAGAAGACATAAAGCATGTAATACACATAATTATTTAATATAATTATTAATAATATAAGTATAGTCATTATAAATAATTATAATAATTACTATATTCTACAGCTGCATGAATTTGAATATTTTTTTTATTATTATTATTTTATTTTTTTACCTTGATTCTTCTAGACTGCAGTTCAGAAGTTGTGGGTATCAAGTCTCTCAAAATAGTCAAGAAAGCAGGGGACACCAATGGTTCCTGGATGAAGGATCCAACAAAGGGTTCTGCTAAGATTTACTTTTTTAGTGGCACTCGAAACAGTACAGTATTAGCATATACCTCTCTGAAGACCTTCACTGAACCAAACTCCACCAAAAAAACAGAAGTTATCCATCTTCCTGTTCCCTGGCACGGAACCGGCCATGTGGTCTACAACGGCTTTGTGTACTACCACAGCGCAGACACCAACAATGAGATCCTGAAGGTCCACCTCAGCAACCGTACGGTGGTTGATCGGTTGCTGCTGCCTGGAGCCGGTCGGATGCCAGCATATGCCCTCAATCCCCACACTCTGCTGGATCTCGCCATAGATGAAATGGGGCTCTGGTCGATCCATGCTGACCCAGACTTCGGCGGAAACCTGGTGATCACCAAGCTGGACTACAGTAGTCTGGCAGTGGAGCACACATGGGATACCAACTGCAACAGCCGTGATGCAGAAGCAGCTTTCATGATCTGTGGAATCTTATATGTGGTCTACAACTCCCACTATGGTGGAAGGTCCAGCATCCAATGCTTGTTTGATATCCATGACACCATCTATACTGAGAGCATTTCTGTGCTGTTCTTCCCAAAGCGTTACACCAGCCACTCCGCTTTGCGTTTCCACCCAAAGGATAAGCAACTGTATGCTTGGGATGATGGTTACCAGACCATTTATAAGTTAGAAACCAAGAAGATATAGGGATAGGCCAGTTCTACATAGTAGTTACAATGAGGTCCTTTTATCCAGTAGTGCTTTATTCTTCTTCCCAATCACGTATAATCTTCTTGTAATTTAATGGAAGGCGCTTTGTAGTTGTGCCAGACTGCTATTTCCTGAAAAACAAAGAACTCTTTGACCTCCTCGGTTCAGTCAGAGAACCCCAAGTATAATATCTGCACTCTTTCTATGATTCGAGACAGTGAAAGATGTGTATCCAACAGCAGTATCCTATTCTATAATAAATAGCATTATATAACAGGAATAATGCATGTCTCTTAAAAGAAAATATCTTGTACAAAACATGTGTGCCTTTCAAATGTACAGTATTTCTGAGGTGGAGGGGGATCACGGCTTGAAATAAAACTATAATGTGCACCACACAAAACTCAGCTTGTGTAAAAATTATTTTTCTGACATATTTTGGAAATAAATAATCAATGATAATTCGTGATTTAACAATATATTAACAGATTCCAGGTCTGCTTTCACGAATCATACATATACTTCAATCTCAAAACTGTGTTTTGATCTTCCAAGTGAATGTCGTTTTGCGCATGCGCACTCGTGCATCCTTTCTGTGTTTATGTTTGTGAACGGCGTGCACAGAAGATGGCGCTGCTATTCTCCATACAGATTTCCAGCACCACCTGAACATGCAGTCACTAGTTGTAACAAGAGCATATTTGAAGACAAATGCGACGCTACAAAACAATCAATTTGAAATGTTTACTTTATAAGCGTATTATATCGTTTATCGATAACACGTGAAACTAAAGAAGAAAGCCTATTTTACTGCTCATGTGCTTCTAGAAATATTACTCCCTCGCTACCTGTTCCAACTTAAAACAGTTCCACCGTAATTTTTCCGCGTTATAATGAGTGTTATTTTAGTTTATTTGCACATAATATGGAAATAGTTTCGCGATAAGCCCCGCCTCTTACAGCATGACAGGTGATTGGTCAGAGAAACGTACCTCACATTGCTTTATTATATAGAGCAGCGCAGTTCAATGATAACATATGAGCGGGACTACAGCTGACAACAGGAGGGTTTCAAATCAGTCGGGATCGGGAATTACTTGCATTGCAGGTAAGTTGAATAAAAAAAAATGACATCCTGTTAGCACTTCTTTCTTGGTGCACAATAACTTTTTCACTATTTTAAGCAGTAGGCTACAAAATAGTGTTTCCCATATCTACTGCCATAAAAAAAAAATTAATCAAGTTTAGGTGTAGTAACACATAGTTTCAAGTAAAAGATGTAATTAAAATAAAAGTAATTTACAATTTCAGATATTTATTGTTGTTGTTATTATTATTATTATTAGGCTATTAAGGGCACGTTTGTGTGTTCCTGTGTATTATATAGAATTGTCTTGAGATTTTGCATAATATGCATAACATGGCATAAAATTGCATTATATCTAGTGTATGTGTAAAAGAAGTTAAATGTTAATATAGCATATATACATCATACATAATGAAAATAATGAATATATATTAGATGCAAAAGCCAGATGCACTTAGATACTATACATATATATATATAGCCTATTAGACCATTATATATTAATAAGCAATAAGCTATATTATGATGACAAGCTGAAATTTAATATCTAATGCAAAAATATATAATATAGTGCATATATATTCATTTCTATTCCAGATTTCCTTGTATTCACTATTTGCATTAATTGTACACCGCTATACTATAAAATGATGGCCAAAGAGCAATAATCACTGACCAGAAACTTAAACTCTGTCAAATCCTGAAGGATCTAGGTACAGTACATAACTGGGTCATACAGTGTAGGATGAACTGTCTCAGATGAGCCATTATCTGACTGCATATACTCAGAGTATTCTGCTATTTGTTTTGCAATGAAGCTTATTACAGTTCTTGTCTCTGCCTGTTACTATTCATTGCATGTTTGTTTTACTGCCAGTTTTTATTATAGTGTATAAAGCCTCTTCCTTCAGTCCTGAACCCAAAGGCTCAGTGAGCAGCCACACTACTGTATGTGCTGCAATGGAGATTTCACTCGGTAATGACTATGGGGTTCAACAAAGCTGTCTCTGAAGATCATGTGCTTAGAAAAAAGGATAAAGGCTTTTTTATTTGTCCACTTCCCCTGGTTTGTGAAAACAGTAACCAATTGTATTGGTCTTTGATGACACCAGCGTAGAATGGTTGTTAAATTAAAGCATTTAAAAAACAGGGTTTAATATCATATTGATGAAGTTTTAGATGCTATCTGTGTTTGTTTAAAGGATCATGTTGTAATGTGTAGCTTTTTAAGGTTAAATAATGTACAACCCTTTACAATCTTCATGACCTTTGACTTTATTCTCCATCCCTCTGATCTTTTTTTTGTATTCAGAAAGAGGAACAGCAGGGGATATTGCTTACAGATTAACAGTTCTTAACATTTCTTAACATAACAGATCTTAACAGTTGAGTTTTTTCCTGTCAGAGTGAATTAAAAACAAGATGTTGATTTCAGGATGTTTTTTAATTATTATTATTATAATTAGTGGTGGCAAGATTGAACATGAGTAGTAATTTATGAGAACAGAAGGAAAGCATGGTTGTTGTGAACAGACACAGAGCCCTGAGGCTCTTCTACCGTGTGATTACCGTGAACTTATTTCCATAGAGGTGCACATACATGTCCTGACTGACCTGTTTTACCACAGCCGTTTCATTTCCAGAATGACAATTTGAAAATTGTGGCTATTTTCTTACTTAGATCAACACAGCTAACAGGGAACCATCTCAGAACTTTGGCTTATGTTCTAGAAGAGTTAAAAACAAACGTTGCTCCAGTAGTGTTAATAGAATGTTCATTCAAAGATTATTCAAACAGTAATGTTCTCAAAACACTAACAAAACGTTCTTAGAGTATATTTTTGTTAGCTGTTTTAATATTGAAAGAGATAGTTCCCCCACAAATAAAATAGTTGTTTTTTTCCTGTATGACCTTACATCTTTTGCAAAAGAACATATTTTGATGAATATTTTTGTCCATACAATGAAAGTGAATGGCTACCAAAACAAATCTGAACCCAGGTGACTTTCATGGATAAAAATACACTCAGATTATATTTTTGTTTGCGTGTTCTACATAATAAAGAAAGCCATACAGGTTTGGAATGAGATGAGAATGAGTAAATAATGGCAGAGTTTGTATTTCATCAGATATGCCATTTGATTCTTTGCAATCGTCAGCGTACTTTCTTATTGTGAGGGGCTTGTAAAGTTAAAAACAGTTTAATGAGCATCTAAACTTCACTTCAGCTGTCACTCTTTGAGTTATTTACATGCATTCTCTTATCACTTTGATGTGTTCATCTTGTAGGCTTAGGAGTTGAGATCCAATTACCATTTACATTTCATACAAAACTTTCCATTGGTTCTTGAATGCCTGCAGTTGGCATCTGACTTTGTGTGAACCCCATTCTGTAGACTAAGATAGAGAGCAATGGAGATCCCATGCAATATGCATTGGGTGGTATTGATGTCAGGGACCTGTAGGACAGAGCTGTGACGTTTTGCCCCATGAGCAGGGCTTTCCTGTGATGAGCGGTGCACTGACATTTTCACAGGCCTCGGTACCACAGTCGAATGCACCTGCTCAGGACTGACATTTCTCTTATTACTGCGGAGGAGTGCAGCATTCAAGCCAGCTGCCACAACGCATCCGCTTCAGTGAGTAGAGCTCGCGATCGGCCAGGGGTTGAGCCCGAATCGAACTTACGTCTGCCTTCACCTAGCCATGACTCATTCTGAGTACAGCGGTCCATGCATGCAGATGTTAATATGTGTAGAAGTGTTGTGGAAACTTCTTTATTAATGCGACGAAGCTTCCTGTAAAAAAAAAAAAAAAAAAAGATTCTTTATTTAATTCATTATTGCTTACTTAATTATTGCAGTACTTTATACAAGAAAATAGTATTTGATTATTTACTTAAAACATTTGTTTTATATATATATATATATATATATATATATATATATATATATATATATATATATATATATATATATATAATACAAATATATTTATAGGGCTGCAAAAACGATTAGTCACGATTCAATATAAAAGTTTATGTTTACATACTATAGCTATAACATGTGTGTAATATAAATTATATACAAGTGTTTACATACAATACATACAAATATTATTTTAAAATTTATACATAAATGTGTGTGTATTTATATATAAATAATAAATATACACTGTATATACACATTATAGTATGTAAATATAAACTTTTGTTTTGAATCGATTAATTGCAACTAATCGTTTTGCAGCCCTATATATAAATGTACATTTTAAATACTGTTTGAGCATAAGACACAACATTTATGGGACAGTTTATGTTCGATTTTGTTGCTTAGCTCACACTTCTGTCTGTTAAACCAATGGCAAATAATGACCGACCTACCTAATTATCATACAAGAGATGGAAATGTAAGAAGAAATACAATAAATAAATATAAAACTTATCTTTAAATGGAAACATGTCAAAATAAATAAATCCAAAAAATAAATAAAATAAATAAAGAAGATAATAAACAAGTAATACAAAAATAAATTCAGGACTAAACTGAATTAAAAATGATTTGTATTGGTTTTAGCAAGTAATGTATTCTTGATATTATTTTTTTTATTATTATTTACTTATCATTTTTGCAGGCCTGGTCTTCCATATATAATTATTTGTAAAAAAAATTTTTTTTACAATTTAGGAGTGAAAATTGTTTCAAGAGAAATCTACACCAATTTTTTTAGTGTAGTCATACGGTGCTGCAACTCTATCTCCTTGTTATTTGAACTGGGTTGGTTGTGGATGACTTAACATGTATGAAAAGTAACCTGTATCGAGAAGGTAGAGCTCATGGTGGAGCCTAAACCTGCTTGCACCATGGCATAAATATTGTCTCAAGATTAAAATAAATGTCTCAAAATAAATAGTTGCATAAATAGTTGTCTCATTGTGCCATCACACAGATCCCACAACAATGAGGCCTTGTGTCAGCTGCTGCATTTGTACTGCGCTACAGGTCACCTTTCTGCCAGTATAGCGTGTTTAACTAAGAGATGTGCAGTGCCCACGCGATATGTCAGCACGTTGGGATGGTTTAATGCTGAGTGGGGACGGTTAAGCTGTTTGAGGACTGCTGCCTTTGATGTTCTCATATTAAGCTGTGTTGACGTGCTGGGTTTATTGGTCTGACACCTAATGCTGATGCCACTTCCTCCCACTGCAGTATTTCTGCCCAAGGCCGCTTACAGTTGCTTTTGCTTTTACTGTACATAGTAGGAGTTTTTAAACAACATGGATGGGAAATACTTCTATGGAATGGCTTCCAGGCAAATGTAATAACAATTGAAGCATGTTTTCAGAATATTTATTTATATGTTTGTTTGTTTGTTTATACACTACTGTTCAAAAGTTTGGGGTCTGTAGGACTTTTTAATGTTTTTGAAAGAAGTCAATTAAGCTCCTCAATTCTGCATTTATTTGATCAAAAATACAGTAAATTCCTAATAATTAAGAGCAGTCATTACTCCAGTGTTCAGTGTTCTGATTTGATGATATTTCTTATTATTATCAATGTTGAAAACAGTGGTGCTGCTTATTTTTTTTATTGGAAACATGATGCTTTTTTATGATAATTTTTATACATTTCTTAAAAGAACAACATGTATTTTAAATGGAAATTTTTTGTTACATTATAAATGTATTCCCTCTCACTTTAGATCCATTTAATTCAACCTTGCGGAGTAAAGGTATTTTTTTTTTTTATGAAACATTATTATAATATATAAACTGTATATATACTAAACTTTTAAACAGTATTGTACAATAATATTTTAATATTTTATGGGAACTGTTTTTACCATAAGATAACTGTTATCAAAGTAAGGAAACAAGCTTCTCCTCAAATGTAGTTATTTATATAAAATGGTATTTATTGTAGAAGCTGCTATGCATAATACAGCAAATGTATAGTTAAAGAAGTGATAGATGTTTGATGTCTGATTTACTTTTCAGGTTTACTAATGATTACTCATTTCATTAGTCCTGCCCCAAACATGTTCATGGTCACAATTTTCCCGCATTTTAGTAAGGGATAACCCTGGATGAGCCTGTTTATCATTAACTGCAGTGTAGCTCCAAAATACTGGGACTTTCCACAGTAGCTTCTGTTTGCTAATCTAAACATCCTGGAGTAAATTTAGTAGAACGGTTATTCTAACACTACAGTTTGCTTTTTGGCACTAAACGCAGGGCTCACAGTCGCTGACAGTTTTTGAATTCCATGATGAATAGCAGTAGCTTGTTAAAACACAATAAGAGAATTAGTTGGCTTGTTTGGTTTCACAATATATCAAAGGATTTTGCATCCAAAAGGTCTATAGATTCTTGAAGGGTCTGCTTGTAAGTGTTATCTAGAGCAAATACTTGAGTATTATCAAAACCTGTCACATGTCAAAGTAAAGCAAACAACACTTGACTGATGAGTCTCGCTAGGTGAATCTCTTGAAAACAAATCCAGGTCATATTTTGAAACAAAGATAATTAAAAATCTATTATGTGGGTCATTCTACAGAATTGGTCCAATGTCAGGGTTGGAAATGTTTTGAAAACAATGTGTCCTGTGCAGATAATTTTCATATTGTATTTTAAGAAAGTTTTTTCAATATTTATCCTCTTTAACAATTTGTCTCTACCGAAACACAATAATAATAATAATTTAATGAGGGTTATATGGACCTATTAAGGTTTAGCTTACATCTAGATTGTAACTATACATTTTTGCTATTTTATTTGTTCAGAGGTAAATCATTAGCAATTAATTTTTAACAATGTTTCAAGTGTAATTTATGAGATTTGTTGTATTTTGAATTTTGAAATTTTCTTTGTAAAAGGCAAAAAGTTGATAATACTGATTTCAAAGTTAAGGATTCAGTTATTTGAATACACATTGAACCAAAAACTATCATAATATCTTAGGTGATAATACAGTATACATTCTTTTTAACAAAACATCCCATGTTTCGGGAGTGACAGCACATTTTTGGTAGTGACAGTAATGCTTTGGTATCAACCACATCACATTGCAGAACTTTAACTTGAATACTAAAAGTCTACTAAAACACTCTAAAATACAAAAAAATAAAATAGCATGGCCATACTAACAAAAATTATTTCTCCCAAATATAAGGATTATGTGTTCCTTTTTGTCACAGGTTTCGGTCGTGACTGTTTTGGTAGTGACAATTCTATGGGATAATACCCAAAAAATGTCACTAATGAAAACTCCACCGAGTGTTTTGGTAGTGACTGTTTCGGTACTGACAATTCTATAGGTTAACACACACAAAAAAAAAGGTCTCACTACCGAAACTCCACTGAATGTTTTGGTAGTGATCGTTTCGATAGTGACAATTCTGTGAGATAACGCTGATGAAAAAAAACAAAGATTTCACTTCCGAAACTCCACTGAATGTTTTGGTAGTGACAATTCTGTTGGAAAACGCCCCCCCCCCCCCCCCAAAATAAAATGTCACTAGCAAAAATCCAACAAATGTATTGGTAGTGACTGTTTCAATAGGGACAATTCTGTGGGGAAAAAAAACTAAAAACAAAGATGTCACAAACGAAGCTCCACAAAATGTTTCGGTAGTGAATGTTTCGGTAGTGAAAATTCTATGGGATAACACCCCGCAATCCCCTAATCCCCCCCCCCCCACACACAAAACTCAACCAAATGTTCCGGTAGTTACAATTTTAGATACTTTTGAACCCAAGAGGCTAATCAGCATATGGTTAGCTAGCACAGTTCTGATCAGTGATATACATATAAAAACTAAATGTTATGGAATAACTCCCAAAAAAGTCTGCTCAACTGCAGAAAAAAGGTCTTCGGTAGTGATGTTCCTTAAATTAACACACAGAGTTTTCAGACTTTTGAACACATTAACCTCAAAATGATGCAACCTATATACTCTATATCAGGGATAGGCAACTCCGGTCCTGGAGGGCCACTATCCTGCAGAGTTTAGCTTCAGCCCTCATAAAAACTCACCTGCCTGTATCTATCTAGTAATCCCGAAAACACTGATTGCCTTTTTCAGGTGTGTTTAATTAGGGTTGGAGCTAAACTCTGGAATAATACAGGAATATTTTTTATCATAAATTTATGGGTTTAGTTCAAATTAGTCTCGGCCATTGGACAAAAACATACACTGTTTTGGTAGTGACATGAAAATTGAACAGATTTTTGGACATACATTTTTATAATTACTTTACTTAATTTAAAAAAAAAGGGTTTCAATAAACAACCCTCTACATTGCGAGTAAATCACTCGGATATGCAACTAAATCTTCACTCTGGCGACTAAATAATGTCTAATATTAGCCAATGGCTAATAAATTCTCAGATTTTACTCGCCAGTGTGTGAGTTGAAGGCTAAGTATAAGTTTAGTGCACATATATTTTCACTTGCCGAACACTCTGACTGAGCGCTTCAGAGTTCTTTCTCGTCAAGTGATCTATGATCTTTCTCAATGGATGCACAGTGCACCTGTGTTTGACGTATTGTGAACTCTTGTGTGAAGGTGCACAACAAAGTGAGAGAGAGAGAGCGACCAAGCGAGTCTTACTTACTCGCAGAATTAATGCGCTACGTGTACGTGCTAAACTATATTCTTTGTTGTATTTTCCTGTAAAAGTATTTTCCTTAGTAGTGGGCGGAACTAATGCGCAAACGGCATCTCATTGGCTGGTGCTCACCTACTGAGCAAATCAGTTTGACCGAACGCAGACAACCTGATTAATATTCTTGAATCCATCACTGTTCTTATTACAATAATTTGTTGTATTATTATTATTGTTATCATCTTATCAGTATTCTTGTTACTTTTTTCCTCTTTTTTTACAGAAACACTAAATGATCAACAAAGCACCACCAACAGTCCTAAATTCAGTTAAAATGTCTATGCATTCATACTTGGTTACAAGGTTTGAATTATAATTACTAAAGTTCTGTCATTAAATAATACTTGATTATCCAGATAACATATTATAATGCGTGACTGACAGTTAAGAGTGTACTTTCAGGTATTTAAAAAGCCGTGCCATTTTAAAAACATATATATATATATATATATATATATATTATCAGTCTGGCGAGTAAACTAAAAAATGTACTAGCCAATGACGATTCAACTGCCAAGGTGTCTGTAGAGGGTTGGTAGACAATAGAAGAATCTTAATAAACATCTCAGATTTGACAGCAGTAAATCTATGGGATTGCTGTATATTATAGCCTGTGGTTTGGATGGCCTTGCAATCTCTATAACGGAAATATTCAGACTGCAGTTGTTGGGTTTGGGCGGAAAGAGCCATTTTGTGTAACTCAAGGTCCTGTCGTTTTCAAGTTTCTCTGTTTGTGTTGGCTTATCAAGGTTTTGTAAATACAGAGGATGTAAGCAGCAGGGACTTGAAGGGTATCCGACATGTGATGTGTGTGATGTCACCAATCATTATTCAGATAGCATCGGAGTTCAGTCACCCGCTAACTCTTGACTCCGGGTGGCATATCAGGAACACTGAGGGGAGGGGCTCGTGTTGGAATGTGTCAACACTGATAGAAGAAACACAGACCTTACTGTTGAGGAACATTTAAGAACTTGCATTACTTTTCAGTTTATCAAACATTTGGAAGTTTTGTTTGGGGAGCTCAGTAAGTTAACTAGATCCATTAGCATTTCATAAGATATTTCTGTAAAAATAGTCACTTCTTGGATGGGCAGAAATTCAAATTACAGACTCTACACACATTTTCTAGTTACGTTGTGTTAATTAATTAATTAACAAATAGTGTTTTAATAATAATATATTGCATATTAAAATCTAAGAATATTGTTTTTAATAGAAATATATATACAGGTGCATCTCCAAAAAATATTTTTGTAACTTATTTTAAAAAGTGAAACTTTCAAATATTCATTACATGTAAAGTAAAACATTTTAAAAGTGTAAAAAAAATTTTTTTATTTTGATGAATAGAGTTTAGCGCTCATGAAAAGCAAAAATCCAGTATCCAGTACTGCCCTACAAAGCAAAAAGGCAGTAACTACACAGAGTGCAGAACTGAGAAAAATGACTTAATAGTTATCCTGTCATCCAGCCTAAGTAGTTACTGTACAAACAACTACCATTTTTCTCCAGACCGACACACATTTCAGATAAGATGTTTTGTCACATAAAAAAGGATGCCTTGAATGTCATGAAAATGACAATAACTAATTTTTGACCAAAAATGCAGTTACTGCCTTTTTGCTTTGTAGGGCAGAGTAAGCTACAAAAAAAAACTTTTCACTATATTCTATTTTTTTTAGATATACCTGTGTGTATATGTGTGTGTGTGTGTGTGCATAAACAATTATATATATTAGTTAATATTGTGAATATTTAATATAATATTAAAAATATATGATTTATTAATAATTATATATATTGTATTCTAGTATCATATATTTTAACATGTGTGTGTATACTGTATATAAACAGTTATATGTAATACATATTTTGTTAATAATTCATTTAAAAACTATTATTTATTACTAATAATGTCTGGTATATTATAATGGAAGAATATTGTTTTTAATAAAAAATGTATACATGATATTTTAACATATATATATATACGTGTTTCACATATTAAGTTAATTGATAATAATTCTATTATGTCAAATGTCTGGCTCTGAAAGAGAAAAAAAACCTAAATATTACTGATTCTGATTTAAGTGTCAAAAGAATTTTTATGAGTTTAAACTTCTTCAGTGTATTTCGTTTTATATGGTCTTAAGGATTTTTGTGGCAGCCAGCAAAAGTCCTAGCAAGTTCTACTTGATTTGTTTAATGAGGTCTTGGAATTAAATCTGTTATTTTCTTCACATACTGTTCCTATATATGTGTGCTTTATCTGTAGCTGACTGGCGTTGAGCCCAGGTGAAACACACCATGGAGAAAAACATTCACAGGTGGAGCATTTGAATGGAAATCGTCCATAGTGGAACAATAAATAGCCAAACCACAGAACAAACTCTTGAAGTGATTTATCAGGTTGAAACCGATGAAACAGGAGAAATGCTTTGGTTAACATTATCTTTGTCAGGCTGATTTAATGGCCTATACACTTAAATTGCTTTCTGTAGTGGGTCAGGCATCTAAAAATGGTTGTGATTTCTCATTAATCTCAGGACATTGAGGGGTTGTGTATTTATTAGCATAGAAATGAACAAACTTGCAGATTATTGGACTTGAGGCTACAATGCAAAGCTTGTTTTGTGAGACTTATTTGATAAACAATAGAAGCATATTTCGGTGCCCTATAAACTGCACCACCTTATAATCAATGAAGAGGGATGAAAAAGCCTCATCAGCGTGATCAAATAAGACGTGACTCTTTTTTTCGGGCAGATAACACATGACAGAAAGCCTACACACCCTTATCTGCTTGAATAACTAGGGTGTGTGTGCAATGCTTGAGGTTGTACTGGATTTTCCATTTTTGCTGGTATTAAAATGCATGCTATCTATTAATGAACAGCACCAGACTGCGCTCGTCTCTTCTTGTCATTTAACTGAAGGCTTATGTTCACATTCTTATCAGGGCTGTGATTACAGCACTGTTGTATGATTGCGTTGTTTCAGCAGTGAAAGATCCCAACGCCCCGAATACAGTCAACACTCTCTTGTTGTGTGAGTCTAAATTAAGCTACATAATGAACGGCATTGTGGGATGTGCCCCCTTTAGCCCCCGACAGTTGTCTTTTGTGACCCTCCACCCGAGTGGCATGTGTCCGTGCCGCCTAATTACAAGTGTGCAAGTAGGTTAAATGTTCCATTCATGATGTGGCCTGCCATTTATGAAATGTAATATCTTTGTGTGGAATCCAATGTAATTCATTCTTGGCCTCCTATAAGAATGAATATGTTAATAAACTAGATTTTTGTATTTTTAGAGGAAGCACCCATAAAACTCGCCACTACTGTTCTGAAACTTAACTTTTTATTTTTTTACCAAATTCTGTTTTCCATTAGTTTTAATGGATTCATTAAATATTACTTATCAAAAGCATCTCTATTTAATTGATTTTATTGAAATAATATTTTTCCCCCAATTTATAAAAAATTTTCAAAAAAAAAAGCTAAATAATCCTGGTAAATATTTTGTCTGGTAAGTATTCCTTAAAAAAAATATATATATATATATATATATATATATATATATATATATATATATATATATATATATATATATATATATATATATATATATATAATTAGTAGTAGTACTATTATTACTTTAAGTAATATTTCTGTCACAGTTTCTTCAAGTTAAAACACACTTTTATTTTGACGGGCTGCTGTAAAGACCTTTAGAATTCTGTTTGTACGTGATATGAAGATAGATTTACTCTAAAGTAATGGTAAAATGCTCATGAGGTGACCCTCAGAGCAGTTCTTGAGATTATGTTCATGTGTTTATATACCTGGATAATGAGGCCGCAGAGCCTCAGAACATTGCGCACTTAACAGGCTTCCATAATTTAGAGCCACCTTTTTGTGTTTGCGTTTGCTCATGTTTGCCTAAATATCTGATGTATGAATGTGCCTGTTACACGTGCCACAAGGCATGACAATAGGGTGAAACTTGACCCTGACAGGCTTAATTATTCTCAAATTTCCCTCCATCACTGAGGTTCCACAGGGAGAAAGTCAAGCTGCCTCGGGATACATCACAGGGGTTAACACTTGAGAAAATATTAGCTCTTAATATGGAGAACATTTTATACTGTAGCTTCAGAGAGCTTAATCAAACCCATACAAAATTTTCTAGTGGCATTTTCTAACTACAGCCTTGTCATAGTGGACGGTATGATTTAGATGTTGTTGTAAAGCACATTCGCTCTAGGGAATGTATGTAATGTCAAGTTACATTACAGTACACAGGAAGGCAGCAGTCTTAAACACACCAAGCTGCTACTTGCCGTCAGTTGAGATTCATAGTATTGGTTCACACACAAGATTAATTTTTTTTACTCCACCCTCAATTTCGAAATGCACTTTCCCAGCAACTGTAATTGTGACTTTTATTCATTATGTTGCATAATTACATGACACATTTTTGCAGGTCACTGAGAAACAAACCAGCAGATGCAGTAGACGTCTGGCGCCATGGCCTCAGATGCAAGTCACATGTTAGCAGCAGCCTTGGAACAAATGGATGATATTATTGCTGGTAAGACTTTCATTTAGCTTCAAGCCAATTTAAAAAATCCTCCTGATGAGCTTGTGCACGGATCACATTCTTCCAAATGACAATGGACTGGTCCACAATTATGTCCATTGCTTCTTAGCTAACCAATTGTATTTTTTCAGTAAAATAGGTCGGAAAAAAGGTAAATCTGGCAGTCGGTTTCTGGTTGGCCTCTTTTCAGGAAGGGATCAGATAAGACTCTGCTCCTATACAATGTTTTTTCAACGTATCTCTTGATCTGTGCAAACTAATTGGATTCCCTCAGCGCTGCACGTGTAAAGCTTTTTCAAAAAAAGGATTACATGGTGTTGAATATTTTGAAAGAG
Source organism: Carassius auratus (assembly GCF_003368295.1). Lineage (NCBI taxonomy): Eukaryota > Metazoa > Chordata > Actinopteri > Cypriniformes > Cyprinidae > Carassius > Carassius auratus. The sequence goes on along the minus strand of NC_039267.1, from coordinate 6,023,918 downwards.
AAGCTCTTGGCAAACAAAGGTAAAGCTGAATAAAAAGCTTTGCGTAGTTTGAATGAGTAAATATATATATAATAATATATATAATAATATATAATAATTAAATCAAATGTATTATACAGTAATAACTTAATAATGCATGTAATATTTTTAATAATAAGATTTACAGAATGAGCCATAGGGTGAGCAATACTGTTTCAGCACAACGTTTTATAACAGAGCAGTCAGTTTTGGAGGGGAAGTTTTTTTTAACAGTGCTAGGTTTGGAGAGGATGTGGGGGTTGTGTAGCCCCTTAAGCAAGCTCAACGATGCCAAGATGATTTAACTAATAGAGGATAAATGTTTAATGTGGCCAGTCAACAAATGAAGGCAGGGGGATGGAGCGGAGCATGTGGTTTGCTGTCTGAGCGAGACAGTGAGAGATACAGTGGACTCAGCTTGTCCGGAGGGAGACATTCACTGTGACAAAATCTGTGATAAACACTATCTATTCCAGTTACATAACCTATGGTCACACTACTATTAACGTTGGGATAAAACAATGTTGGCTTACTTACTTTTAATGTGGGGTAAAAAGAGCAGCATAAAAAGTGATCTAAAGACCAAGAGCTCATATTACTAATTAATTTATTTATTTAATTTTATTTAATTTTATTTTATTTTATTTTATTTTATTTTATTTTATTTTATTTTATTTTATTTTATTAAAAAAAATAATTATGATAAAAATGTTAATAAAAAATAATTGTATTAAAAAATAATTTAATTTAATAAGAGACTGCGTTCAAAAATGTTTTTTACAAATTCTTGGAATTTGTGGAAAGACCCAAAATAAAAGTATATACATACTAAATATTAGAATAGAATAAATTATAATTTATTTTGTAAAATAATCTCTTTTTAATTACACTAAACTATTTTTATGGATTATTTTCTGTATCCTCCATGTATTCTTTTCGCTGAGCTGCTACTCGAGAAGGAAATATTACATATTTATTTAATATATAAATATTATTGCATTATTTACAGTTAAAACGTTAGGAGATATGTTAACATAATGTGAACTTATTTGTACCATGTTATAACATTTTGAATGCATACTGTTAGCTGAGTCCTGCAAGTCATGAGTTATAATTGTCCTGAATGAAGGCTGCATGTGCTAAATATTACACATTCAGGACTTCGAATATAGCACTGACTAATAAATGAAATACTTATAAATTAACCATTAATGTTTAGTAATCAGATGTCATGCCATGCGGCTAATCCTGGATCTAGACTTTAAATGAGTGTCTGTCTGTCTGTGTGTCTTAGGAATAGGAGGGTCTGATGAGAGTTGACCACAGGCATGCTGTGTCTCTTTGGTTCTGCTGTGTGAACTGACTCATGACAATGAAGAAGTGCTGTTATAAAAGTTGCTCAAGGTTCTTGAAATGCCTCCATCTGCTGGTGACAGTTGGAATATCTCAAATACCATAAAGATGATCCAACAACTAGCATTCTAGCCTTATATATGATTATTTGACTTGTTTCCAGTAGTTGTTTTGTTCTGTTTTGTTATTTTTGGTGATAAAGGGATATTGAATAGCTTGAGCTAGAATAAATATTCCCCTCTGTCTATTGATTTTATTTCCAAATAATTTTGGAAAAGCTTTATTTTATTTTATTTTATAATTTGAATTTGGATTAACAAAACCTAATGGATATTTTTGATAAGTAGAAGAGCAAGAGTAAATATTCCACTATGTTAGTTTTTTTTTTTTTCTTTGCTGTTGTTTTTTTTATATATATATATATATACAATTATATACAATTTCCAATAGTATTTTAATTAATTAATTTATTTATTATTTTTACCACTGACATTAGGGTATCCTTTCAGTGTACAGCTTCAGTAACTGGCACAACACCCCCACCCCTTCATTAAAGCAACCAATGAGGTCATTTCATGCCTTCAGTCAAGCAAAGCACTTACGCCTGAATGCACAAGTTATGCATCTGTATAAACAGTTATGTACATTAGTGGCACATTCTGTGCATGCATACAAGAAGCATTTCTTTGCATTGTTCTCATTACTCTTAACACCACTTATCTTCTTTGAAATGACATATGGAAACAGTACAAATCTTACATTAACAAGACACGTAAACTAATGGAAAAAAATGTGTAATCTTCTTACAATTGCATAAGATAAAAACTGTAACCTAAGTCTCTTTGTTCTGATCTTGATCCCGGCATTTAAAAATGGAACAACATCATCATCCACTTTTAAAGAGTTATAGAATCCTGATGGGTTCCAGATATTTGGATTCCTTCGTATCCAGATGGGGATTGTTGGAACTGTTGTTCTAGATGATGCAGGCGACACGTGGCTGCAGGGGTGTGGGTGCTGATGGTTAATATGATGTGATGATGTATGACATGGCGTCATGGTGCATCTCCCCTGCTCTCTTTCTATTTGTTTTTCCTCTCAAGTCACTTTTCGTCCTAGCTGTTCCATAGATTGCATCGTTTTTCATCCTTTTTGCTACTGTGATACAATAAAAACATAACAAAAAAAAAAGGAATAGATTTTTTTAAAATATGCCAGATTCGAACCTGTGTCACACATATGAGAGTACTACCACTAAGCCAAAGGTCTAACCTCTTCTGTATTTTATTTTGACCATTTCATATTTGTGTCCCCAGGTTCCAAGGCTGCGGTGGAGTTCAGTAACGGGCTGTATGATCTGCGTTCTCCTGTGAGCGCCGGGCAGCTTCCGGTTCTCCAGCTGGCCGAGGAGCTGAGACTGGCACTGGAGCTGCAGGCCAGGGACGAGGACTGCAACTCACTGCGCTCCCAGCTGCCCTGCACCACCGCACAGACTCTCATGGAGTGGCTGGAGAAAGGATCGGTAAGGCACTTGAAAGGGAAAGCCTATAAAACCATTGTGAATTTTATAATAGAATAGTTATTCAGTTATTATTATACAGGCTTATAATTCACTTAACGTGCATTCTCAAGTCAGCTCACTTAACGCTTAACTAACTCGTGAGTGATCATTATATTTGGAGGGTTGATGTTTAATGTTTCTTGAGCTTCTCTGTTTAGCCTGGTGCTATCTTTATCTTTCACTCAGCATTTGGATAGTGTTGTATCCCTTATATAAATATTTACACACCGTGCAGTGATACAGATGTTTACATGTTTCTCCGATGATAAATGAACATTTTTCATATTGTGTTTGTCATGTTTTTGAAACAAAACCTTTTTAATGTAAATGTGGTGACATGATTATAAGCAGGAAAAAGACCTTGCAAGTGTTAGGTTGTTCCATAGGCAGCTGTACTGAGTCTTAAAGGGACAGTTCATTCATCAGGGAAAATTCCGGCATTGTTTTCTCACCCTCCTTTTTGTTACAAACCTGTATGACTTTATTTCTTCAGTGGAATACAAAAGTTGGAACTTTAGTTCTGTGGAACAGTGGAACTTTAAAAATGATAAAGAAATAAACAAAGGAGGAAAGGATGAACTTTCCAACACCTCCACGCTGCTGGAGGCGGGGTGCAGATTAATGTAAACATGACTCGTGATGCTCGTGCTTATCCCCTAAACGCAAAAATGATGACATGAAGAAGTGTAGGCAATCTAGGTGTGAGACGGGCACCAATGGTCATAGACAAAAGAATAATGATTAGCAGCAGTTCAGAGTCAAGTATCATATTTGCAATACAAAAGAACCGTAATCAGTCCTTTATGGGAAGTGTGAATGTCTCATAGTCTAAAAACTTTAGCATGATCTGGAAATGACTGGAGGCAGTTTGATACTTTATTTTATTAGTGTTCGTTTGTTTTATTAAACTGGATAAATTGTTACACCTCTTTATATTTTATGTGGTGCCATGATTTACTTTTGATAAAAACAAATGTTATTATTGTAAATTCATTTGGTATTTCATTCACTGTACAGGCTACCCTTTAAATTTGTTTATTGAAAGAACAAAAGCAGCAGCAGTATGGTGTAGCATTTATTTGAAACTTGCGACCTTATCTTTACTCTTTCCTTTCATTCATTTCATGGCTTTGGAAAACTTGATTCGGATGTTTCTCTGCATTGCTTTTTGCATAACTTCGGGCCAACGACACCAAGCTTCATTGCAATTGCTTTCTAGGAATGAAATGGTTTCTGAATCTTTAAAGTCTCCCCGCGAGCGATCGCACAGGTGCGGATATATTTGTGCAGATATATTCGGATATATTCGACACTCTCAGGAGATGTTTTTCTATGGTTGGACCTCCATGGAATATTGGAAAAAAATTGCACGTCAAAGAAGGTGGAGTTTCAGAACACACCCACCGATTGCATAACCGCCACGGACCAATGGAAGCTCAAAGGTGTTTAGGAGACAAAACGAACTCCCGCAGAATGCTTTGAACTGCCGAAACAAACACACAACTAAACTTCGTTACAGTCTGATTTTGTTCAAAATTATATCAAATCAGTTTGTTCTTTTTGTTTAAAGTGTATTGGGACCTTTAGTCTTCACTTTCACTTAAAAAAAATTGCAAATGATTTAGACTAGTTTTAGTTAACAGTAACAATACTGGGTCCATGTGACTTATGCACTATATTCCCAGTCCTCTCCAGTAATTGAATGTCTTTGTGTGAAGGCCAAATTGAAATAATTATATAACTTAAGTCAATATTCACTGAAAATCTTCCCTTCCAGTGAGCTGATCACTTAAGAATCACTTCAACTGAATCATTGAGTCAGTCATTTGAACTTAAGGATCTCGAGGGTCAGAACTGTGAAGTGACTCGAACAAATGATTTGTACATAAACTCACTCCCTGCCCCTTTCACACTGAGATTCCGGATTATACACGGGTAATGTGTCCCGGCAATTGTTCCTGGATCCTTAGATTTTGGTTCATTCACACTGCCAGTAGTTACCCGGAATATATGCATGCTTTCACACACAACCCCTAAAGATCCCGTAATGACATGTGACATCAGGATGTGACGTGTAATGTACGAGTCGAAAATGCTAGACACGTTAACTTTCACTTAAACTGGCGAACAATCTCAGCTTCAGCGCGTATAGTGAGGAGCTAACTGATCTCTGCTTCATTAAAGTTTGCACATATTTTTTCATCACGAACGTTGATATGCCTTTCAAAACACCCGGTAAAAGATTTGCCTGATAACGCATGTTTACGGCATTAGTTCTGGCTTTTGTTCACACAGAGCTCGTTCCTGGACTGAACCCGGCAATGTTACTAGGTCCCCAACCCAGGATCAATCCCGGAATCAATCCCAGGATGTGTTTGTATTATCTTCATAAAAAAATCTTCGAAAATTTTCCTTTTGCATCCCAAAGAAAAAATAACAGCTTAAAGGATTGAAACAACATGAGTACATTATGATAATTTAGGAAAGTTTTCAGTTTTGAGTGGACTATACCTTTAAGTCCAGATTCTTGACTAATACAGGGTCTTTTCTCGTGTGTCCCAAAGGCAGTTTCTGGCCCAGCATTTGCATGCGTATGCGTGTATGTTGCTTGGCTGTTTTTAAAAGAGTGTGGATCCCCTCTGAGACATTGATAGGGCTGTGCTTCCTGCCTCTTCTCCCTTTCTTCCCTCATATCCCTCTCTCCACGCAGTCACTCTCTCCTTTCTCTTTGCTGTTTTGCTTTGCATTAAAAAACGATCTGGTCACCTTTAGCTCGGCTTCATCTCCTCTAGGGTAAGTTTGCAGCTAAGAGTTTATACTACTAACTTATTTTGTTGATTTGTAACCTGACAATGCGCGTATACGTGCTCTCTCAGAAAAGTGTTTTCTTGTTTTGCTGGTATTTGTTATTGGCAAAAACAGTCACAAGGTTCATTTAGACAGTTATTTGTGTATTCTAATCCAAAATGCTTGCACATGATTCTCATCAGTTGCCTGTGGTGATTTACTGGTCAATGAACATAGAAAATCTCAGAAAGAGCATAAGCAACCTGTTGGCGGAGCCCAAGGATCAATCAAGGGCCGTGATTTTTGCATCTGACCTAAAGCTAAGCCCACATTACTTTAAGCGAAGTTGAAGAACAACTACTGCCATAATTTGAACAAAATCAGGCCAGAACGACGTTTTAAGCTGGTAAACACATTTGAACTATGGTTTGTGGTGATTACGTAATAGGTAGGTGCCTTCTTTGACATGGAAATCCTGTGTGGTTCATAATGTAGTATAGTGAAGTTGTAATTCTAATTAAAAGCGAATTGCAAAGCTGGTGCAAAATTGTATACATCGATATGATCAGATCAAATCACCGATTACAACAGCAGAAGAATGAAAAATTGTTTGTTATTCAGGACCATGTTCAGATCATTTTTTGCGGACAAAATTCAGTCATGTTAATAGAAATCCATGCCACTGGGGAATTTTGTGTAAGGGCATAAGATGTACCCATGCAGATTTCAAAATAGTTTAAATAGGCTTCACTGTGAGTTTAATAAACAGAAAGCTGTGAAGTTTGAAAGCGGCTTGTGTGTGAGCTGTGCTTAATACATTGCTACTCTATTAAAGGGATAGTTTACTCAAAAATAAAGAACTGTAAACATTTATTCATCCTCAAGTTGTTCCAAACCTGAGCGAGTTTTGAGAAGATATTTTGAAGAATGTTGGTAACCAAACAGTTGCTGGTATCCATAGTATGGAAAAAAAAATGTCATGGCTACCGTCAACAGTTTGGTTTACCGACATATTCTAAAATATTCCTTTTGTGTTTAACAGAAGAAACAAACTCATACAGGTTTATAACAAGTGAAGGATTAATTAATTTTTATTTATTTTTTCCTTTTTGTGTAAGCTATCCAACAATGGACCTTTTTTGTCAATGAAATTTCTCAGAAATTTCGCTAAAGTGATCGCATCTTAAAGGGGCCTCCTAAAAATCCACAGGGCCCTTCTACAAGACAGCAGACCTTTGAGCTGTGTTTCTGAGTGGGATCAAAAACACTCCTAATTAGAGCCGGTAAAAACACTGCAGGAAATGTGATCAAGTCCCGATAGTGAGGCGTTCACATTAAAGGGGCCACATTACGCTTTGTTCACACACGCCGTATCTGGCCCGTGTTTACATGCACATGAGTAATGTTTGCGGGAGCTGCAGAAACGAGATAAGAGAGGTTGTTCATCGTATGACCTGACCCGAAACCTGTCTGTAGGTAGAGCGTGTCTGTTTGATAGTATTTAAATATGTCTACTACTGTTTGTGTGTGCGTGTGCACGTGTGTCTGGTGTGTCTCCAGCTCTGCAGCTGTCAGGATCAGAGACTCTGCCAGGTGCAGCACAACTCTCAAAGCTCGGGATAAGTTGCATGCTACGGTAATAAGACACAATCGTCTGTGCTTGATCTCAGGGTGGAAGCTTTAATATGGCTTGATAGCTGACATAATCGCAGCCTGCCTTACCTCGCTTAGAAGAATATGTTTTTGAAGTCTTAGAATGGAAAAGGTTCATTTGAATACACCAAAAGACAATGCAAAATAGACAAAGTCCTTTGTTGACTTCGTCTGTGGGAATTTCACAATTTTGACAACAGTCCCTATGGTGACCGTATCCCCACCGCTCTGCGTAGTACACAAAACTCCCTATGACGCAAACAGGAAATGCTGGGAAAAGTGAGGGAATACTATAAAGTGGTTGTAATGAGGATGGTGTGGCATATTGGCTAAACTCAGGTCTGGTAATCATCACATGTCCCATACCGAATGTTTTAGCATTTTGTATTATTTTTTGCAGGAAAACATGTGGATAGTTAACCATTTACTCACCCAAACGTGAAGGATCGTTTTCTGTGAAGCACAAAAGTGAATTTGTAAAGAATATTGTGTATGCTGTTTCCAATGGGGCTGTGAAGCTCTAAAATAACAAAAATATCATACTGTTAAAGTGGTGTATATGACTCATGCACTATATTTCAGGTCTTCTGAAGCCATATGATAGATTTGTGACAAACAGACTAAAATTCATCTCATTAATACCACTGAAAAGTCCACACTAGCTCTTCCTGACAGTGTCTGATTTGTGAATGAATAATTTTTAATGAGCTGAATCATTACACAAAACTTGTCTGAAGGATTTTTTCATGCATTAGACTTATTCTTGACTCATTTACAGCTCACCAGACTGAAACAATGACCTAACAGACTAAATCGACCAGTTTATTATCACTGTAAAGGAATCATGTTAAATGTACAGTAAAAAGAAAAAGACGATTGTGGTTGTCAGAAGTTAACCGTAAAAATGTGGCAACAATGTTTCAGGTATTACAGGAAGGCACATATCCTTGACCGTATGTTTCATCAAGCGATATGATATAATGACACTTAAAAATGCAATAAACATTTACCAAATATCATAAAATGTAACTCGAAACATATTAATGTACATTTCTTATAACAAAAATTACATCATCATATATGATGTGTTATACAACTTCTATGAATGTCCTTTTACAGTTTTCACTAAATTACATGGTTATTCATCTTTCTTATTTCCAAAAACATTTTATTTTACAGTAAAATTACATATAAGTATGTATATAGTGTATGTACGGTTACATTTACCATTGCTCTGCAAAATGTTGCTGGTGAAATACAGTAATTTTAGTGGGAATTCATGCAGTGGGGAGTTATATATAATGGGATAAAGCACCTCACACAGATTTCTAAGTTCTAGCAACACTGTGGACAGTTTTTAGTGAAATGTTGCTAATGTGACCATGCCTTAAACGATGACAGAATATACATTTTGAGTAAATCTCTTTAAGTTAATTATATGATATAGCAGCTTACATAGTGGCATGTTAACCTACAGGCCTGACAAGATCAGAAGGTTAGTAAAGTTGTTATCTAGTATTAGCCAGGCCAGTTTGTGCTTGTCAGTCTTTCTCTCAGCTGCTTTTGTCCACGAAGGAGACAACTGGACAGCAGGGTTGCTTGTAAAGTTAAAAAGACACCTAGAAATGGATGGATGTCTTCCACAGGAAGCAGGGTCTTTGGTCTAATGGGTTGCAGTCTTGAGTAAAAACAGATGGGGGAGCGCTGGAAGGCAGCGTGACTGGAAATGTCCCCCTCTCTGTCTCTAAGTGTGTTTAAACAGAGACACTGGTTTGTTTCGGTTCAGACTTGCACTGGAACTTAATTAGAGCCGCTGTCTCACACAGAGAATAGAAAAAGGTTGAAAGAAAGGGAGGAGAAATTTACAAATAGAGCCTTTCGCATGTGAAAGAGGGAGCTGAATGGTGTTTACTAGTAAGCAACATTAGGGAGTGGAAGTTGTGGATTGATGTTTTGCGTCTGACACACACTCACACACACACACACACACACACACACACACACACACACATTGAACTTCTAAGTGTCTGGCTGGACAGCAGATGCAGGGGGTCTCGGACAGACGTCTGGCTTTAAAAATTAGGTTTTTGCAGTTGCTTCAGCATGTTAAGAGCTCCTGTCTTATAAGAGCAGCCAATATAAGGAGGAGGAGAAGGAGGAGGCGACTCTGTAAAACAGGCAGACAGAGTCACTGAAACCCAGAGCTCAGATCTCAGCCAGCCGCTGCAGTCGCTCCTTTATTATAACGGCTCGAGATGGGCCTTCAGCATGGAGAAGGAAATTGACTTTTATAAGCATTTTACTTGGCTTAAAAAGGTAAGTTGAAATGTCTGCTTTTACTAAAAAATGTCGACTTTATGTATATTTTCATTCAGCTTTTACTACTGTACTACTTTTACTACTTTTTTCTCTTTCTTTTAGGCAGTATAATAAGAAAGGGACCATGTACAGTCAACCAGTCATTATTGCAAAATTTATTATGGAATACTGGTTTGAGTTTAAATTATTTATGAATTATTTATTTATGTATTTATTTATCATTAGCTGTGTTATAATAAAGTTTCCACTAAGAAAAAAATCAATCAATCAATACAAAACAATCGGCGTAGCAACGAGACAAACACCATGATGATACTACACCACATTACAATATTAATTATGAAAACCTGATTTTCACAGCAATTGCTAAGTGAGATGCAAGATGGTGCTGTTATTATTTTATTATTTTTGAGATACTGCAGTTTGTTTTAGTATTATGAATTATTATGAATTTTCCATTTTAATTCTATCAATTGTTTTTTAATTTGTTGTGTTTTTAGCGTTTGTATCAGTTTTTTAAAGTCTATGTTATTTTTATGAATTTTAGTTTTAGTTATTTTAATACATCAAGTTAAACAAAGTAAAAAAAAATTAATACAGTCATTTGGTAACAAGCTTAAAAATAAACTTTATAAAGAAAAATTTTGGTTGAAGTTCAGTTTTAGTTAAATATAATGACCCTAGATGGCGACAGTTGTATGAAACGTGAGTCTGAGGTGATACGAGGTGTGAAAGTAGTGGCGGTTTCAGTTACCCGGATGAGCAGACTGATATAGAGTGGTTGGATTTATGTGGAACTGGTTGTTGTTGTTGTCAAAACGACAAGCTGTATTGTGCTGGTGTGGATATGTGCCAGGAACTTGTGATTTGCAATAGTACAAAAGCGCTTTTTATCCTGTCCAGCTTCAATGATTCTGAGCTCATGCTCTTGAACACAAACAAAAACGCTTTCACTGACTAACACTTGATACTTGGAGTAGTAAATCAGGCAGTAAAATTCAATTTAAAGGTGGGAGTACGAACATCAGTGCGCACACCTGTTCTTAAGTGCAAGAGGCGTTGAAAAGCTTGTTTTCCATGGTTGATGTGGTTTACAAGGCATTGTGGGATTGCGGTAAGCCTGAGATGGGGAAGAATGTGTAATGTTGAAGAAAGGCACACGATGTAAAACTCAACCGGCCATTGCATTCCAAAGTAAGAAAGAAATTACAGTAATTATACTTCACAAGGTGTAACAGTATAAAATGCTGGGTTGGAAGAGGAATGGAATGCATTACTGTATTTCAGGGAGGGGTTGTACTGTAAAATTCTCAATATTGTCATACATTCTTGGACAGTGGGGTAATAATGATCACTGTAGTTTCTTCAGAAGTCATTTCAGGCCTTTACAGTTCTGCAAGCAGGCAGTGGGACATGAAAAAGGGGGAAATTCCAGGCCCTGTGGGTTGTCTTGCTTATAAACATCTCTCTGGTGAGGTAATAAATTTAATTGGTGCTCTAGAGAGCATCATGAATCTCACTCTTTGAACTTGAAACAAAGATGCTTTCTGTGGGTTTGGGGTTTTTAGTTCATTGTAAATTCATGTTCCAGTTGATGTTTATATGGTTTCCAGGTTAAAGCTAGCTCCACTGAAAGGCATAATGATAACTTATTAAATTAAATAAAACGTATGCATTTAGCAGATTCTTTTATCCAAAGCATCTTACAGTGCATTCAGGCTATCAATTTTTACCTGTCATGTGTTCCCAGGGAATCGAACCCCCAACTTTGCGCTAGCTTGCTTGCTAACGCAACGCTCTACCAGTTGAGCTACAGGAACACTTATAAACTTATAAACCGTTAAAGACAGAACTACTGTAAGCTGCAATGTATTTGCATTTGTTGAAATCATCAGTCCACATTATTTTTTAAATAATCATGTTCAACAGCAGAATTCTTGGTGAAAAATTCATTACCCATAATTCTGCAAAGACTCCCCACCGATCAGTAAATTGTCCATGACAAAGAACTGTTTAGCACCATGCCCACCCCTATGAAGCACTAGTACTTAAATATATACATGACCAACCTCTTTAAATGAAGTTTTACATTTATCCAGCATTTTTTATAAGATGATATCATTAGCAATGCTTTATTGGATTGTAGTTCTGTCCCTCATTAAAGCTGTGAAGTACACAGTTTAGTTGTTGGCATCAAGGCAAGTCAATCTGTAGTATAACATGTATGAAGTGATATATAGAGTTTGGTGAGCTGTTTCTCACAATATGTTCATATTTACTCACTTGAAGAGTTACATAACTATGTTTTTGGAGTTCCTCACATTTTCTTCTGAAATCAGGCTTTCTTCTCATTACCTGTTTCCCAGAAAATAAATAACCTCAAGCCGAGTTTAAACTTGCTGTGGACTGCAATTACTATGCAATGCAATGAAAGCCTCATGTTTGAGGACTGAGCACTGCCTTTAGAAAGACATAACCCTGTAACTCCTCCAGACAGCCGGCCCTGTAAACCCTGAGTAGACAGCTTTATTGTGAGAATTGACAGCTCTGGACACAGCAAAAGCTTTTAAAGGACAGAGATTATCCGTGTGGCTCTGCTAGCTTAGCGCTGACAAGTGACAGTGTCTTATCTCGCACGCTGCGACATACTGTATTTACTGACATGTTTTCTGCAGATATAGTCTGAATGGGCAGAAGATTTATTTGATCATTAAACATTTTTCAGCTTATGATAATTTGTTATGCTAAATTGGTAAATGTTCTATCTGTTTGTCCATATTTGCTGAAAAATTGACCTTTTCGCAAAGACACTTACTTAGTTACCGTCACTTAGTTACTATTGCTATGTCTGACGAGCCATGCTGCTCTCGCGTCACACATCCCAATCTCATGCAGGGACAAATCGCAGAGCAAAGAAGAAACTGACAACACACCGACAGAGCAGGTTACTTCTGGTATGAAACAAAGTCTCAGCTTTTAAATATTTTCATCTTTTTAAAGAAATTCAAACAATAAATACGGTTTTGTGGCTTGTGTCATGACAGATCGGTACAGCACTTCAGTTCAAGCGGCACATGATCCGATTATCTTTTTATTTTTCTGTCTTTCTCTCTGTCAGTCTGTCTCTCTGTCAGTCTGTCTGTCTATCTGTCTCTCTGTCTGTCAGTTTCTCTGTTTCTCTGTCTGTCAGTTTCTCTGTCTGTCTGTCTGTCTCTCTGTCTGTCTGTCTCTCTGTCTGTCAGTTTCTCTGTCTGTCTGTCTCTCTGTCTGTCTCTCTGTCTGTCTGTCTGTCTGTCTGTCTCTCTGTCTGTCTGTCTCTCTGTCTGTCTCTCTGTCTGTCTGTCTGTCTGTCTGTCTCTCTGTCTGTCAGTTTCTCTGTCTGTCTGTCTGTCTGTCTGTCTCTCTGTCTGTCTCTCTGTCTGTCTGTCAGTTTCTCTGTCTGTCTGTCTGTCTGTCTCTCTGTCTGTCATTTTCTCTGTCTGTCTGTCTCCGTGTCTGTCAGTTTCTCTGTCTGTCTATCTGTGTGTCTGTTTTTATCTCTGTCTGTCTGTCAGTTTCTCTGTCTGTCAGTCTCTGTCATTCTCTCTGTCTGTCTGTCTTTCTGTATATCAGTTTCTCTGTCTGTCAGTCTCTATGTCATTATCTGTCTGTCTGTCTTTCTGTCTGTCTGTCAGTTTCTCTGTCTGTCAGTGTCTATGTCATTATCTGTCTGTCTGTCTTTCTGTCAGTCTCTCTGTCGGCCTCTCTGTCAGCATTTCATGCTGTTGTTTCTTTTTCCATGGTTATTGTGACCCTCAAACCTTATGCAAATGACCTTATTAATTTGTAATGAGCTCCTTTATTGTTTCTATTGAATGGATGTCAAAGCTGTCAGTTAATTTGGCGCCAGTATGTCATTTATCACATTTAAAACCACAGGTTCATAAAAGTGGTCAAGCAGGTTAGCTTCTCCTCTTACACACCTCTCTGTTGACTTTCAGTTTCTGTGTATGTGTACCTGGTATTACCTACGTTATGGAGACCAAATTCCCACAAGTATAGTAATACCAGTAATATTTTACATTTTGTGGATATTATTTTGGTCCCTGAGAGGAAAACAGCTTTAAAATCTAAAATAGCAGAAGGTTTTGTGTGAGGGGTATATTTAGGGGTAGGGGTAGGGTAAGGGAAAATACAGTTTGTACAGTATAAAAACCATTACACCTATAGATGTCCATGAATGTCCCCACAATTTGATTATAACCTGAAACAACTTGCACTGGGGATATTTGGGTTCTTGTGAGGAAAAACAGCCACTTCAAGTGATCAAGTCGCAGAAGTTCACTTACAATCCAGAAGACTTCTCTGTTTTAAAACACATGTACACGTGTGTGTCTCCACAGGTTAACCTCCAGTGCTCAAGCAACAATGAGACCTATCAAGAGCGGCTGGCGAGATTAGAAGGGGACAAAGAGTCTCTGGTTCTCCAGGTGAGATCTTTCACTCAGGCCTCCAAGGCATTTCAACTCAGCATTATAGTCACAGTGTCAACACAATTAGAAGACAACTAGCCAACATGCATGTAAAACCTCCCAGGGTCAAACCGGGGGACTGTGGTGTCTCTGTGAACATAGAGTCATGTGACACTGCCGCGCTGCAGCCCTTGGTGACACAGCTGCCTGTCTAATGCACAATGGGATGGTCGTAGATCACATAGCTATGGGACAGTCTGTAGACAGGTTCGGGGGTTGGTGTAACTCGACATTTTACGAAGCCTTGATGGTGGACACCACAGTGAGAGTTTAGACTATTTTTAGCTTTTGAATGGCATGTGTTTACTGTAAACAAGCATTCTTATTTGTGTTCATTTAACAGAGGTTTTTCCAAAGCAGACATCCGGCTGTAAACAGTAAATATTTGTCCAGAATATGTAGTTGCTGACTTCTATATCATTCAGTTAATAAATATGATAAAATTTTGGCAATGGCAATTTATCATCCATCAAACATAATCTGTAGGTCAGATTGCTTATGGTTTGTGCACACCAAAACTTTGCACATGGGTCCTGCTTAATGTTGTTTTGTATATATTAATGAGAAATAAACCCAAAAGCTATCATATCCATATACAGTATTTTGTTCTAATTACACAAAAAATCTCAAGCTTTATGGGCTTTTAAGAAATTAATTCGTTTATCAACTCTACGTGAGATGCTAAGTGCTACTTCCTCTCACGGTCTCACCGCTGATTCCCGATGGTTTTAGCAGACAAATACTCCGAGTCGCCCCCTGTCATTTTAAAGATTAATACAATGGTGAACACGACAAGTATAAACACTCGTCCGTTTGGGAAGATGTGTGTGCAGTCAGCAGAGGCTCGCTCTGCAGAGCAGGTGCGAAAATATAAACAAGGCTTCAATCATGTGTTCTGCACAAATTGAAAAATTTCAACTCGAGTGAGAAATTCACATGACAAGTTGTCACACAAGCCAATCAGCAAAGAGCTTATCGACACGTCCAGTTTGACATCCGGTTGAATCAGAAAAGGGAAAATTGTATTTATTAACATGAGTGATGCAAAAAAACACTGAGTAATCTAGAGCGAGTAATGTAAAAATGTGAATATTCGCTTTGTTTTTGATGTGCACAAACCATTAGGAAAATACTAGCAAACCTCTCCTAAGCATAGTTTAATAATTTATTACTGTAGTAAGAACATTGTAGATTAATTATTAGTAGTTGGCACGCAAACAAATCTAGGAACTGTTTCATAATCACCACAGAGTATTTAAGGCTTACTTGTAGAAAGTATTATAACATAAAAAAGTTACACACTTCACCTTTAAGAAGTTAGGTTGTCTAACTCTGCAACAAGTGTCAAAAAAGTGGCCCTTTTCCATAGTCCTGCCCCTCCTGCTCTCTGATTGGTGCATTGTCTTGAGCTCTAAAACACTGATGAACGTGATTGGCTCCTTATGCCCTCAAGGTGTTGTTCTTCTCCTTTTACCTGTCCTGCTGGTTGGCAGTCTTTCAGTTGGTGCTGAACAAAAGGACACTTTCAAAACAATTGAAACTCAAGCAGGCACACATGTTAGCATGGAAGTGTGTCAGGGCGAAGGCATGGCTGTTTTTAACCCAAATTTGCACATTTGAAGGACTACATCTCTCTGCTGTTTGGACTTTGGAGTTGCATGTGTGTTGCAATCGTCAATTAGCATATCTGTAGGAGGAAACGACCGAGAAACACTGGCCAGGTTTCATGTTAGCCTGAGTGAACGTTGTCTGCTGTCTGTTGGTTCTAGGTGAGTGTTCTCACTGACCAGGTTGAAGCTCAAGGAGAAAAGATCAGAGATCTGGAAAGTTCCCTGGAAGAACATCATCACAAACTCATTTCTACTGAGGAAATGCTCCAGCAGGTAAGATCACATACTTGCTGTCATTTACCTCAAGTTTTAAGCAGATATCAGCGAGAAATAAAGAAGAGACATTTAAAATAATTCAATCTTCTGCATGATGGTTTTGGTTGAAGAAATTGTGAACTTTTTCTAAAACTGAAACCTGAGCAGTCTATGGTTTTCCATCAGTTTCAGATGTAACGGTGTAGACTTAATTCAGATTAAATGTTCAGACTTGGTACATATTTTCAGTGTACTTGATTTATGGATGTGGGTTGCCAGTCCTGGCATAATTATACCTTTAAACCTTTATATCCATGTATGTCTCTGCAAAGTTAGTTGTTTGTTTGTGTGGATGTTATTACGATAAAGTATGAGGAAAGTGCATGTTTTTCATATGTTTACTGTGTGATTAACTGGCTTAAGATGGTGGATTTGTAATAAAACTCTTTTAGTCACTATGTTAGTGGCTGTTTGCTGGCAACTGTCCGTTTGATTTGCATAGAGAAATGGTTTAGTTTAATTTCTAAAGTACTGTTTTTGAAACCGCTATGTTCCTTTAGTATTGCCAAGTGAAACCACAGACGTGAATGCTTTGTGGGGAGAATATTAATGTTTTTAGTATCTGCTGAAGAAATACACAGACTTACTCGGACAGAAAGGATTTGAGTCATTGTGTACAAAAGGTTAAATGATTAATGTGTTTTGCACGTCAAGGTTTTTTTTATTTTTATTCTGCGGGTCAATTATTGATTAATTCATGAAATAGTATTTAAAACAATTATAACTAATATACATTATAACACAATGATAGAAAATATTGTTATGTAATTTAGATACATAAAGAATAATACAATTAATTTAGAAATGATATAATCTATATAACATACCACATCAGTTTCATACCAATTTAAGGTTATATTAATGAGAATGGCCCACTTTGCCTGGGATCATGTTCAGGATTCCATAACAGAACGGCTGTGCCAACAATCATATCGAGATGGAATGCTGAGATGGAGCGATGGAGAGAGCCCTCATGTTCTCCTTGCTTGATGGGGCAAGTAAACTCACAGCTTAGACATGGCAGTTTTTTTAAATACCATAGTTCTTTGTTGGCTTCTTTGTTCAATATGATGTTGAAATGTGCTGTATTGCTTACCAAAAGTGCAAAGAGCTGTTTTATAGTTTATGAATTATGATAATACTGTAGCTTTTCCCCAAGTGGAAGTTTGTGAACCCCTAGAGGTTTTCTGAAGGAACTGCAGGAGATTCAAGATATTTTAATAGAAATGTCAATGCTTAATTCAATTTAAGCCCTCACGTTTGTTTGTTTTAATTGTATTAGTTTTTTTAAGCTGTTAAATTTAGAAAGTAAATATTATTATTGTAAGAAAAATTGTTTAAAAAAATGAAAATGCAACATTGTAAAATGTATTTTATTCTGAAAAGTTCACATTAATTTGAAGTAAAGTAAAAGCTAGCCTCGGACTGATTTAAGTATTTATTTATTTTAATAAACTGCACTAGACCTGGATGTTGAGTAGGTTACTACATGGGTGTTTTTGTACATTGTATGAATATACATTTTTCTAGTTATTCAAAGCTGTATAATATTTTATTAGAAATGCCAATTTAAAAATATTTTATATATATTTAAACTCCAAGACCCTAAATGGCCATAATAAATATTTAAAAGGCTCAATGGCTTTTACAGTTGTAAGTGATTTACTGGATATGGGTTATGGATATATATATATATATATATATATATATCCATAACCCATATCCAGTAAATCACTTACAACTGTAAAAGCCATTGAGCCTTTTAAATATTTATTATGGCCATTTAGGGTCTTGGAGTTTAAACGGTCGAAAACCCCTTCTGTATGATCTAGACTGTGACATTGGTGGCTGATTGTGACTCATGCTTACTGTATTTCATCAGTCTACCAGGAAACTTTGTGTTGTTTTCATTGTATCCACAATTTCTCAATTGCATTATATCCACCTTTTTCTTCCCATAAAAGTGGGCGCAGCCATTTGCAAATTCTATGTTTCTAGCTTCCCATCTCATCAATTGTTGATTGGGGGATGCTTCTATTAGATTAAACTAATATGAGAAAATATATTTAGAGACATGAGCACACAATCTGAGCTTTCTGATCATTAGAACAACATGGGACTTTTGTGTTCTTCTTCAGAAACTACAAAGAGGAAGTCATACGGTGAAAGAGGAAGTGCAGTTATTTGAAATCCTCAGTCGGTGTGTTTGAGGGCAGTGCTAGACATAAGCATCACTAGGACCAGAAGAAATCTGCTGACATTTTTTTTTTGCACTTGTATGAAAAATTGAATAAATTTGTCAAACGTTTCAATAAAGAGATGTGTGTGAAGTGGACCTTTTCTACATGATACTATATTGTAATACTGTGTAGTTTTGTATGGTTTAGGAATATTGTAATCTTTGACCACAATAGTAAATATCAAAATGCCACAGTTTTACCGCCTGATACCATAATTGTTTCACTGCAATACTTTTAGTTTTTTAATGTGCACAAAACTATATATGCCCTTTTTAATCACTTGTTAGCAAAGGTTCTCAGAGTCCTGCTGTATTTAGCCCATAGTGTCAGGAATGCTGAGAAACAAAGTTTCCCTCTTTTGGCCCTCCCGACTTTCTCACATACAGGCACCAGAGAGTCAGAGGAAGTAAAAATAGCGTTCATTGCTTGAGTATATTTAGCGGCGCTTAGCTTCGGCCTAAGCGTTACTATGAGAGAACTTGGCAGTGGAGCAGCGAGGAGCGTCTGTGTGCTGTGTGATTGTCACTGTATACAGTACAACTGTGTGGGTGTGTTTGTGTGTCACCATGCGTTCACCAACGTGTGTGTGTGTGCTTTAGGAGCTCGTCAGCCGAACCTCACTGGAGACGCAGAAACTGGAACTCATGGATGAAGTTTCCTATCTGAAACTCAAGCTAGTCGGCATGGAGGAGGAACACAACCATATGGACGAACAGCAGAAACATCATAAAGCCGAGGTACTGTGTCAGTCTGTCAGCTCATACAGGGCAGTGGGTTCATCTGTTATGAGATAGTATTTGTTTAACATCATATTATTGTAGTTCCCTAAATGAGACTTATTTAAGCCCATGGCTGTTTACTTCCTCTGTTTGTGCAGATGTCACAGCATTAGTACTCTATATCAATACATTGTTTTCATGATTCTCCATTTTATTATCACAGCAAATAATTTAATTGAATAAATATTATAGAATAATTTAGAATAATTTTTATGTTATGTGCTTACTCATCATTATTAGTTTCTTTTCTAGGTGGCTTAATTTATTTTTGCATTGTTTTTTTTGTTCTTGTTTGTAAGTTTTCATCTAATAATTTGATTTCTTTTCAGCTTTATTTAAATTACAGAAATTGAGAAATATTTTCAGATTTAGTTAAACTAAAAAAGTTAACATTATTATTTTTATTTTAGTAACTAACAATTTATACTATATAAACTATAGAAATATTAAGTGATACACTATATATTTAATATAATATTTAATATATATAATATTAATGTTTAAGTTGTGTGTGCTTGTATAAAGTCATAATAATTTATATATCTTTTATATTTTATTATCAATTTGGTACTGATATACCAGTAATTTTGACACCCCTAATATCAGGAATTGTTTGACAACTGTTATGTTTTCCTGTTTCCTCATAAAGTAATACTGATGAATACTTTATAATGCTGGTTTAGATTTGTTGACTGGATGATGTTATTTAGGTCTTTTTGAGTGTCTGTGTCTTGTTGTCCACCTGCTGGCCCTAATTCAATTGAATCCACACACACCGAAGCAGCCATTTCAGTATATGTGTTGTTATATACATTTAGAGGTATATTGATAAAAAAGTATATGGTCCTATTGAAGAGTAACTAATTTTTGACACAACATTGTCGTTACCAAGAGCTTCATGTTGAAATCCAAGATCAGTAAACATGCTCAAAAGGTTTTGAGCTGACATTTAATCTGGTGTTTCCATATGCCGCTTGGAAACATAACTAGGGAACAGGGAAGTTGTGGGGGCTTGTTTATGTTGTGGTGTGTGTATGTAGATCCTGTAGTTTTATCACCTCTTAACACCTAATTACTTATCGGACTCACAGTGTAATGCACTGTGTGCAGAGCCAACAGACTAAACTGAGACTCCGGAAAACACCATAAAACTTTAAAGGAGCATCTGTTCTGAGCTTTATTTATCTTGAACATTCTACATCTTTGGTTTTCTGTCTAAAAATGGAATGGTCTTTCTTTCAAAGCATTTTCCAAAACAAGAAAGTGGACGGGATTCCAAGGGCCATGGGAAAACCTAGAAATACCAGAGAATTCACAGCCTTGTAGAGCCATGGAAATGAATAGGAATGTAAATTCATGGGAATTTTCATAGTGAGCATACATTTGCTTTGGTATCCTCAATCAAAAGCCATTGGTAATTAGAAAACTCTCTCTCTTCAATTTCTATACAAGTATGTAAGCATTCTCCTGGTGTTTGATTTCAGGTAGGTATACCAAGAACTCAAAACAGGAAGGAGTTTGACTCTGAGCCAAAAGATGTCTCATTGTTATGTATTTGTCATTCGTTTGAGTTGGGCTATCACACAGCCTCAGCCTTTCCACACTGACAGTGTGCTTTACAGAAACATGATTTACAGCTATGTACACACACCCAGGCAATTACACATGCACATTCAAACCCTACGTCCCACAAATGCTCCCGGTGCCAGAAAGGCAATGCGCTGATAAGGGAAGATGCTAATCAGTAGAGGCACAAAAGCATGCGGTGGATCTAAATGGGAGACAGTGACAGGCAGTTTGATGAACGTAAAATGACAGACGCCAGAAGTGCTCAGTGCTTGTCTTGACGAGTGTTCAGCTGCACAAAACATGCACACACTTTTTAACACGTATCTGCAATGGGTGTCATTCACCTTTAGAAGTGAAGCGAAAACAGAATGAAAAGGTGTTAATGGCTGTTCAGTTATGTGTGTTGCATTTTGCAGTTAATATTTATACTTTTTTGAAATTTGAATGTGTAGCCTTAATCTTTCTAGTCAAATCAGTAAAAAGTGCACATCTTGCTTGTTACAAAAGTATGTGCATATTCTGTGACTGGTGGTTAATGTTGAAATTTCTGGGTTTACGGAGTAATGACTCAGTCTTGTAAATCTCTCTTTCTTGCATCTTCTCATAAATCCATAGCGTCACGGCACAGTGTTGGTTGTGTTGTAACTGAGCTCTCCTTGCATTTGTTGCATCAACAAACACTGTCCTCAAGGGTGACAGCTGCAAGGCTCCGTTGAGCGGGACAGAATGGCAGAAATTCACTTTGAACATACCACAGGCGCAAAACACTTTCGCCACACACATCTCCCCCACTCACAAACCTTTAGCATAGAGCTAAATATAAACTTGGAACGTGTGCCTTATCATCAGCTTTAGTATCCGTGGGGAATATCATATGAAACTTCCTCTGGCTGACAGCTTTTGCATTTCTGTCAGAATAGCCCAGATTAGCCTGACTAATCATTCACGTTTTCACAAGTGAAAAACAAACTGAATGTTAACATACTTTTTGCTAAAGTCAGATCTTGTAATCAGTACGTAGTACTGTCATATGTGCCAGATGAAGTATTGCATTATTATTTATTACTCATCTGGACATTTATTAGAATCCCAAGCACCTGCATTTTATTTTCTGAAATGTTGTATCTTGGTTCCCAGAAAAGCTTGTCCTCATATAGACCCTTCTTTAAATTGAGAAGTAGGTCAGTAGTTTTTTTTTTGTTTTTTTTACTGGCAAAGAGTAGGTCACAAATCAAGTCCTTTCACCACCTTTACCATTTATACAGAAGAACATTATTTCAAGCATGACACATAATGCTGACAACATGTAAGGTATGTGAATATACACTGTTGAAAATTGGTAGTGAAATGAAGATATTTTTCATGAAATCTGAGAGCTTTCTGTTCCTACATAGACAGTAACGCAACTGAAATCTTCAAGATCCAAAGAGGTAGTAAAGACGTTTTCAAAATTGTCCATGTGACATCAGTTCAAGTGTAGTTTAATGAATCAATGAACGCATGTCAAAGACTGACACGGAAGAGAGGAAAATGTTAAATAAAGTTATTTTTGTTTTCTTTGCACACAAAAAGTAACTTCTAGCTAAGTTTGAACCACTGATCTCACATGGAATATTTTATTGATGTTCTTACTATTCTGGACCTTGAACATGGTAAAACCCTTGCTGTCTATGCATGGTCAGAAAGTTCTCCGATTTCATCAAAAATATTTATGTTCTGAAGATGAACAAAGGTTTTACTGGTTTGGAAGACATGACTGTGAGTAATTAATGGCAGAATTTTCATTTTTGGGTGAACTATCCCTTTAAAGGACCTCCAGAAATGCTTGTCTGGAGTGTACATGTGATATATTAGATATGAAAACCAAAAGCGCACAAATCCAAAGAATAAATATGCCTATTCAGATAACTCAGATTAATCATAAGACCATATATGTCTATGTATAACTGTTTCCAAATCTGATCAACGTTTTCCTTTTTTTTTTTTTCTGGCTTTCTTGTTTTTGCTCTCTCAGAGTGTGGTTAATCTAATTAGTGAACTACAGGAGCAGATGTGTAAATTCCAGGAGGAAATCAGCAATCGCATTCAGGAGCAGAGGGCCCTGGAGAGCCTGGGGGACAATGGCACACGCGAGGCTCTCGACCAGAGCCCCGATGTGGGCCTTGGTGCATCGGATGCTGAGGAATGCAGCTGCCGCTGTAGAAGCGGAGGAGAGAATGTAGGCAGATCCTCATTACGTGGTGGACTTACTTCAAGACCCTGTTTTTATCTCCTTGCTTTACCCTAAAACATAACCATTCCCCATCTCACTTTTGGACACTCCAACAGGAATTACTACTAACTGACTCTTCCTACAGTGAAACCAATGTGTCTGCGGGCTCCACTGTGGGAATCTCATGGTTTTTGGTGTTTGCAGTGTGTTCCAATGACAGAATCTTATGATTTATTTTGGGTGTAAACCTGCATGATGGAAGTTCACTAACGCTAACGGTTGCTGAGTAGTTCCAGAAAGCTTCCAGAAGGGCTGTGGGCTTAGTGGTGACCCTATTAGATTCTTTCTCCTTGATCAATTCTGATATTTGAGGACTCAAGGTATCTTACCTATAGAAACTAATAAGGTTTTTCAGGAATCTCCAGCGCTTTCTTGTCGTTTAACTGCACGGTTTATGGGTTTCATTGGTCAGTCCAAACCCTTTCTCTTGAATTCCTTTGTATTGATGTGAAAGCCCTTAGTATGGATCCCCTAAAGTGAAACTTGCAGAAAAAAAGCTCCTGGAACTTTCGAGTGTACACAAGAACATTTTTCCACATGCACAGGAAAGTCTCAGGGTTAAATGTTTTCTGCAAACGCAATTTAGGGGATCTGTACCTTAGAAAGAAGCATAGTTTTTCCAGGAGTTGTTGCCAGAATGGCTGGATATTTGCCATGGCAAGGTGGTTTGTAATTGTTCTTCTTTGTTTCTGCTATTCTTCTGCTCTATTCATCAGGCTTTGCTACAAGAGCTACGCCTTCTTAAGAGCAAAGTTGAAGAACTGGAGGGGGAGAAATCACAATATGAGAGGAAGCTCAAAGCCACTAAGGTAATGTAAATTTAATCTGGAATCCTATTAGACTTCAGCCTAGTAATTGGTGCTCTTGTGGTTCTGTTTTGTTCATTACAAACTTTAACTGCCCCATCAGCATTCACTAACAGTCTCTTTATCCATGTTGGCTTATCCCCAAATTGCAAACTCTTGTCAATGCAACTTCATGCGTTGACCCCGTAACTCTTCTATACATACTAATAGGACTTTTTATTCAATTGTTCATTGCATTCTCACAAACTCTTCAGCTCTCAGCATAATGAACGTCCCTCTTGCGTTCTCTTTTCCTCCAGCTTTCTATCACCTATTCCCTCCATGTCTGTTACCAGTCTCTCATGACCAAGCTTTCTACACTGAAGCTCACGGTTGAGCACACTCAGGTAGAACGACAGCATTGGGAGGAGCGCTGTCGGACAGCTCAGGTGCTTAACCCCGCTCCCCCTTCTTATCCCTTGTCATCCTTCCTGAGGAGTAGGACACAAAGGAGAGGGCGAGGATGACCCTGTCCAAAAATGGCACCCTTAGTCCTTTCGGTTATTTGAGTTCACATGAAGTAATGTTGCTGGATATCTGACCACACCCTTTAAGATTTATTGACGACACATGGGAAATATGCTTTTGAATCATAAAATGGGACACCCTGCGGTCTTGAGGACCACAGGGACGTCCAACAATTAAAGACCAAATGACTGCAAGTTTGCATCAAGAGTGCCATTTAAGACAGGGTTGCTTTCATAATACTTCCACCCCTGCTCAAGATTTGGGGGTCTACGTTTTCCAAGCTTTGTCATAGTTTCTTGAAAATGTCCACTTCTTTGGTTGTTATGCCTCTCTGAGCTCCCAGTCCTTGTGCCTCTTGAACCCTCGTTTTATGTGAATCCAATCCAGGCCAAATTTTTTCAGAGCTTAGCTAAAACCCCAATCAAACAAACCTGAACCACTTAATCAAAGTTTTCAGCATCACTAAAAACATTCTGGGAGGTGGCCTTCCAAGAGCAAGATTAGTCACCCGTTTTATGTAACAGGCATTCGGTCAGTTGTTGACAATCTACTGAATATTGTGCAGAAATCTTACAGCTTAAAGATCCCCAGTTTTTAATGCAGACCTGTTTAGACGGCTTGCAATTGCTCTCGAAAATTTGAGCCTATAATAGAGGTCTACATGGTTCAGGGGCAATCTTTTAAAACACATTATGTGTTGAAGTGAGTAGTGTAGTTAAACCAGACGTGGATAGGCTACTATAGATAATCTATCGCTGTTTGCCTTGTGCTTATTGATGAAATAAGCATGTGTATGTTTGTGTGAGTATTTGCGTATTAGATTAGGTATGCATGACTTCATCCTCTGGCAGATTGTAAGGTTTGTCTGTATTGGGAACAAGGGATGAGCAGTTCAATATGGGGATACAAACAGATTCACACACTATATCTGAACATACAATACATTCTTTATTTACATTACATTATGTATTTTTGTTTTTCTATAGCATTTAATGAAATACTACAAATGCATTTTCCCTAGTTCACTCATATTTGCCTGTTACTACCCACATAACCTTCTCTCTGTTTGACTAATCAATGACAGATGGGGCAATGTTCATTTGTGTGCCATTGGTGGCACAGAAATCAGAGAAGGTCGTCTGTGTTATCTGCTAACATTTGAGCATTTACAAAGTCAGGACACTGATGTAAGGAATCTGCTGCCAAAGAATTTTGTTCCTATGGGTATGGCCGGTGTAATCTCTTCAAGCTGATATAAAGCGAGAGTCAGAAATCTATCATATCTAGAGAGTTAAAATGTGGAAAGAGTTGTTGTGTTTGTTAATTCATCATCTTAAAAATTCAACCTTGTAGCCTGCTATAGTACCAGCGTAGCTACTTGAATTGGTGTTCTGTAAAATCATGTCTGAGCATGATGATGGTGGTGGTACAGTATACGAATGTTAGCAATATGCTAAACAGAAAAGGCTTACTTGTTTGTGGTAGTCCAATTTTTTTTGTTTCCTGTTTTGTGACAATATAGTTGGTGTTTTTAAGTGTGGAAGTACCATTTGTCACCCTCCAAAATGGTGAAGGTCATTTAACCTTTTTACCCCATTGTGCCTGTTGCTTTTGTGTTGACAATGTCAGATTCCCCTGTTCTCCCAAAAAACATTAATGTGATGAGTATGATATTGAAGATTCACCGTGACGTTGTGTAAAATGTGGACCTCATTGTTTTCTTTCTTATGTAAAAATGTCAAATTATGGTTAAAGCTGAAGATATCTTACCGTTATCTGAAATTTGCTGATCTGCTAATGTGGTTCTTTTTTTAGACAGAGATTGCCAAACTCCAGCAGCTGCTTGTTACAAAGGATGCTGAAATCGAGTGTCTACAGAACCAGCTTCTGTCCCGAGGAACCATCAGCAATGACATCACAGAGAGAGGTACCTCTAAGAAGATTAATCCCAACGGTTGCTGAAGTGAGGCCTCAATGCAGAATAATTTAGCATCACATTAATAAAAATAAAAAAAAGATACTTTTCACTAATAAGGGACAAAATTGGACCTGAAACACTTAATAATTAAGTATATTTAGTCATTAAGTCGTTTTGCACATTAGGGCTTAGCTTTCAGAAAATGTGGATTTCATTCCCTTGTTACGCCTAAGTTTGGCACAGTTTAAAACCCTGATTGGTTTGACTGTTGATTATTGGTATTCTAGCAGAAATATCAAAATTAAATAGACAAAACGTATATAATACTAAATTAGTTTGTGTGTGTGTGTGTGTGCACGAGAAATGAGTAACAGGGTTGTATAAAAACATTTTGTTTAATATTTATTTCTTATTATAACATGGGTAACAAGGATGATTGATCTAACATGCTAGATCAATTTTACTTTAAATGGTAATTAATCTAACATATCTAACAGGTTTTACATATTTTTTTGCCTCTGTAATAATCTGACACCAGTGTACTCTGTTTGTGGAAAGTACCAAAAACTAGCTGCATGGGAGTGGCGATGTGTGTTGGAAACTGTTCATGTGAGTGTTGAAATTACTAACATATGGATCTTTTTGGTAATCACTATGGCCTCTGCTGTTCACCGCTCCCTGTAGTAGAGGAGGTGTATAAGAGAAAACTGAAAGACAAACGTAAGCACACATTTCAAAGTCTCAGATCCTCCCATGCTGTCCCCCAGTTTGATTCAGCTGCCCCTTAGCATCTCTCTGTCAATCTGACTAATGTACACTGGCATGCTGTCAAGCCTGTCGCACCAATCCCCTCAATGGCTTCCTGTGTGTGTGTGTGTGTGTTTGTGCATGTGGAGGGGGTGTTAAGTGGCTGATTCATGCTTGTCACACCCCGCAGCCACTCATTGCTTTCCCATGGTTCTGTGAGCTAAAACTCATTAATGCAGGACCAAGGCCAGTTCAAAAAAAGAAAAAGACCCGATGAATCAACTACTATGTTTTGTATGTTTTCGAAATTCATTGTAGCACATTGTTGCAGTTAATCTCATAATTTGTGCATTATTAACAGCCCAGTAGTGGGTGTGTTTTATTGCCTGTGAAGTGTTACTCCGAGCCATCACAGTGTGTGAAAAGACTTTGATTTTATGTGATGTTGTTAAATATATATAGTACATATTAAAAAAAAAAAGTATGCAGTAAAATAAATTAAAATACAAAAATTAAATTGCTTCATAATATGGTAAAAATTAAATGTATAAATTTAAATATGCTAAATATAGAATTAGAAAATATTATTCACAAAATATTAAATAAAAAAAATATAGTTGGCTTTGATTTTATTTGTCATTTATTCCTATATATTCTGTTTAATATATTAGATAATAATTTAAAAAAATATTAAATTGGCCCATTGTATTGAAAAACATGAAAATATCATTCTTAAAATGTAATATTTATTTACTAATATTTTGAATGTTGATATATATATATATATATATATATATATATATATATATATATATATATATATATATATGGTTATGACTTTATTTATTTTTGTCTATAATGTCGGTTACAGAGACAGTTTTTCTGAGCATGACGTTTTGCTATGAGTCTTGGAGTAATTGACTGCTTTGCAAAAAGCATGTGTCAGTCTGGACAAGCATGTACTGTACACACTTACAGAGAATGTTATTTCACCTGTCAACTACTGTAATTCTCTTGGCAAACCTTCAGAAAGACCATCACATCTTTCTGAACTTTTCAGGAGGTGTAGTTTACTTCAACATTATCTATTTGTGTGCTTTGTAAATCGAGTGTGTCGCCACAGTGCAGTGTTGGGGAGTGACTAACTAAAAGTAAAAACATTTTATATAGCTTGACTGTAGTTTTGGGGGAAAAAAACTGTATTTTAAATTCCCCAACACTGCCATAATGATGTAATGTGGTGCATATTAAGTTTTGTTTGCTCTTTCTGTTACAGATCAAGAGCTGCAGAGGTTAAAAACTGGAATGGAGACACTAATAGCTGCCAATAATCAAAAGGTAAGCAAACATCTGTGTGCTTTGCATTTGTCAACAGGTTTATAATCAGCAGGAAGCAGCATGCGTGTTGTAACAGGTAGAGGGGTTTGCTTATGGACTAAACATCAACTCTACTATGTTTCTGAAGGATCGACACATAGAGGAACTCAATCTTCTGTTGGGCCAGTACAGAAAATTGAAGGACGGCTTGGCCCTTTCTCAAGGTACCTTTGACGAAAACTTAATTTTACTGCTTTATTAATTTTTTTTTCCCACTGTAACTAGATGATTTTGACACTGAATGTGATTATCTGTCTCTCTCTCTGTCTCTTCAGTGGCCAATGATACGTTGCTGTCTGGCAGCAGTGAAGAGGATCTTAGTGGCAATCGAAAAATAAGAACCCTGACGCATAAAGCATACTCTGACATTGTCAGATCAGAGCTACAGGTACCGTTCAAGGTTTTAAACGGGTCATCTCACAGTAAAATTGCATGTTCTGGCTGTTTTGAACTTCATTTACAGTATATTCACTTTCTAGAACAACCAGACCATTAATGAAAAAACGGGTCATTTTGAAATAATCACAATGTCACAACCATAAGCACATTAACATAAGAATCTCATATTTTCATATTCACTAAGTAGTAATAATTTAGATACCGAAGTCTTGTGCTATATATATATATTTATATTAATTTATTTATATATATATATATATATATGTTTTTAAAAGGAATTATCTCATGCTACATGTATTAGAAATACAAAAATACAGAAAATTGTGAGATAACGTTCCAATTTAAAATAACTGTTTTCTATTGGAATATATTTTAAAATGTAATTTATTCCAGTCTTCAGAAATCATTCCAATATACTGATTTGTTGCTCAAGAAACATTTCTTACTTGCTTAAAAACTGTGCTGCTTGATTTTTTTGGAAACTATAATACACGTTTTTTAAAGCATCTTTGATGAATGTAAAGTTTAAAATAACGGAATTTATTTGAAATCTTTTGTAACATTTGAAATGTTTTAACTGTCACTTTTGATCAATTTAAAAGAACTGAATTTGAATTTCTTTCAAAAATAACAATCTTATTGACAAAAAAACAGTGGTGTAGAGTGTTTGAATAAACAGTTTAATTTGAAATTGCTGAGACAATTTGGAAAACTTCTAAAATGCTAAAACACAAAGGTGTAGATTATGATCAATTTGTCTCCATATTTCTTGGTTCATCTTTGGTTACGTTCCATGTATTTTACTCTCCACAGATGTCTTCCCGAGGCCCTTCGCCACTCCTTGTCTCTCCTCCATGTTTACAGAGGGAACTGGACTCCAGGTGAGCAAGAGTTTATGTTACTAACAGTACACTGATGACAGCAGAGTCTCTGTGGGCCGCTGTTCTTAATGGCAATAGGGATCAAGAGGCCTCTATGGGAGAAGGATCATTTTGCTGTCCCATTCGTCCCATTCAACCTAATGTGATTTTGTCAACTCTATCTCTCTTCCTTGCACTCCGTCCCATTCTATCCTTCTCTGGCCCAGCTGTCGCAGTATACAGCCCTCCATGGAGACCTCGATGGTATCCATTGGCGACTTGGGCTTTTACAGCAGACAATGGCAAGTGGAGTGTGTGTGTTTGTGCCTGTCTTAAAGGCTTTCTAAAGTAGCAGTGGCCTTGTTCTAGTGATGTTTTTGCCACACACCACACACGCTGTTACTAATCGCTCTAGTAGTAGCTTAAGTTTTTCTTCTGATATTTCAATGTTTTCAGTATTTCTTTGCGCATGTTAAATTAGGACATTATGCTTCATTTTGTTTCACAGCAATCAATTACCCAGATACATTAAGCAGAAATGATCATGTTGCAAATCTTTGGGACACGGTCATCAATCGTTTAGTTTTTTTACCATGTGTATGTGCTTCCGGCTTATATTTGATAGTAACCTGAACCAATAAGATGCTCTTATTCTGCAATAACATAAGCAAGGCTTGTTTAATATAATTGTGCATGGTTTTATTTTCAGGTCAATGCCACGGATGCTGTCCACCAGCTTGGAAGAACTCCAGAGCGGAAGCTTACCGATGGTACAAAAACCTGAATCATTTTGTATAAATAAATATGACTCTTTTGCTTCTTGTGCCCAACTAACTCATATCATTAACAAAATGCTTTTAGTCTGAATGTCTCAACTCAACGTATATCTCTTTGTTGCTAGATTAACATGAACAACAGTGCTTTGATTTTATGTGTTTCAACTAACAATGTGACTTATATGAGTGTATGTTTGTGTGTTTTGACTATTGTTTTTTCTTAAGCATGTAGTGGGCCAACCAGTAGAGGCTGTTTTAGAGGTACTATTAGCTAACATATACTAATAAACTACAGCAAACACAACACCAGAAGCACTACAGTCGCCTTTGCTGTATGCACATGCATTAGTTAACATTACGTATGCATATCTTTTTGTTTGCCTGGCTTATTTGAATAAAAATGCTTATTAACGAGAAGCCGCTTAGACCTTACATTCTTGTTGTTCTAATAAAATGTGTATTTGTTTATTTGTGTTTCATTCAATTCTAAAGCTGTTTGTAATTATGCATTTTAATGGTTAATATCATTTATAGCAATATGAAAATCATATTGTAAACATAAATATTTAAACGCTAAGATAAATGCATTTCTTCCACAGAACCGATATAATCCTGAAAATAACAAATTCCAGACGCTTCCGGGCAAGTTTAGCCGTCCAGAGCAGAACGGAGTGAGACTGCAGCAGTCTTCCCCTCTGCAGCTGTCACCTGATGAAAGTGAAGACAGCGAATTCAACCTGAGTAAGCTATTTTCTCACAGCACCCACAGTTAGTGAAGTAATAGTTAACCCAAAAACAAAAACGCCTATTCACTGCAGAGGAGCAAGTCACAAAATGCTACATTTGTCCAAATCTGTTGAAGAAACACAAACACAACAAAGCAAAAAGATGGAAAAACTAATTTGGACCTTGGATGGGCTGAGTAAATCTTCAGCAAATTTGAATTTTTGGGTGAATTATTTCATTAGCTAAAAAAAAATGAATATATTATACTGTCAATCGATTAATCACGTTGAATCACATGCAAAATAAAAGTTTTTGTTTGCATAATATTTGTGTGTGTACTGTGTATATTTTAGATTTGTGTGTATATATAAATACATGTGTTTATGTATGCGTAATAAATATACACCGTACACACACATATAGTGGCATGCAAAAGTTTGGGAACCCCTTGCAGTATCTGTGAAAATTTGAAAAATTTTAACAAAATAAGAGAGATCATATTAAATGCACGTTATTTTTTTTATTTAGTACTGTCCTGAGTAAGATATTGTACATAAAAAAATGTTTGCATATAGTCCAATATGCTGAAATTATAAAAATAACCCCATTCAAAAGTTTGGGAAAACCTTGGTTCTTAGTACTGTGTGCTGTTACCTGATGATCCACGACTTTCTTTCTGTTTTGTGATGGTTGTGCATGAGTCCCTTGTTTGTTCTGAACAGTTAAACTGAGCAGCGTTCTTCAGCAACAGAAGATACTTGTATGTTTCCCGGAACACAGATTAAGTACAATTTACCTTGATCTTAACATTCCTATAGTTTTCACCCCCCCCCCCCCTTAATGCATCTTGTTTCCTTCGGGAGCATCAGTGAACGTTTGAATCTTTTTAAATAGTTGAGTTTGAGTCCCTCTATTGTCCTCAGTGTGAAAAGATGCATCTCAAAATCATACAGTCACTGCTTGAAAGGGTTCAAATATGCAAAGATGCTGGAAAATTGAAGAATCTGCAGGAACTTAAAGATTTTTCTGAAGAACGCTGCTCAGTTTAACTGTTCAGAACAAACAAGGGACTCATGCACAACAATCACAAAACAGAAGGACAGTCGAGGATCATCAGGTAACAGAACACAGTATTAAGAACCAAGGGTTCCCAAACTTTTGAGTGGGGTTATTTTAATAATTTCAGCATTTTTTTTGGTCTTGTGGACTATATGCAAACATCTTTTATGTACAAGATCTTACTCAGGACAGTACTAAATAAAAAATAACATAAATTTAGTATGATCTGTTATTTTTTGTATATTATTCACATTTTCACAGATTCTGCAAGGGGTTCCCAAACTTTCGCATGCCACTGTATATTATGTACATTTAAATTTTTATATATATATTTTTTTAAACAAAAACTTTTTATTTTGGATGTGATAAATCACGATTAATCATTTGACAGCACTAAATAATATAAATATATATATATATATATATATATATATATATATATATATATATAAAGTGTATTCTTTGTATGTTTCTGTATACTCCCTGCATTTTTTTAAGCATGCATTCAGACACAGCCATAATCTTTATTATATGACATTATTAATACTGTATAACCTTAGCTGGTGTTATTGTGCTTGTTTGCTCTTCTATTTTTTGAGAACTTTTGTCCTCTAAGCTTTTTGACCATAACAGCTTTTTAACCATCTTACTCTGCTTTTTAACACTATGGTGTCTTTGCATGGGCTTCTGTGTATCTTCTCTTTACTCTTCCTCTCTGACTAATCCATCTCTTGGGCTGCGTGTGTTTCCCCTCTCTCGCTCGGTGCGAAGATCGCTGTCGAAGCGCCAGCGCTCCAGTTTTAGGTATTGTCCTCTCAATCTCACGTTAGCATGCGACCTCCGAGCACACGCTTGCTGTGTCATACTGGATTTAACCTAAGCTCTCCTATCCTGATTCTTAAAAGCTGAAGCAGAGGATTTTTATTTTTCCTCTCCCTCTTCCCTCTCAGAGATTAGACTTAGTTTGTACTGTATGAGCCTTGCTGCTTTGCTTTTAAAGTTTTCACACTTGATGTGATGCAAATATAATGTACTGTATATGGAAAAAAAGGAATTAGAAGAAAACCATTTGGGTTTCATGTAGGCTACAGAAATTTGATGCTAAAACTAGAAACGTTTACAAGCGTTTGCCCTGCTTTACTTAGTAAAAAAGAAAACCTGTCAACCCTACTATTACTGTACTACTACCGCACAATGCACATTTCTTAATAAAAAGCCTAAAATGTATTTAATTCTCACTATTCATTAGGATTGTATGATCTTTGAACATTATGCAAATGCAAAATATTTAAAGTGCACCTGAAGTATACTTGCAATAGTTCCACTTGAGCACAATCAAATAGACTTCAGTCAGTTTATCTTTAGTTGGACTTTAGCACTACTTCCACAAAATTAAGGCACATTAAGTACAACATTTCTTTTTACAATTTAGCAGACTATTACTTTTAGAAATGCATTTTTAGTATACTTATAGCATGAATTAAATGTATTTCAAATACATTTCAGTATATTTATTTTTCACTTGGGTTTGTTTGCTTATTTACTTAAACTACCTCCATCATTCTCCATCGGAATGGATATAAATTTGACAGTTTGAAACTTTAACAGTGTAAAAAGATATATAAATTATTTTTAATAATGAAGGAATATGTATTTGAATAAGGCATTTTTTTTACATATAGTAATATTTATTTACTAAATAATTAATGCTATACATAGAATCATTCTTGATGGATTAATTAAATCTCAATCATTTGACATATTTAAAAAGACGACTGATGTATTTACCATATTTTTTTAAAACCTTGTAATGAAATATTCAATTATTGTATTGATTTTTATTTTAGTTTACTGTTGTTTTTATGATTTTAATATCAACTTCTCTCAGTTTAAAAATGAGCTCCACAGAAGTTAATTAAAGTCCGCTCTGCAGCATTGTGACTTAAGTCTTTGCTTTCTTTTCCTCTGCTCTCTTGCATGGCTAATATTTGGTGCAGGGCCGCGGAGAAAGCATGATCAGTTTGCGCTCGGTGGGTAAAGATAGAATGTGTATTCAGTCCAATACTAAACTTATGAAAACACAGAAACACATAACTGATTAAGTGGATTACTTCCTATTCACAGGAAAGGCGGAGAAGACGGATGACTCGACCCTGTCTGACCTCTCGCCGATATCGTCTGGAGTAGAATCAGGTCAGCAGTCTCCCGTTTCACCAGAGCACAAGAAGAACCAGAAAGGCATTCGAAAACTGTGGGGAAAGTGAGTATTTAAGGTTTTCTTATTGGTTCGAAGACGGCTTCCAAAAAAAACATTGTTTTATAATATGATGTATTTTTAAGTGATATTGTGTGAAAAGCTTATGGAAATTAGTGTAAGGTGCATGTAGTGCAAAATTTTATTGTATCCTGAATTGATTGTATCATGATGACCTGTGATATTACTGGCTACTCCTTTTTTTTTTTTTTTTTTTCATTATTTTTGGTCTGTTTTACAGGATCAGGAGAACACAGTCAGGCAGTCTTCCTGCAGACAGTTCTGATTCTGACTTCAAGCGAGGGGGCTTCAGGGCCACGGCCGGCCCTCGACTCGCCTCTGCGCGGTATCTCAGCCCCTACAATGAGATTTACTAGACATAAACAAGCACCTTTTTTCCTGTTTCTCATATCTACATTCGTGTTCTGCAGTGACACGAACGCCCCCTTCTCGAAATGGTCATGTGATCAGGTGTGTGCATGGATGGAGGAGTTTGGTCTGGGTCAGTATGTGAATATGGCCAGACAGTGGGTCACTAGCGGTCAGACTCTACTCTCGGCCTCCTCACAGGACTTCGAGAAGGTGAGAGATACTTTTGACACAAGTAACAAACTCAGACCTGTGGCTTACATCAACAGCGTCCAGGTTTTTAACAATCGGATTTCCTCATTCAACACCTGGCGGTCCATGTGAAATGATTTGGCTATGCCTCTCGCTTCAGGTTGTTGTGGTGCCAATCACTTCCTGGTTTGGGTCAACCTGCCAGGGCGGCTTTAACCTCTGTTCCGCATCAGTAATGCTGTGTGATTTACTAAATTGTTCTGCCATTAAATGTTCGGATTTGGTTTCCAGTGAATCAGAACTGCTTTATAGCATTTACATAAGGCTTTATGCTTCTTTAATTGAACATTGCTAAATATGTCTTTCATTTTTTTTTTGGCAATGATAATTACTAAAGAACCAATATGCTTTTGCAACCATCTTGATTTTTTTTCACATTTAGGAGCTGGGAATTAAACATCCGCTCCACAGGAAGAAGCTCCAGCTGGCTCTTCACTCATTCAGCACCAAAGTCACAGAGAAATCCTCTGAACTGGACCACATCTGGGTCACACGTATGTACCCTTAAACCAAACTTATGAGACCAATGCAGGCATTCTGAATATGAATAACAATTTATAAATAAATAATACTGTTCACACATGTAAAAAAAGACAATGAATTACTTATCCGTATATTAGTTAAATTGAGGGCTGTCAGTTTAACACGTAATTAATTAGTCAAAAATAGCGCGAAAATATTTTAACGTAGTTAACGCACTGGCCCCACCCACAGCCCTATACATCATCTTACATTTCATACAATTGAAAGATTTTTTTGGCATACGTGAAGAAAATCGGAAGTAACTCGGACACTTTTCGCGGTGATCGGTTTTGCGCAGATCTCAAGCAAGCCTAATGAATCAAAGACATTAGCGTCAGCTTTAGTTTCTTATTTAAAGTATAATTTCATTAATAATAATAATAATTATAAACATTAACGTGGTAGTTCACCCCAAACTTTTATTTCGTCATCATTTACGCACCCTCTTGTCATTTCAAACCTTTCTTCTGCACAACATAAATGAAGGTAATTTGAAGACATTTAGTAACAAAGCTGATTTGCTTATCAGTGACTTTAGTTGTATGAACAAAAATTCTGCGTTGTTTCTCACTTTCTGTCTTCTTTTAGGTTCCATAGTTTGTTAGGTCTTGGCCTAAACGTTTATGTGTAATACATTTTATGTTGAATCAAATAAAAATATTTATTTCTAAAGCTACTATTTGTAGTGTTTACTTGATACTTTCTCATTTAACACAAGCTTTAAACTATCTTTTGTGGATAATTTTACAGCCAAATTTAATTTGAGATTAGATTAATTAATCGACACGTCATGTAACTATTTATATTATACATTTTAATCATCTGACAGCTCTAATTAAAGTATAAAAATGTCAACAAATGTCACATTGAAAATTGAACTTGGAATTAATAATATAATGTATTAAAAATGCAACATTTTAATTGTTGCTCTCTTATTAACTACATTTTAAAACATACATTAAGCACTTTTAAGTGTGTATTTAATTGTACATTTGAAGACTTAAATAATAATGAATTAAAAAAAATTATGTGACACTCCTAGTTCTCCATAAATACACACATATGTATTTTAGATAATGCAAATAAGAAACGACACACTCTAAACTGTGTTATTTCTACACAGGTTGGCTGGATGATATTGGTTTACCGCAGTATAAAGACCAGTTCAGTGAAGGACGTGTGGACGGTAGAATGCTGCAGTACTTGACAGTGGTAAACATCTATAGGGCCTTGCCAATCCGATTATAGGACTATTACATCATATGTGATCAATTTTGCTTGTATTTTCAGAACGATCTTCTGTTCCTGAAAGTCACCAGTCAACTGCATCATCTCAGCATCAAGTGTGCTATCCACGTCCTACATGTTAACAAGTTCAACCCCAACTGCCTCAAAAGAAGACCTGGAGATGAGGTGAGGATGAAATAAACAGAAATCGACTTCAACACTTCCAGAACTGATAACTCTCATTATATAAATGCAAATTTGGGTTGTTTTGACAGAATAAGATGTCGCCTTCTGAGGTTGTTCAGTGGTCCAATCACCGTGTGATGGAGTGGCTCAGATCGGTTGACCTGGCAGAATACGCTCCCAACCTGAGAGGCAGCGGAGTGCATGGAGGACTCATAGTGAGTAAACTTTCTCCTAATGAATTCTTATGGACGCTTCTCACTTGAGCTGATGAACAACCAGCAGCCAGCCATTACCAGAACATGCTAGAAAATGCAAAGCAGCACATTAGGAACTACCCAGAACACCGTAGCAACTCAAGATCTTTTCTTTTTTTCCCCCAGATCTTGGAACCTCGTTTTAACTCGGACACGCTGGCGATGCTCCTGAACATCCCGCCTCAGAAGACTCTGTTGAGGAGGCATCTGGCCACTAACTTCAACACGCTGGTGGGCTCTCAGGCTCAGCAGGAGAAACAAGAGTACCTGGAATCATCAGGCTACACGCCGCTGACCACCACTGCTAAAGTCCGGGTGAGCAATCACAGATTTGCTGACCGCTTCTTTAGAAACGCCTTCCTCCGTGCTGAATGAAGCCGGAACATGTGCAAACACATGCTTCAGCTGCCCGCTTCCTGTTTAATCTCTGCTGATGCAGCACATGTGTTTTGACACTTGCATTTCGCTTAGTCCATCTAGACCAGATGTGCTGAGCAAGTGCTCCTACAGTGTGTGACACACTTACTAAGCACATTGAAGCTTTAGATTAAACTTTTTCATCGTCTTTTAGGCAGTTGAGCGAACCATTAATTTTCTTGATAACAGAAAGAGTGTGTGTTTAAAAAGACGCTAACTCTGCAGTGAAAAATATATTCTGTCCCGTAAAGATGACACACTGCATTAAAGGGTTTCTTATTATTTTTCTATTGTTTAGGTCTGGTCTGTTGTCACAGTTTGGTAGTTTCAATCACTTGAGAAACTTTTATAATTATTATTTGAATATTAATTTAAATGGGATTTAATATTAATGAAGATAAAAATACATTTGGTGAATGTTTTTTATTATTATTATTATTATTATTATTATTGTTGTTGTTGTTGTTGTTGTTGTTTAATCAAAATGTGTGTCGTATCAAAAGGTAGTTTCTAGTATCCAGCCCAATTCATTTCATTCATTTTAATTCATTTAAATGTAATAATTAATTAATGAAACTGGTGGAATTTAATAATAATTAATTGAATTTGGTGGGGGAAAAACATTATTATTATTATTATTATTGTTGTTGTTGTTGTTGTTGTTGTTATTTGAATATTAATTAAATTAATTTAATTAAATATTAGTTTAAATGGAAGTTAATAATAATGAAAAAAGAATAATATTTGGTGGGAAAATGTGATTTTAATAATAATAATAATAATGTGTAGTAGTAGTAGTAGTAGTAGTAGTAGTAGTAGTAATAATAATAATAATAATAATAATAATAATAATAATATTGTTGTCAGATAAAACCACTAAAAACTAAATCAAACTAAAAGCGAATTTGGGCATTACAACATAATGTAAAAAAATATATTCATTTGCTAAAGATTTAACAGTGTTATTAAATTATTGTTTTAAAAATTAACTTTTAGTACGCATTAGATGATGGCAATTAGGTAATTTAATTGTAAATTATAATTTAAGGTAATTTAAATGTAAAAATATTGGAAATGTGCATGCACAATTAAATGAAATAAAAAGAAATCTATGATATCTATAACTAACCGTTATACTGGTAGTCTATATATGTTATTTCCTTTTATTCAAGCCGTTGTGTATTATTCTTAATTTGTTGTTCCTCAGCCACGCAAGACAGGTTTCTCCAGTTTTGGTCACCGTAAGAAGCGATCTGACGACTCCACAGACTACATCTGCCCTCTAGACACTTCACAAGCCCAGGCCTTGCTCAACGGGGCCAGCCGGCCCTACAGCGGCTTCAGGGGCCTGAGCCCCATCTTCGACAGGGACCCAGAGAGACGGGTGCAGGTGGGAGCTCTACAGATCTGACGCTCTACTAGCTGTCACCGCTGAGCTTGCAGACAATAACCCTCCACCCATATCCCACAAAACCACAACAACCTCCCAACGACACCCTGGCTATGTTCAGTGCCATTAAATAACATCCCAGCATCCCTCACTGATGGACACAAGACCTCAGTATGGACACTGCAGGAAGACTTGGATCCAAGGGTTTATCATCTCACAAAGGCAGCAGGGTTTAGCAGAATAGTGCCAAGTATCCTGTGATGGACAGTCAGACACATTCAACTTTATAGCATTTTTTTGTGAATTGTAAACAAAAAATGTATTATGAGATTTATCTAACAAGTATTCCATTTTTGTAACCTAACATCTGTGCTGTTTTAAAAGACAGTGTGTACAATCTCGTGCAATATTTGCATTTTTAGGGATTAATTTAATGGTGTATTTATGGTGAATTTTTAAAATGGCATACAGACTACTATTAAATGTTCAGCAACACGTATTAAATAATCTGATGAGGTTATTTTCATACAATAAAATGCACAGGAGTATTTTTATAGGTAGATATCTTGCCTCTTCAGATAATGTAGCGACATATAATCCAAAATATTGTGACATAATCAATAAACCTCCTCAATCACAGTGATATTGTGTTTTTTGATGACACAGAGTTGCTATATATATTTTTTTCCCCTTAGTTTTATCATTGTTGATGAATATGTTTTCCCAGCTGTAGACATTTCTAAACAAAATCATATTTTAACAACAACTTTGAAAAGTTACATCGACATGCATGATTTGCAAATATTAAGCATTAACCTGCTGTCATCCATGCATCTGGCCACCACCAAACGCCCATTTTCACAATGTGGAGAAGTGCATGCTGGGAAAGGACTTTCATGCACTTAAGGTACAGGTACTTTCTAATATACATTTCACTGTCTTCACAATATTAGCACTTCATTATCACCCATTGCTTCTGCTTAATATATTCCATCTGTTAGTAACTATATTTGCAATTGCCTATGACTATAAGATGAATATGAACTTCTTTTATTTACATTGATATATTAAATTGATATCTTGGTTTTTCAGTTGTTGCACACTAAAGGATCAGGGATGCAGATCGAGGCCTTATCCAGGGGAGTTAACAACCTCACAGTAAGTGGATAACTTGCTTTTTTTTACTCTAGGGTGTCTATTAACAAATTATTCTTCTAATTGTTTGTTAACCTAAATATACAGTATATTTAAAATGATACAATTATCAAATTTGAAAATAAAAAAAAACACATAATTTAGCAATGTGAATATTGCTGGAGTTTCCAATGCAATATAGCTTAAATATATACTTATACATGTATATAATAATTAATCATATATTGCTCTAACAGACACAACTTAAAGATTTATTACTATTATTAGATGTGTTCCTGTGGCTCAGTGGTATAGCACTGCGTTTATCAGCACAAAAGGTCACGGGTTCAATTGCCAGGAAACAAATTTTTTACACTGGTAAAAATATTTTATAAATATATAGCCTGAATGCACTGTAAGTCGCTTTAGAAAAAAGCGTCTGCTAAATGCATAAATATTTATGTTTAGTAGTTGTAGTAAGACTCATGTTCTGTTGAAATTATCATTAAGGGAAAATTAAATTAATATTCTGTATTTATGTGCACCAGTATAATAATTGTTTTAAAAGGTTTTGCTTTTGAGAACCCTAGAAATGTTAAAAAGGTCAAATAACAATCACATAAAAAAAAAAACGTTATTATCAGTAATTATGTTCCCACTGGATGCAACAAATGCCTCGTTTGTAATGGGTTTTGTTGTTTTTGTCTTGTTTTGTTTTGTCACCATACTGTGATACATGTCCCAGTGAGAACACCAACGTGAGCTGGTGTTCTCACTGGGACATGTATCACAGTAGTGTGAGGGGCGTAACATTTCCATCACACGCTTGAGGCGCTCATGCACTGGATAGCTGGCCAATCAGAGCACACCTCGCTTTTCAGACCAATGAGCTTTGTAAAAATTGACGCGTTTCAGAAAGGTGGGGCATAGAAGAGAAACATTATATGTGGAAAATAATGTTTTTTAACCTTAAACCACATTTCATTACATCAAATACACCAAATAATGTTCTTTTTAGCATTAATATGAGCCCTTTAAAAGTCACCAAAATTCTTCTTCTTATTATTATTATTATTATTTTTTTTTTAATCATTTTCAGACCTAAAAACTGTGTTTGGTCTGATCGGGGCCCTAACTCTGCTTAACTAGGTTTAACTTCAGCAGATCTTCTTCAGACTAATCCTGGCACCCTCACCTCCTCTCACTTACAGTACTTACTCAGCCGAGACGAGCTGCTGAAGGGAATGAGACGCAGCCAGACCGCCCTAGAGTGACTCCACAGTCCTCAACCTAACCACCTCACCCTCAAAGCTTCAGGACCTGAACTGTGTAACACAATCCTACCTAATCCAGCTCAAGAACACAGCTCTACTATTTCTGTTATTGTATAAATACATTATTTTTGATGTGTTTTGAGGTTATAATGTACTGTTTGACAATCAGATCTGTGTTAGAGAGAGCGGACAAAAAAATATTTTGTTTAATATGTGGACAGCACTTCTGAAAAGCCTTTCTGTCAATAGTTGAATCATCTACCTCAACCACCGTGTTTTTCTTCGACATACTGTATTCATGTAGCCAATGGAACTGGATGCGAGTAAATCCTTCTGTTTGCTGAACACTTTGTCATTTTCTTTTACTTAATCTTTTTCAAAACTGTGTAATATGTTAAAAGCAGTTTGTTATTCGAGGAGATATGGTTGTTTGCTTGATATACCTCAGTAAAGAGTGAAAAAGGGTTTGTTGTGGTGCTAGGTGGCTTTATGCCGTGTATGACGACTTGCCCAGTGTGTCCCATGACCTAACTGACAAACACAGTGACAAAGTTTGGGAAGCCCTTATATGACGGCCAAGCTTTAAATGAGCACACTTATCTTAATAGGACTCCAGAGGAGAGAAGAAGGATCCAACCACAGGTTCACTCTCACCCAATACAAAAGAAAGAATAATATTGGTGAGTTATTTTAAATGTCCATTGACAACTATTTTATTATAACAGACACTGTAATGTTTGCGATGCCACCTGTTGAATGTTAATTTGTAAAAAGAAAAAAAAATGTATATGCAGTTTTTTTTTTTTTTTTTTGTTTTGTTTTTTAGAAAGAGATCCCTTATTCTTGTTAAGGCTGCAGTCATTTGATACAAAAATATTGTGAAATATTACAGTTTTTACTCCAGTCTTCGGTGTCACAAGATCATTCAGAATTCATTCTAATGTATTGATTTTCAGCTTAGTTACTATCCAATATTATTGGTGCTCAGTTAATAATAATGGTGGTTATTGTTATTATTACTACCCATGTCAAAAACTGTTATGGGGGGAAACGGATATTTTTCCCTGTTCAATAAAAAAAAATATTTATCCTTTAATGCATTAAAGTATTAATATCTATAAAAAAGACTGATAGTATATATTTTAATATACATAAAGGTTTCTTAAATATATGAATATATATATATATATATATATATATATATATATATATATATATATATATATATATATATATATATATATAATATGATATGATTAGCCCTAAACTATTCAGTTTTAAAAATGCAAACATTACAAAGTTGCTTTTAATCAATTTGTATTCTTGCTGAATTAAAGTATATATTAAAATATATAAAAACATAAGCCATATTAAGTAATATATTAAAATATTTTACATTTTATGATTTTTTTTTCTGTTAAATTTCATTCATTTTAAATGTGACTTTTGATACGTTAAAGCTAAATTAGAAGAAACAGTAAATGGAAAATGCAATAATGTAATTATGTGTCAATATTTTCAGTGTATAAGGGAAACTACGCTTTGAACCAGACCAGCTGGAATGAAGCAAACAGATCTGCAGTATAAAGCCAAAACCCCTTTTTTCAGAACCTTATGGGCTAAACCCAACAAAACCACCTCAGCAGACC
Organism: Carassius auratus; assembly: GCF_003368295.1. Classification (NCBI taxonomy): domain Eukaryota; kingdom Metazoa; phylum Chordata; class Actinopteri; order Cypriniformes; family Cyprinidae; genus Carassius; species Carassius auratus. Next base: position 5,980,828 of record NC_039267.1, on the reverse strand, counting down.
TCATCCGCCTCTTTGGCGACTGCATCCAGGTGGCTTCATCCAGGACAAAGGAGTATCTGCTCTTCAGGGACCCGGAAAACAAATTCCACCCAAGTCCTTCAACCCTAAGCGAGATCTTTCTGATGACCTACATCCAGCACAGCAGCCTGCTGAATCTCAGCGACACGTTCAACTGCACGGCCATGACCCCAGAACAGAGGATCCTGCTGGGTGCCCACTGGGTCTGGGCCATGCTGGATCAGCCGAACAAGAACCCCCGAATCCAGATGGCGGTCCAGGTCTTTCACCTGCCAGAAAGAACCGAGGAGAACGATGAGGAGCTGTCCTTAGATATCTACAGTGACATCATGCGCATGGCCGGGATGGATGTGGTGGAAAGAACCCAAGCTGAGAGGATGGTGGAGTTCTGCTCTTCCATCGGAAGAGACTGTTATGCGCTTTTCCTCTTTTTTGGGCGCCAGAACGACGAAGGGAACATTTACGGGCTGCTGAGCAACAATCTGCAAGCAGCTGTGGGGAAGTGTGTGAGGATTGACCAGGTCTTTATCGATCACTTCTTCAAAGGTGCGAAATGCTTCGTCACTCCAAGTGAGATGTTGCAGGCAGTGGTCAGAAAGGAGGGTGAAGGTCCTCTGACCATGCTTGTTAAGTTTACTTAACAGCTTTGTTGTGGGTTTATTCTAATGAGCAGCTCATCACTTGGTAACAGATGCTTTGAATGCAGTCCTGGGTCTGTATGTTGATGTTTTTCCAAGACTTTCCAGCCTTATAACTAGTGTCTGTCTCCAGCAATACTTAACTGTTACTAGGTGCAATTAAAGTGCAAAATAATGTGCAGAAATAAATATTTTTGCTGACTAGTTTTGTACCTTGTCTGTTTTAAAACCCTTGTAATTAAATACATTCATAGCAATATTTTTCTACAGTATTCAATTTAGTAAAGTAGTGTCTATCTATCCATATATCTCCTTTTTTCTTGTTTTTATGTAAACAAATATTTGTACTTTTAATATAGATGTTCCACTAATTAAAAAATATTATCCTTCATCTTACTTGTCCTTTCACAGCGAGAATAATTGATATTACATTACTTCATATATTAAGTGTTGTTTTCAGAGAAATCTGTCAAAATGATAATATTCTAATTATAACATTCATATTTTTTATTTGAATGCACCCATTCATAAATCATTTTCTTGATTGTTATTGGTCGTGATCATTATGTCGATAAATAATATATTATGTTGTGTTTTTAGAAAAATCGATAAATCTTAATCTATTCAAATTTTCTGAGGTCTGTAAGAAATGAAATATTTAAATAGGAAGGTGTTTTTTTTTTTGTTTTTTTTTTTGCAGTATAGTGTAAATTAAAAAAAAAACTATGGACAAAAGAAAGAAAAAATATTCCTGAGATAATTCACCACAAACAAAACCAAATGGGATTACCAAAAGATCTATTTTTAAACCCACATCTGGCAACAATTTGACATGTTAAACAAGATGTAAACCACCTTTTACAAATTATCAGAGAATTAGTTTGTGTAATATCAGTGGCAGGAGACTTAGTATGCAAAAGTATTCTCTGTTTTGTAGCCCAGCTTGTCGAGGTTTGGCAGACAGGCGTACTGGATCATGGGGGGTGGACCGCACATCACGATGAGCACATCATTGGCCGGAGGCGGGAGATGGTCTTTTATCATGTCAGCATCAACAAAGCCTTTGCTGTATTTCCACCCTGTCATAAGAACATAGACAGAAAACCTTCACAGTCATCTCTACTGCAGGCCAGTCAAACCATCATCATTAGTATTCATCTAGATATACCTTCAGAGGGCTTGTCCAGTGTGTACCACAGACTGAGTTTATCAGGGTGATTTCTGTGAACTTCTTCCAGCTCTTTGCGTAACAATATGTCCTCCTCCGTCTGTGAGAGAGAAACACTTATAAGCAAAGCTGACAAGGTGCTCTGATGTTTATTAAGAGTGAATAATCTACTTCTTGGCAAGTGTCAAAAATTATGAGTTAACACTCTGGAAATCTCTGCAAATCTCTTTTTTTTTTTTGTAATGGAAAAATATATTTATTCTTATGTTCCACTATAATTCAGAAACCACATAAAAATTATGTAAGATATTAAGTCTTGTTTATATAGAAATCTTTCAAGATGTTTATTTGTTTGGGATGTTAAGACTGTGTTCAGAAAATATCTGAATTGTTTATTTTGCTTATTCCGTCGGAGATGTTTTTTGTGTTCAGGCAAAAATATAAAAAAAAATTAAACAATGAGTAGTTGATTAAAACATGAGGGAAACATTTAATTATTGTTACTAAATTAATCTACTTTTTAATAGAACGAATTGGTTCAATTTGATTTGATTGGTCAAGCGCGTAGTTACACTAGTTCACAGTTGTATCACTCCGCTCGTCAGTTCGTAGTTTGTCTTACGAAAAGAGAGATTTATTATAAGTCAGAGCGTCAGTATTTTGTCCCACACAAGGTGGAGCTGTATGAGGTTTTGTCTTGAAGTATGGAACGAGCTTTTCAAAGTTACAAGCATCAGCTTTTAACTTTGAAATTTTATTTCGCTCCCTGTTTACTTGGAGCGGGAAGAGTGAAAATAGAAAACCCGGACCGGATCTCGAGCGGAGAGGTTTTGCGGCGCTATTTCTATCACTCCGCTCCACTCATTAACGGACTCCAGTCCTGTTGGGGACTATTTTCTTTGAAGGAGAAAAATGTATGCAAGTAACTGGCTAATTTATGAAACGTATATTTTATTTTCTATATTTACTTAATTGAGGATATTTAGATGTTGTTACTGTAAAGCAACACATGAGCAAAACATTTCTGAGCAAAGAAATACATTACAACTAAATTAATTAATAAGAGAGAATTCTGTAGGCTGTCATTAGTAGGCCTATGTCACAATAGGCCCCGAATTTCGTTGTCAAAAACATAGTTTACCATTTTTAATCTCCATAAGCATATTGATATCTTTTTACAGTACTGAATTGCTTATTTATTTGTTCGCTTAATCAATGTTTCGTCATAAATGTGACTGACCTGGTTGGCAAATATAAGGGAGCACTTGGTGTTGTCAGCAGGATCTGCGGTTATACTCCTGATCAGCTGCAGCATTGGAGTGATGCCTGAAATAATGAACGTGTCATCTTCAATTTATACATATTTTGTTTAATTATCTTGGCAGAGACACCTGGGAACCTACTAAGAGTAGCCAGTTCAATGTCCATCATTACCTGTTCCTCCAGCAATCATGCCCACGTGTCTGAACTTCCTTACTTTGGATTCAGATTTTTTATCAGGTCGAATAGCAAACTGCCCTGTAAATGTCAGTAAGGAAATATATTCAGCATATGAAGCAGTTAAATATTTTAAAATGCATCCTTTATACAGGTCATGCATTTGTTAGAGCAATCTTAAAATAATAACACACCGCCCTCTAGTGACTGAATACACTGCATCATACAAAACAGTGGTGTTCAACATAATAACCTTATGTTAGGCTATGATATTGTATTTTTCCTTACCATTTCCATTGTATACCAATAATCCATTTGGACCTCTAAAGTCAATGGTGTCTCCAATCTTCATATTATTCAAGTACTGAGACATCTTGCCTCCATCGGGATAGTTTGGGTGAGTATTTTTATAGTAGACCTGACATAACATTTTAAAGAAAATGATTATTATATATTTTTTAAACATATGAAGTATATAGCCAACTATAAAACATAACCAGTCATTTGCAACCATAAAATGTATTGCATTGCACCTTTACAACTAGATCGACGTATCCCTGGTCCTCATCGCTGGACACAGGTGTGTATGCACGAATAGCCAGATTCCCATTCACCTTTGCAGACAGGTAAACATGCTGACCTGTGACACAGAATACAAGATCCGTCTTAGAAAACACTTGGTGGAATTATACGGTGTCAGATTTCAAGGTCAGGTGATTCTGCTGACGTGATAAAGATATATAGCACAATGTCTTACCAATAGGGAGACCAAGAATGTGAGAAGAGGAAGGAAGACCGAACCGGAATTTTTTCGTGTCATGTGTGATTTCCTGTTGCAAAGCAAATACAGATAGTTCAGATGAGTTGCAGTAATATTCGTGCTTTCCTTTGCAGGAGAAATCTCTGTTCCCATTTAAATTCTGACTGACCTCTTTCTCTATGAGTGGCAATGGATATTTGGCATTGGGGTCCTGCAAGGTCTTGGGAAACTTGCTCTGCTTTCGGCCTTCGTTAGAGCCTCCTGGTTTTAGGAGGAGGAAGAGGACCGTGATCACCACTATAGATATCCCGATTAGAACAGGGACTGTCTGCAAAGTACATGTTAAACACGTTACAACTAAATGATAAATATCAATTTAATGTTAAATTATACTAAACATTTTAACTTTTTAGGAACTACAGTGTTATATTTTATTTGATATAATTTATTTAACATTTCTACACTGCATAATTCCCATACTTGCAATATTTCAATGACTTTATTATTCTGTATTCTAAATATAGAATTATTCTATCGTTTTGTAGAAAAAATGTAGTTGAAATGTTTACATATAATATTATGTAACTAGTTTTTAAATTTATTTAAACTTCAATAATAATATTATGTAGTATACATTATTTTTTCTTTTGTTTTTAATGCATGACTCCCATGCTTCTTGCATTTGTTTTGATGACTTAACTATTTTTCTAAAATGTGAAAATAGTCATAATAACAGAGTAGGTGTCTTTAAATATTTGAGCAACTTTATACAGAGCAACTAACACTAACAGACTATTGGTATATTGTGCTACATTCAACATTGAGTTGATAACCTGCATATGCCTGTAATTACTTCTCACCTTCTTTCCACTGCTATCATTCGAACCAGAATAAAATCAACAGACAGCTGTGAAACTGACTGGGAGGAAAGAGAAGGTGCTAATTGCTTCTTGCAAGGCAGTGAATTTGTGAAAGTGCTATTAATTTAAAAAGGGAGAAATTACTCACTAGAACTTGATCCATGCTGCAGTCTTTTTCCTGTCCTGCATCCGTTAGTATGGTCAGGGTTCAGCGTATGTGAGGTTGAATTTGTTCATGGTTAATTCTTTGCTGTATTCCAACCTTTGCACCAAGGCCAGTTGATAATAGAAGAGTATGGACTTGATGAAATCCAGCCAATTGTAGTCGGCCTCTCGGTGGCCCCAGCCAATAGGAATAGAATATTCAAATGAGCAGGCAGTGACAGAGCACTGTCTGTGGTTGTTGGTGTGTGTGTGTGTGAATGGTGTGAGATCACCCCACTACATGATAGCACATTCAGCGGGATGGGTCAAGGAAACTCCTCAAGTACAGTACGTTAGATGAAGGCCATTAGAGTAGGAACAGAAATGCCTGACATTTTTAAAGAAGATTTAAAATGCTTTATTCAAGTTAGCAAAGGTGATCTTGGTTTAAGAAAAAAATTATATTTGGAAAACAAAATGTTTCAGAATACTTTAGGAAGAAAGATTTTACAAAAAAATATACTTTTCACAAATGCTAGTAAGTAGACAATAAATGTATACCTCACAGCTGACAATTCATGTTAAATGGTTGTTAATATGTGAGGTTTTCACTCCATGTCTAAATGCTGTGAGATCCAGTGCATAATGGCTGGTACTGAGGAATATACCGCACACTTCTGGATTCCACCACACGGTTCTCCCCGATCCTTCACTCCCATCAGAACAACACCAGATGTGTTTGTTAGACAAACGAGAGGTCCAGCAGGCCAGTGTGTCTAGAGCGAGACAGTATTCCAGAGAAAAGTACCAAATGTAAGCTATTATTCACCAAAGTTTGCATTTCCGCATCAACATTTGCAACATTCACTTCAAATGGAAATTCTGCCATTATTCATCCAACCTGATGCCATTCAAAAATGTCTTTGTTGAGCCAACAGTCTTCAAAATATTTTCTTTATTTTTGAATGTGGTATAGTTACAATGATGCTTATTAGCAAATTGGCTATTAATGACCTAAAATTTGGTCTCATATACTGTATCATCATTACATTTTTGTGCTTTTTAGAGCTTGTGCTGTTTAACTTCTCCTTTTTGTGGTAGGCCTCTCAAAGAAAGCCATAAGCTGCAACTGAAATCACATCTCTATTTAATAGGTACTTTAATAGGTCCGTTGCTGTCTATGGAGGGTCAGTAAGCTCTCAAATTTCATCAGAAATATCTTAATTTGTGTTCCAAAGATGAGCATAGGTTTTACGGGTTTGAAACGACATGAGGGTGCCTAATTAATGACAGAATTTTCATTTTTGGATGAACTATCCCTTTAAGTGACTGAGTATGCATTTTAAGAATCCTTACCAAACTTACCCACTAGAGGTCAGCATTTCTTCAATTACATTTCCTTGTAATAAGCAGTGGGTTTTTATTGTAGCTTACAGTTGCTCACCATGCATGATGCTCCACTGCTCAGTCCAGCACATAGAATATTAGATGTCAATCTAGTTCTGTGGCATTGTTCACACACTGCTCGTTCCAGCACTGATATGTTTAGCCGCACAGGTCTGTACTTCCCATCTCCTGCTAAAAAAGGGGACATTACATTCACCTGAAGCTACACACGTTCAACACGAGGTCAGTTTTCAATTTATTCAACAAGTGGTCATGAAATGTCATGTTTGCACACACACACAGATATCAGCCAGACTATTGTGTAACCATCACAACGGTCAACTTGTGAAGGCAGACGGGTGACGTACACATTTGGCTAGTCCACGCCGGAGCCCAGCAGTGGAGGGAGGGTGGGGTTTCCTGTCCAGCAGAGGGTAGAGAGACAGGCTGTGTACTTTCACTGACATTTAACGGCGAGCTCAGTTTAAGCAAAGCCACGTTGTAGTCAAGAGAGAATGGGCTGTGATGAGGATGTACGAGTACTCCAATCACATCACGGATCTGAGAAAGAAATATTTGTAATAAAGGAATAGTTTTGTAATTGTGTAATCATTTTTGGGTGAACTATCCCTTTAAGACACAACATGAATGAATTTGATCCCAAATCCAAATCTTTCCATTCCATCCATTTTTCTCGTTCTTCCTGTCGATGTCCATCTCACCTGTTTCTTCAAGCCTCCTGCTGTCACTGATAAAAGTCTCAAATATCCTTCTTCCCTACACAAAAAATTATCAATCATCATGAAAACGGTAATATATTATTTTTAATAAGTTTGAATGGTAATCTTTTCAATGTTTCTTGCATGTTTGTTGCTCACAGGTTATAGACACAGTTTGCATCAGTAAGGATCCATTGCAACTGGATGATCACCCCGCTGCATTCATAACCTGCACCCAAACTAATGCTCACATGCCACAACAGTTTCCCATCATCCTCTGTTGTCCTTGGGGCGTCCAGTCCAGAGGTAGCAAAGGTATCAGGCATTCCATACGGAGCTGAGAATTCAGTGGAAAGTGTGCATGAATGCTTGCGGTAAAAACCAAATACACTTTCACAGTGTGTTCAGAGATAAACATTCTCATTTGTGACTCTGTATACATGTGTTGCCTTATTTTACACATTTTTTGACTCCAGCTGGATTCCTATAAAGCCCTCTGAGACAAGAAGTCTCTTTTAGAGCTCAACAAAAGTTTATGTGACTGTGGACAGCAGAAAGGACAAAAGCATGCGTGTGTGCAGCACAAACCAGTCGACAAACGTGGTGAGATAACTCTGCTGTCATCAGCTGCTTCCTCCCCCTGATCTTCAAACGCTGTCTCGCTCAGATCTGTGATGACAAAATCATTTTTATCATCATTTCACTCTTCAGAAATCATTGGTTACAAACTCAGTAGTGTCAAAGAAAGACTTAGTATGTTGGGTTCTTTGTGTCTTTGTTGCAGAGTGGGTTTATTATTATAACGTTTAATAAAGTAAAATATATGTATAAATGTGCTTAGACTGCTCGGCGTTTTTAACTTTTAACTTTACTGTTCAGAAGTATTTTTAGACTAGCTTGCGTGTTTATGCCGTGGCATACTATTTAGACATGTGGGTCAGGCTTGGTTGGGTGAAATGTGAACACCTCCTGTGAGTATGTTCTTCACTCATGTTGACTCTCACCTTTTTCGCTGATAAAAGAAAAGGAGGTGTTGAAACCACGGGCGGTGATGGTGTTGTCTGTGCTAAAATGTAGAAGCATTATGCCACCATGGCTGAGAACAGCAGGAGGGATGCTCGCGCCACATACAACCACTTAAAACACAAAAATTGAAAGAGCAGAGCACTTGATGACTACATTTCCTATAATGGTGCGGTGCAAAATCTTAAAAGGGATAGAAAAATACCCCATGAATTACTCGCCCTCAAGCCTTCATCCTACGTCACCCGCTAGAAAGCCACTCTTTCGTGAGCACCCATCCAACAGTTAGCAAAAGCTAGAGATTACGGTTTATAAAGTTTTAAATATGGATATTTTTCTCACACAAACACATTGATTCACAACAGAAGGCTTTTATTAACCCTCTGGAGCCGTGTGGAGTACTTTTTATGATGGATGGACGCACTTTATTTTGTTCGAAAATTTCAACCACCATTCACTGCCATCATAAGGCTTTCAAGAGCCAGGACTTTTTAATACAACTCTGATCGTGTTCGACTGAAAGAAGAAAGTCATTTATAACTAGGGTGGTTTGAGGGTGAGTAAATTATGGGATACATTTTCATTTTTGGGTGAATTAGCCCTTTAAATGCTGTTTTATTCATTAGAGAAGCCTGAAATAAAAAAAGTTTTCCAAAAACATTTTAAGCAGCAGAATTGTTTTCAAAATTGATAACAAAAAGAAATATTTCTTACATTTTAAGTACCATTTATCCAAATAGAAAACAGCTATTTCAGATTGTAATAACATTTCATAATATTACATTTAAAAAAATAATCTTGTTTTGTACTTTACCTATTTCATCCTTGCCATCAATGTCTCCAAACACTGTGAGTGAATCATATTTGCAGTTCTCCGACTCCTCAAGGTCAAAGTCGTCAAAGTCAAGCTTTAAGGCACATAGCAAAGTTATTATATTATAATAAGCATGTTAGCATAGCAAAAAGTGTGATATGACTTTGCACATAGCATAGTCAAGTTTGGTTTTCTGCTATATCTGTATCATCTAGTTAGGTTCTTAATCTGAAACAGTTTACATTGCACTTTGTAAACAGCAGGAAACAACCAGCATTACATGGCTGCAGTGACGTCATGGCGTCGGTCTTTGGAGTCTAATTGAGTATCACATTCTCTCTTGCAGTGAAACCGATCAGAGCTTCCAATCTCACTGCATGCATGCATTCATGACCGGACAGACAGGTCACGACTGGACAGAGGAGACACCAGGCGATGACTGGACCAACACAAGAGCTTAAGAGTTGTTTATACCTTGACTATGTGGCCTTCTGGGGCATAGATGACCCAGCGGCAAAGAGTGTTGTTGCGGTATGCTTGCGGGTAGGCAGGGCTCCACACAGCCCCCTTGGGCTGTAACAGCACCACTGTTCCACATCCAGCTCCTGCACAAACACAAAAGGAGAAACTGGTGGAATGGAGCCCGGCTGATGACGTTGCAACACGGTGTCACATTTCTGTCTGGCAAGGGTCATACTGAGGGGAGCAGGGTGGTGATTTGAACCTAGCTCTTACCTTCTCTGAACTTACCACTGGTAGTTGGCCCCCTGGCAGACATGTAACTATGGAAACAGTCCCATTGAGATAAGCTTTCCGCTCTCTGAGGAGCCTATCGGCAGCAGTGCGAAACAAAACAGAATTCTACTGGGGAAAAGTTAGTTTGCCTCTCAACCTGACTGGGGAAATGAACACACCTTGCAGACCAAGTGATGACACCAACAGATCAGTTGGGCACAACCTGTGCTACTTAGAAGAGCAGAATTAGAGTGGAACGTTTTTTAATAATGGGACTGTATGGATACACAGACATGTTAATGAGGCAATGCTCGAAAACAACATCATCAGGCCTGTGCAAATATGTTAATCAAGTACACAGTAAGCAAGCATGCTGTTCAAAGCATCCATGCAATGCATGGTGATCGGTACTATACAGCTGCACAACTCATTCTGCATTGCCAAGTACTGTCTTCTTTACAGATTTCCGCATGCATTGCTGCCACTTTCAAGGAACTTTGTTCTGTAGGCTTTTCAGAGTTGGGTGCACAACAACAAGAGAAACCAGTCAGACAGATTCAACTCACCAAAACTGTAGTCCTTGTCAACAACACTGAATTTGATGGCAAATCCTGCACCTGTGTTGCTCACATCAGACACAAACTGCACTGTGAGACTGTGGGAACCACCTATAAGAACCGGAGGTGGAGGTTGACCACCACAGAATCGACCTGTTGAAGAAGGTCACAAGTAAACATAGAACTTCACAACCACTAACAGAAGGAAGAACAACAACAAAGTCATAGTTTCTAACACCTATTCGCCTGTCTTCATCCACATAAACAGTCAGTTGATCGCTGTAGCACTGTGTATCATTTTCCAGGTCAAACTCCAGGAACTCTAGTAGAATATATTCTCCAGCTGCAACTCGAAGAGACCACAGACACATCCTATGGCAAAAAATATAAAGATAAACTGTTGTGAAAGCAAAGCAATGCTGCCTTTGGTTTGCAAATATCTTAGATACTTCAGATGTGACTCACTCATTGTTGTTGTAGCTTTGACCTGGGAGAGCTGGATTTTTGATGATGCCTTCACTTCCAGGTACAACCCCATCAGGTACACCACACAGGGACCTGTCTGCACTTATGTTGAGTTCAAGTAGTCATTATTTTAAATTGACTTCCAGTACAGAAACTTGGGGCTAGGTGTCTTGCTAAAGTGCTGTGCAGTTACTGAATCCGATTATTAACCACTACCAGTCCTAACGGAATTGGAAACAAGAGAGAAGCTTTAAATCGACAACAGTACCCACCTTTTCTAAGATTAGACTTGATCCATGACAGGAACAATAAGACATCAGTGAATACTCCAGGTGAGCCTCTTCTGGATAAGGGTTTGATCTTGTTGTTATTCCAGCTTCGACCACAACCCTTACCCCACGATGTGACTCCCACAGCTACCCAGCATCCATCTGCTCTCGGGCAGAGTAGGGGACCCCCAGAATCCCCCTGGAGCACATAAGGACAGAGAGGAACTCCAAGCAATCTTTGGACCATCTTTCGCAACCAGAACCATTCTCATAAATTTCGGAATGTTTATACAAGTTAATGTCAACTTACTTGGCAGGCATCTCTCCCTCCATTCTCTGGGCCAGCACACAGGACTGTAAAGATCTTCTGTCCAGGTCTAAGTGTTTGTAGGACATGTTTGCACTTGCTTTGCTCTAACAGGTTCAGTTGGACCTCCTGAAGAACTGAAGAAACTGGCCCTTCTAAAGAAAAGACAGACCTCTTCACCTTTATCCTAGTAATGGTTTGAGATATTTGAGATCTTTCTTTCAAGAACTAATTCTTATTTCAATGTTGTTCAAATGACTTCTCACTCTCAGTAATACGGCCCCATCCACCAACAACACACATGGTCTTGGGTGGAAACCTCTCACCAGGGTAAGGCAGGCAAACAGGCTTAATAAAACCACCTAGAAAACACACGCATTATGTTTATCGCTAAAAAAGAATTCTAAAACTATAAATGCATAGGTTGTGGTAATCTCACAGAATGACTTGCCAAAGTGAATGCGTCCTTTGATCTCAAGCAGAGCGATGTCGTAAGTCATGGGAGAGGAGTGTTGATATTTTTCATGGAACTTCACAGTCTTTACCTGGAAGTTCTGCTCCCCTCTGTCAACTTCTCTTTGGTTGAAATCACCTGCTACAGCCTCAATTTTGTGCAGGAAGTCCCTAGGGCGGGCAGTTATATTTGAGAGAAAGTCACTGAAGCAGAGTGAAAAAAAAGTTATGATTAGCTATGGTTAAATTGACTGGACCTACTTGGATACACTTGCAAAGCAGTGAGCAGCAGTCAAGAGCCAGTGGTCTGTCAAGATCGCTGCAGCACAGAAATGCAACCCTCTGATCCTTAGAGACACCTGTAGATACATTTTTACACTGACATATACTTCAATGTTTTTTTTGGGATGTAAAAACTGTAGTACTGCATTAGTTTATCATGCAATTTATAAGGTTGAACAGATACGTGCCAACCACGGATGGGAACCTCGCCTGGCCTCTGATCCTCCAATAACCCTCAAAGAACGGTCAAGGATGCCTCGTGCCTTATTTGATCCACATTTTGCGTCTGGGTATGGCAGGACAAAACTCTGTCATTAATCTGTGACTTGTTCCCATACAGATTAAATAAACATTTTCTTACCACTAGCATGAACAGCCAAGGTCATCCCAAGACAACCCAACAAGATGAGAAAACCAGCAAAGGTCCTGTAGGATAATTCAGACATTGTGTGTCGTCTGCCGTTAAAGACTACGATCAGGGTATTTATAGAAGGGATGGAGGGGTGGTCTTTTGGACAAATGGGGTATTGTGGTTACTCATTAACTTCACACAGGAAAGGGGCATGTTGAACAGAAGACTGCATGGTAAGCATCTAACGTTACATAAATGAACTGTAAATGTTATACCAAGATATTTTCTGTGTTACAGTTTTCAGTCTACTGACATTAATGATATAATTTGACAATAGAATACTTAAATATTTTGTGTTTGTCTCATTTTTCTGCAGGTTACAAGCAGCATCAGCAGAAAAAAGATTTTACAGCCACTTGTGATTCAGCTGAAGGAGAAAAGCTCCTCCACTGACAATGATGTTTCCTTCAAGGACCAGAATGACCTTTTAATCTAAAGGTTTATTGGAAGCGGTTGGATTTTTTGCACTCTCAGACTTTATACCTAAAATTGTGCACTCACATTCAATTTGTAACAAATATACAATTTATAATGAAACAGAATGAAGATACTATAGGCAATTTATGAATTCATTTAAGTGGGAGTTTAAGTAAATTCTTTCTCTCATATTCAAATCTTTGAAGAGGATATACTCACAAATTCCAAACATTTCAAACAAATGGACATTATTTGTTGTATTCTGTTTTATTTATATGTTTAATGCGTCTATTTTGCAGATTCCTAATGTTTGAAATGCAAATGCAAATTCCTAATAAAGACTCCTTGCCTGTGTCTAGTAAACCAGTGGTCTTGTAAACAGTAGGGAAGCTCTTCTACAAAATACAAAAGACAATTGTAGCTATGATGGTATGAAGCACACTACTGGCGACACCAAACCAAGCAAGGATGGGGGTATTCTGTCATGAAATTGTCAACAACATTGTGCTTTTGTCTGCAGAGAACAAAAGCCGAAGGCTGAAGTAATTCTTCTTGCACAAAGAATCTTAGACAAATTGACTTGTCAAGTTCAAATCTATTCAACCAAAGCCACACATCACCACAAACAAGCTGGGGCAGAGAGAAAGATATAAATTCATATGCTGTTTGAACCAGTGGAAGAGGCCTGCAATTTTCAAGTGAGTGGATCTTGGTGAAATAGGGTGGAATTCAGTGCCTTTGGCTGAAAAAGAAAAAGGCAAAAAATATGAGCTGAAAATATATGCCTAAAATGAAAATAAAAATATTTAATTACCTACTTAAAAATGAGTCAAATTTTTACATTAAATCAGTCAATTAGAATGATAAGACAGTTGGGCTGTTAAGCAAATGAAATCAGTGTTGACAAAATTCTAAATCTTTGCAATGCAGAGGAAACACAGAAGCTGCATCAAAAATTAATTTTTTTTGTATTTACATACTGTTCAAGACAGCTCCGAGAGACATAGAATAGGCTTTCACCCGCAGTTAAAAATGCATAATGTTTTGATATTTTAAACACAAAACGTTGAAAACTGATGATTGAATTTTTTTTTTATTTAATAAATGACACTTAAAATGTGAAATCCAAACTGCCAGTAGGTGGCAGCAAATCACTATCAATAAGTGAGTCATTGCGATGAACCAAATCATTTAAACGGTTGATTCATTCAGGAACGAAACAGTTATTGCTCAGAAACGCAAAAATATATATTTTTGTTGTCGAAACAGAGCAAAAACAGGCTGTCTAAAACATACGTTTCTTAATTAACTTAATTAACTTAATGATATAATGATTTTTTGATCAGTTCAATAAATAATATTACATTTGTAATCATGCTGATGTTTGGGGAGGGAAAAAAATGCCACTCTTCGTGGGATATTGATTCACTAGCATATGTTTTCTGTCCCCATATCTTGAATTTGGTTATTATTCTTAACCCCTTTGAGGTCAAATATCGGCGACAGCCCCAGATTTAACATACACTTTAATAGACCAAATCATGAAGTGAAAGAACGCGTACGCGCATTAACCTAACTATAAATCACGTAGGCCTAATGTATGCCAGCACTCTGTGTAGATGTGTTTTTGTTAGATTTTTGCGATATACTCGATAACGTCAAATCGCACATCGTTAAAACAACAATTATGATATCGCAGACGATATAAATGGGTGGACCAGTGCCAACCTGGCCCTTGTGTAGCCTCGCTACTGGTTTAAAAACCACTGTTAATTGTTCCATGCAAATTTAATCCAGCACAACAGTTCTAGTAAAATATAATGCTCTTTTGTTATGTTATATACAACAGGAGTCCTTTGAGCCCCGTTGCCTGGAAACCAGCACAGTACAGCAGTTAAGAGAAGCCAGAAAAACCTGAAATTCTTTGTTTTATGTGGATTCCCAGCTTAGTCTTGTTTTAACAACCTCTGTACCAGTATTTAACAGTAACATGATTTGCTCACTGTATTATGGAAGTTACTCTGGGTGGGGGTTGAGGGGGGGGGGGGGGTCGTCAAAAAGCTTAAAAAGAAATAGAGGATACATTTCAGTGAAAGCCTGTAATAGAGTTACACTGGGAGCTGATTCATGTTGTAAGTGACTTTAAAATGGGTCAGAAAATTGCAGGCTATGTAATGGATAAATCAGGATTATTTGATCTCATATATAGGGAAGTGGCAAGCTGTTAGCAAATATTCAGAACCATACTTTCAGTTGCTGTCTGCAGATGTAAACTGCCCCGTTTCATTCAGGTTATCCAGCATAGGTCACTAACTTTTAGCCATAGCCTACTTTTTATCTATTCCATACAACACATTTTAAGGACTGATATTCGCCACTACTACATTGTTCTTAATGTTATTGGGTTTTACAGTAACATTTGAGAGGCACTATTGACCCTTGAGGGATTATGGACAAAATCCTACTCTGAGGAAGAATCTAAGACCCGGGATGATTTTTTAATAGTAAGTACACACTGTGATCTCCTTCCAGAGCCCGTCAAACTCTCACCAGCGAATATACACTGAATCGATACCTTTTCTTTTGACGCTACGTAGGATTGTCACGGGGAAACGTCACTCCTCGCGCGTGATGGGTTGTGACGTCGGTCCTCTCCCGAAACACATCATTTGGCAACCCGTCATCATCACAGTTCCTCTCCAGCGAAGCTAAGCTACAACCCCACTGCGTTCCCCATCTGCTGGATAGAGCACCTTACGATCGCCTCGCAAAAAACAGCGCGGGGAATATACTAAACGTCTCAGGTAATTGTTCGAGTGCTTCAGTTATATTCTTTGTGGCCTTGTTATTCATGATCACAAAATTGAGATTGCACTGTTTTAGAGAGTGAATGCTAGCCGTTAGCACACTTTCGCATGCGGGGTTTCAGTGCTGCTGTGTAGGAAATCCTCCCCGAAAGACGCACAGCTGGAAAGTAATGCTAAGCTGCTTTTACAGTAATTTTACGACCAAATGTATCGAGAATGTTCTCTTTACTACATTCTCATATTGGTGATCACAAAGACAATTTCTTCCGATTGAAGAATCCGTTGATATTAAATATATAAGGACGTCCGTTTAATGCATAAACTTTTTTTTTTATTGCAGTCAGTGTGCTTTATTATTATTATTGTAAAGTTATGAAGTATGTATTTATTATACTGTATTGCCTTATTAATTGTGTGCATTTATGTGATCATTGACATCTCCACTATATGTTTTTAATTATATTATAAGTTAAGTAATAAACCTTCGAATTTGTGCCGACCAGTGAGGTTCAAATGTAAAAAAAAAAAAAAAAGATTAGGGCGCATGAGCCTCATAGGAAATGTGAAGCATGTGTCACGTCACGCCTAGTAGACGATTGTGATTCAGACCAGTGACTCGAATCTTCGATTCGATTCGTTCTTTCGCTCTTTCCGCACTTGCGGGGTTACGTCTGTAGGTGGCGACAGGCGTGTTTCGTTTTGTGCGTTTTAAGTGAGTCATTAAAGGGTTAGTTCACCCAATAATGAATATTATGTCATTAAAGACTCACCCTCATGTGTTCCAAACCCATAAAACCTCCGTTTATCTTCGGAACACAGTTTAAGATATTTTAGATTTAATCCAAGAGCTCTCAGTCCCTCCATTGAAACTGCGTGTACGGTATACTGTCCATCTCCAGAAAGGTAATAAAAACATCTTCAAATTAGTCCATGTGACTTCAGAGGTTCAGTCATCGAAAATACATTTAGGTCCAAAAATAATAAGAAAATATGACTTTATTCCTCTCTTCCGGCTTCGATGTTATTTATTCAACCGATTTGTTAAAACATTAAGTCACTTATGACTGAAACATAATCCAAATTAATTAAATTGACATTAAGTAAATTGCGTCAACTCTACATTCAGTCATCAGGTCCCTTTTTCACAATGAGATTTGTCTGTTTAATCGGTTTTGCTTCGTTAAAAGCCCATAGCTGGCTTGTTTTGTTAGGACTTGAAACTCTGATTGATTGGTAAAGGCGTATTCCTTAAATAAGTCCAACAAAGGTTTGTTCTGATTCATAAGTCCATACTACATTCGAGCTGACAAAAACCAAATACATTTTAATTTTCTCATTTATAAATGAAAATATGGTATCTATTTTGTTATAACACATGTTTAGAACCGTTATATTAATAATAGTGTTTATTATTTAGGCCCTACTTTTCGAGTATATTCAAAAACAGCTTCAGGAATGAACACCAGTCTGAAAGGGCTTATTTAATTTTTGAACATTTTTGGTCTGTATCCCAGATTCTAAACAGTTAATTGCATATTTCTTCCATTTCCTTTGGATGAACATCCCCACTGTTTTTTGTTTTAATGAGGATCACAAGACGCAAAGGCAGTGGAGTCTTGTGACAACACCATTTTTTTTTTTTCCTGTCACTGTATCTTTGATTGTGTACATCAGTACTGAGATCTGTCGGTGCAGTTCTTTTACCATGCACATACAGGATATTCAATCCCATTAGCCTTGAGTACTTTTATTTAGGTTCTTAATAGAAAGCTTTTAAGCTAAAGCACTCCTGACTACAGTCACTCTGTTGTTATTACGTTGGCATTTGTTTACATGCATCTTATTTGTTACAGTAGTACAATTCCTGAGGCTGCCATGTGATGCATGAATTATTCAAACTGAGGATGTGGGATCTAGGATCAGTTTGCAAGCGGTGTACATAAAAGAGACTTGATTATTTCGGATGGCCCCATATAGGATGGTTATTTCTCCACTCTGTTCTTTTTTGGACAAGCGATCAGTTTTCAGGGGTTAGAAAATGCCAGTTTCTCTATAGGGACTGATTTATTTTGCTCACAGTCCCAGAAATCCCATTTTAGCTTTGCTCTGTTGTTGGACACTGTTTAATGCCAGTGTCACTGCAGAGGCAGCTCTGGGTCCTTGGTCTCAGAAGTGCTGAGTGGCTCTTGGAAAGAAATTGCACTGCACAACGTCTCGCCTTCTGGAATAATCCACCTGACCCCTGCAATTAAACCAGCATTCATTAGCTCTAGATTGACTGCTTGCCCTTAAGGCAAGAGTGTCAAAATAACCCATGCACTTCACTGAATGTTTTTATGAGACTTCTTGATAGAGATTGTGCCCTGAAAGTCAGCAAACAGCCCAGAATTTGTTGCCATGCAGTGTCCGTGTGTTGTGTGTGTGTGTGTGTGTGTGTGTGTGTGTGTGTGTGTGTTTGTGTGTGTGTGTGTTTGTGTGTACGCATACTCTGTCTGTGTTTGGGGTGCATGCAGCTGTGGAACTTGGCACCAGTGTTATGCAGCAAACAATGCGTGGCTGCAAAAACAGCTTCTCTACAGCGATCCCGCAAGCCAGCGGGAGCTTGTTATACTGAGTGGCCTGATAACTTTACGGAAAGGATCATATGATGCAGCCGGGTGCATCAGGAAGAAAGTGTCAAGCTGAGATTGAAACCTCATATATTCAGTTGAATGTGTGTAAAATGTGAAATTGAGCCCAGAAGTTGTCAAATACAGATTAGAATACATCATGTATCTTTTTGATCATTTGCATGCATTTTTAGGCTTTGCAAATGCAAAGATAAACATTTGGCTGTAAGCATGTAGTTGTAAGTTTACATTTTTATGTTTTTATTTTGTCAGGTGAAATTATCTTATGAGACTGTCAACATTGCAAAAAAGCAGTACAATTTTAATCAAATGTTTGCTCAAATGTGAATGTAAGGCTGTCTTTGTGTATAATTTAGGGATGTGCAACAGTGATCGGGTACTCGAGTACTCGACCGCGACAGCGATGATCGATCACGTAAACGATGATCGAAATTATTATTATTATTATTATTTTTTTATTGGTTATGGCAGCACGTTGGGCGGCGCCCTGATCTCTGATTGGTTAGCTTCCCACTTGATGCCTCAAAAGACGTAAGAAGACAGAGTCATGTCGTGATGGCTGGCTTCCCTTTGAGAAGAACTATGAAAATACAATTCAGGGTAAGCTAAATGCAACGCAGGCAGAACCGAGAAGACAACAAAGGTATTTGCTGAAATGGTGGTGAAAGATTTGCTGCCCATTAGTTTCAGGGACAGAGAAGGTTTACTTGTCCAGTGGTGCTTGGCTGTTCCTGCAACATCTGTTCCAGCGGAGCGAATTTATTCCTCTAAATGTGAACAGGCTGCGCACTCGGCTCTCACCTGAGCATGTAGACCGCCTTATGTTTTTGAATAGACATTTGAATGTTTCACCGGTCGTTGTAAATATAATATCCATTTTTTTAAAATAATTATTATTTTAGTTTTGAGTTTTAGCCATAGTTAAAATATCTAGGCTATATGGTATCTGTTTTATAACTTATAATAGTTGTTTGGTTAAACTTGGTGAACTTTTTTCTTTATCTTTTAAAACTACGTTTCACCGCTGGATCAAAATATGCTGCTAAAGTTATACTGGAAGATAATGTTTTGTTAAAAAAAAATGCAGTTGAATAAAGTAGCTAAAAAAGAAAAAGTAGCCTATCTTTGTGTGTTAATTTTTAAATTAAATAATGAAATGGTCTTTATAAAATAAAAATGCACTGGATATATTTGTAGTCTAATTACATTAATCGTATTCGTAGAGATGACGAAATCAAAATTATTTTTTTGTCATAGTTTTTATCTATATTTTAAATCGTATTCAGTGATTTCCATGCTGTTAAATAATAATATAAAGCACAATCCGATCGAGTTACACTTTCGGTCAAGTTCACATCTGCAACGGCAAATTTTTTTCAGATAAAAGTTGCAAGAGCTAGTGTCTGATTAATTAACATGAACTATTATGCTGAAATCGCTGCATATCAGCGATTCGTTTCATGCTCATATAAGCAATGCCCAATAATGATATTGCTCTTAAATGTTTGAATTTTTCTATTATTATTGTTATTATTTTATTATTGATGTTATAATAATGCAGCCAAGCTTTTTTTCCGTCATATTTGTGGGCATAATGCAATTCATATGTCTTCGAAAACACGCAGGTGGTTTATGGAAAATAAAACTTAACTTAAAAATAAAACTTAATTACAACTATTACACTTAATAACTTAGATGAAAATATAGCACAAATCTGCCATACATTTATAATGAGAACTTTATAGGGATCTATAGTAAAATCTGTCCTTGCCCATCTTTCAGCGCGCTGTCATTAAAACGCATCAGAGGGAGCTCGCGCTCTCGCTCTCTCTCTCTCTCTCTCTCTCTCTAATGCATAACTTAGCATTCTATTGTGCTGATACAAGTTGTAATGTTACGTCTGTATCTCAGTTATCTGATTTATCATAGGATGTGTCATAGAATTAGCTTTCGTTTATTGGTATAACCTTCACCTATTATATTTCTTGCTCCTTTATTAATAACATTGCTTTATCATAATCATAATCTAACCTGTCCTAATCATGTGTTCATGTTTTCATAGACAGATTTTCATGTCAGATTTTTATTTTTATTATATTTTTTTCATTTTCATAACAATCTTCAGATTTTTTTTTCATTATATACATTATGGCCCCCCCCGCATAAGCCCCGCCCCCGATTAATCGATTAATCGTTTTTGAAAGCTATCGATGCTCGAAATGAGAAATTTCCCAAAATGCCCATCCCTAGTATAATTATAAAACCTGGTTAAAAACCGCTATGCTTCTACATATTTTTTTTTTTTTTTCAAGATTCTTCAATAGAAAGTTTAAAGCAACAGTATTTATTACTGTCACTTTTGATTAATTTAATGCATCATGATGAATAAAAGTATTAATTACTTTATAAAAACAAATTTAGACGTCTAGTTTCTAGGGTAAGTAGAAGTCTTATGTAGGAATAATCTTTATCTCTTATTTTATTACATATTAACCCAGTATCTGCTGTGAATGAGCTGTATTGGCTTGTTATCAGTGGACAAGAGATAAGAATAATAAACCTGTTTATACTGTTGTGATTTTTTACTATGCCTTTTAATTTGTTCGATCAATTAGTGATACGTAATGCTTTTTGTTCATCTTAGTTTATAAAAACCGAGCTGTTCTTTGTTTGGTAATGTAACTTTACAGTGCATTAGCTATGTTAACAAATACTGTACAACTTTTGATTTCAACAATGAAGGCTATAGCCTAAATGTTGAAATTAACAATGTTGTAGAAGTGCAATTTAGTAGTAGTAAATGTTAAATAGTTTAATAAATAGAACATTATTATAAAGTTTTACAAAAAAAATGTTTTATACACCAATTCAGACGTCTCTTGAGTTCAGTGTTGGACAGGTCAGTTTAAACCATTCAATAAATTGAATCGGTTCAAAGGAATCATTAGTTGGCGAATCAGACGTGTACGGCAGGCGTTGTGTATTTATATCTGCAGTTTAGGATATCGCACAAGATTTTAAACACAGAAAACATTTAATCACTGGATGGGGTTTTTTTTTTTTTTTTTTACACCATCGTGTCAATTGATTTTGATTAATATGCGTGAGGGAGAGAGAGCAAGACAGCGCTCGTGAAGATGGTGAAGACTCTCTCTCTCTCTCTCTCTCTACTCGTGCTTATAATTGCCCTGTTAAACTGACAGGACTTAAAAACACATGCAAATGATAAACTTTCACTCTATGATGGTTAAGCTGTGCAATTAATCCGCATCAACGGAGTTGTGCAAGTGTTTTTGTTTGTTCTCTGCATTTCGAAGATGCTTGTTTTACAAACAAGGCCCAGTTTGACGCCGGATTTGCACATAGTTTATTTCTTATGGATAATGCAGTCCCAACGAAAAAGGGTCACGATCGTGTGTTGGAACCGCAGGCGGTGAGTAAAACTGCTTCAAATATCTCTGTGTTGTTAACTTAGCTATCGGCGCGTTAGCACATCAAGTAAACATGCGATGTTGTCATCAAACTGCACTTTCCACATGTACACCTTAAAAAAAAAATAAAAAAAAAAAATAAAGTGGAACTTAGTCATTTTCCAAAACCGCTAAGCAAATATATACAGCTTCAATACATACTACATAGAGACGTCCAGCTGTAGTCGTTGCTGCTCTTGTTCAGTTTCAGCCTCGGGATCTGATTCTGGATCATAAATAAACGGCTGAATCTGACTGTAAGCCATGGTTTGTTTTGGATGATGGTTTTTTTCCTCACGGTAATGTCACAGCTTTCAAACGCTCTCAACGCAAAAGCCTACTGGCGCTCGTGATTCTTTAGCTCCGCCCACACGTCACGCCTCCAGTCACTCGTGTTTTTCCGGGAAAAAACGGTACAGACTATCTTTCTCTAATAAATATAATAAAACTAAAGACTTTTTGGAGTTATGAAAGATGAAGTAATACTCTATAGGTACTCAAGATTAACAGGATATTGAGTGAAAACGAGCATTTCACCCCCCTTTAAACGACACATCGTGCAGCCTTAGTTTAGCAGTAGACTGAGGTCTTGGCAGGAAAGGAAGGAAGTGATGTGTTACTGAAATATTTTCTGCATACTGATGAAACGGTACCATTTCTGAAGCAAAGATTGAGATCCATTGTGAAATGTGTGTGTATTTGCAGTGTGAGACTGCGTGACAATGTTTCTGTTGTTGTTCTTCAGGGGTGTAAAAGCGGAAGGAAGGTGCACTCAGGATGGTCACCATTCCAGAGTACTACGAGGGAAAAAATGTTCTTATCACAGGGGCCACAGGCTTTATGGGGAAAGTACTTCTGGAGAAGCTGCTACGCTCATGTCCCGGTGTCAAAGCTGCCTATGTGCTTGTCCGGCCCAAAGCAGGACAGGCGCCCAAAGCCCGTATTGCTGACATGATCAACTGCAAGGTGAGCAAGTGCAGGTCTGGAGGATTAGTTTTCAGCTTCTGAATTCAATGCCTAAAGTACAGCATATGTCTTTGATCTTTTCGTACTATTTAAAACTTCTCATGGGATTTATTATTAGGCCACAGATGCACTATTCAGATCATGTTATATTTGATCAAGATGCTTTGAATGCTCCAGATTGCGCTGATCTTCTCTCCCTATATTTGCTCTTTACACAGTTATATTGTATGCACATTTCTGGCCTTCTCTAGATTATATTGATAGTGCCTGACAGGCTGACAGGAATTCATATGTGTTTACTGTAGTGCTTGGCCAGACTGTGATATCTGATTAAAGTGAAGGTAATCTTGAGTCTTTGAATGTTGCAGCTTTTCGACAGACTGCGAGAGGAGCAGCCCGATTTCGCAGAGAAGATCGTGGCGGTCGACAGCGACCTGACACAGCCAGATCTGGACCTGAGCACCGAAGACCAGGAGACTCTCACGGGCTGCATTAACATAGTGTTTCACTGCGCTGCCACCATCCGCTTCAACGAGCCTCTGAAGTAAGCTGTAATCTCCACCCACAGGATGACACAAAGCTTTATCCACAGCTCTGAGTTTAGATGCTTCTGATTATTTAGGTGGTTATATCACAGGAAGCAAGGAGTGTCCTTTATAACACGTCGCTTGAGTCATTTCTTTATCTCAACAGCCCTTATGAAATGGATTGAATATGTTGCAATATGAAATGAAGACCGTTAACTCCTAATTCCAATTAGCCATCTGTCATTTAGCTTTAAATCGTGTATTCAGAATAAACATGGATAATACAATAAAATGCATCCTTTTATTACATTTATTTAATAGCCTTAATAAAAATAATAATGATTATTATTGTAATGGTACAATTATTATTAATAATTCAAATGCTGCTAATACAAATATAAAAATCATTGTATTGTTATTACCAAGATTATTAATAGTATTAATGGATTTAATGCTTATAATAATACTGCCACTATTGTTTTATTACTACTATTGTTTTTATTAATACTGTTATAATAATAATTATTGGAAATGTTAATAATATGATTATTAATGATGCAATAAATGTATTACGGATTGCATTAATAATAATTGTTAATTGTATTGTTTTAATTTTAAATACTATATTATTATAATTTTAAAAAATAGAATTATTGTATCATTAATAATAAAATATTTAATTAAAAAACATATTTATAATATTCTTCTTGTTATTATTTATAGGTCTACAAGAAATGATAATACTGCAATTATATATATATATATATATATATATATATATATATATATATATATATATATATATATATATATATATATATATATATATATATATAATTTATTTATTTTATTATTATAATATATTATTAAAACATTTTGCATTAGTAGTATATTTCTGCCCAGAGTCTTCTGTCACTGTGTAATTGATCAGATGAATCTTGAGCACTATGTGTTCAAAATGCATGCTGAAGCCTTGTGTCTGGTTTAAAGTGAGTGTGGAATGAAGCACTGCAGGCTGTGCGTGCACAAACACTTCAGAGGTGTTCACACATTCATTCTTCTCCTGACTTCATTTCCCTTTCATAGTGCTCACGTAATGCACCACTGCAACAGAGAGACTTAAATGCACATTTTATTTCATTTACATGATATATTTCCTTAACTTTCTGTTCTGATGTCTGTAAGTTGACATTTTAAAACTACATTAACTGCTGAGTTATCCTGATTAGATCAGTTTTTTTCTGTTAGGTGGTTTTGCACAATTTGTAGTAAGTCTATCTTTAAGTTAATCAGATCTGCTCGTGCTTCTGCAGAGTGACTGCAGCTCAGTTTTTTCCTCTGTCCCTCTGCTGTAGAGATGCCATGCAGCTGAATGTGCTGGCCACACAGAAGATGGTTAACTTGGCTCACAGAATGAAGCATTTGGAGGTGTTTATCCACGTGTCCACAGCCTATGCCCACTGTGACCGCGAGCTCATTGAAGAGCTGGTCTATCCACCACCTGTCGATTACAGGAAGCTCATAGACACACTTGAGTAAGTCTAGGCTCTCCGAAACACTCTTCCTGTCTTTGATGCTGGAGTCCCCTTCCTCATAATACTAAAGTCTAAAGCCTGACTTTTAATGATTAATAAATGAATGTCAAGGACATCTATAGTACTTAACATGTTCTGTATGTTTGACAATGTCTGCTTTCACACATAAAGTTTATGTGTACAAATTTAACAATGCTTTCCCAGTTAGAGACCATGCATAAACAAGCACTCATTGCCAGAATGCTAACTAATTAGCACTGGTGATTAATTAATGCTTTTTCCAGAGGTTTACTTTATAATGTCATTATTCAGTTTTCATGACCATTTTCTACACTGTTATTCAAGTATTATTTATATACTCTAATTGTAATTGTTAATATTTTGATTTAGCTTTTATTTGTTATGTTTTTAGTAAGTGTGTGTCTGTGTCTGTGTCTGTCTGTGTCTGTGTGTGTCTGTGTGTGTCTGTGTGTGTTTGTATAGTGGGGAAAATGTTTATTTGATCCCCTGCTGATTTTTTTAAGTTTGCCCACTTACAAAGAAAGGAAGGGTCTGTACTTTTTTATGGTAGGTCAACTTTAACAGATAGAAACAAAATATCAACTGAAGAAACACATTATAAAAAAGATTAGAAATTGATTTGAATTTCAATGAATGTAACAAGTATTTGATCCCCTACCAACCAGCAAGAAATCTGGCTCCCACAGATTGGTTCTGTGTCCATGTGGAACACAGATTAGTCCTGTCACTTTAAGAAGTTCCTCCTAATGTCAGATCGTTAGGTGTATAAGGCTGCATTTACACTGCAGGTCTTGATGCCCAAATCCGATTTTCTGAGAATATCCCATTTTTTCGACGACCGGAAAAATCTGCAAAACATTGGTCTCGTACGGCGTGAAGTGTCTTCAGACACGGATTTATTTCTTTAACAACCCTGCATTTTTGCCTGCACTGTCTCTTCGCCCCAAAGACTTCTGATCTGAGAAAATCGGAATCCATGCGTTTTTTTCCTGCTCACATGTTCACCGGTCATATCCGATCTGTGCCACATGAGAGGAAAAAAATCGGAATTGGGTCACTTGGACCATGCAGTGCAAATGGGGCCTAAGACACCTGTCCAAACAATCTGTATCTTCCTTTCCAACTTCTCCCACCACCATGGGCAAGACCAAAGGGCTGTCAAAGGATGTCAGACAAGATTGTAGATCTGCACAAGACTTGAATGGCAAGAAGCTTGGTGAGAAGGAGACAAGTGTTGGTGCGATTATTCGGAAATGGGAGAAATACCAAATAACCATCAATCAGCCATCAATCACCCTCCCTGATTCAGAGAAGCCTTGGGAGAAGGTGCTGTCTTCAGATTAGACCACAATTTAGCTCTTTGGCATTAAGTCGACCCGCTGTGTTTGGAGGCAGAGTAATGATGACTATGACCCCAAGAGCACAGAGGTTGAAACATTATGCTTTGGGGCTGTTTTTCTGCAAAGGGTTCAGGACGAATTGACCGTATTGAGGGGATAAATGGATGGGGCCATGTGCTGTAAAATCTTAGATCAGAACCTCCTTCACTCTGCCAGAACACTGAAGATGGGTCATGGATGGGTCTAACAGCATGACAATGACCCGAAACATACCGCCAAGGCAACAAAGGAGTGGCTTAAGAAGAAACACATTAAGTTCATGGAGGGCTCTAGCCAGTCTCCAGACCTCGATCCTATAGAAAACTCTGGAGGAAGCTGAAACTTCGAGTTGCCAAACGACAGCCAAGAAACCTTATAAATCTACCATAAAAATTAAAGACCCTTCATTTCTTTGCAAGTCGGCAAACTTAAAATAAGCAGGGGATCAAATAAATATTGTGTACACACACACACACGTATGATGTTTGTTTTTATATTTTAAAAATGTAAAAGTGATTTTCTCAGATTCCAGATTTTCAAATAGTTGTATCTCGGCCAGATATTGTCCTATCCTAAACCATACATCAATGGAAAGCTTATTTATTCAGCTTTCAGTAAAAAAATAAAATAAATGATGTATACTGTGGGGAAAATAATTGTCACTGTGTCATCAAGCTACACCTTTGTTTCTTTGTTTGTATTTGAATATGCTTCCTCTAGCGGTGAAAACATACATATTGTGCCTTTAAAACATACGTACACTGATTCTTACAAACAAACATAACTAACTACAAAACGGCTCAGAAATAATAAAATAACACAATGGTTATTAACAAATGATTAACTAAATGAAACCCTCTTCTTACAGTATATTTGTTTATTTTTGCTCTCCCTCAACTCTCTGACAGGTGGATGGACGACAAACTGGTCTCTTTAATGACGCCAAAGCTGTTAGGTGAGCGGCCGAACACATACACGTTCACTAAAGCCTTGGCAGAACAGCTCATCCAGCAGGAGTGTGGGAACCTTAACGTGGCCATCATCAGGCCCTCGATCGTAGGAGCCAGCTGGAAGGAGCCGTTCCCCGTAAGCATGCGCATTTCCGTCCTCCCACCTAATTAACAAAAATACTGCCTGGATTTTGAGCACCACTCTTTCCTTTCCACTCTGTTAAAGGGCTGGATCGATAATTTCAACGGGCCGAGTGGGATATTCATCGCTGTGAGTGGCCACTTTGTTTTTTTTTGTTTTTTTTTATTATTATGTGCATTTCACTTTGTATGATCGTTTATTGGTACTTCATGTAAAAAGCTTCCTTTTTTTTGTGGTTGTTCAGGCAGGAAAGGGGATTCTACGAACAATGAGGGCTTCAAATAACGCTGTCGCTGACCTCGTGCCAGTCGATGTGGTCATAAACACCACTTTGGCGGCTGCCTGGTATTCCGGTTCCCAGAGACATGCCAGGTCGGATTCACCACGAACACCCAACAGTCACACTAAATCCCTCACACGCGGATCACTGGAAAATAAAGTCATGGAATAAATGCCGCCAGTTTTCTGACAGTGTCGTTTGTCTCCATCGCAGGCCGAGAAGTATGTTGGTGTACAACTGCACGACGGGCGGGATCAATCCTTTTCACTGGGGTGAAGTTGGTATGAATCACTTTTTCAAACAAATCGCTTCACACTGGCCTTCAAGTGCTGTCGACTGCAGATCGAAGAACTTGTCACATGAAATGAATGAGCGTGAGAACGCTGACGTGTTTGAACAAGTGTATGGGTGTAGTACGGGCGTTAGGTAGCTCATTCTTTTGTTCTTATATGGGAATGGATATAACTTGGATTTGAGCATTCAGATTTACATTTTTGAGACTTAACTTCATAGCTGTCTGGTTTCCACTGAAGTGAAGTAGGGTGGGGATGAATGAGTTATGATAACCATTAGTGGATGAGTGGTTTTGTGATGCCATATTTGGTTTTATAACTTTTCATCACCATGTTGTGACCTGAATATCTGGCTGTAGATCACAATCTTAATTAAAAATGGAACATGACAACAAAGTAATTCATACAGATGGCGACAGAGAGGCAAAACGTACGGACTGCAGCTTTAAATAATTAAAGGGGTACAATGGTCTTGGGAATACCTGATGTGTCAGTTCAGACAGTTACTTTTTTTTAAACTGCTAATATGGATCTGATTTTTATTTCCAAAAAAACCTTTCTCCACAGGAACATTTAGCTTTATACTTAAGCAAAATGTGCTTTGTTTACCGTTTTGCATTGCCTACACCTATATATATATATTTCAATGCTCAATACTAGCTGTAAACCTTGTTTCATTGAGAAATCCTTAAGGTCTGTGATTTAAGTTGAATAATGCAACTCCGAGAATATGTCTCAATACCTTTGCTGCTTTTGTTAATGTTATGACCACAAACACGCCTCTAGTGAACTCTTAAAACAGGTTTGACTATGATGAGTGACTGAAATTCAGTCAGACTGGATATATTTATATCTATTTGTATCAGAGATATCAGATGAACCACAGTACAAGTGTGTAATGAGTCTTACTGTTTACATTTTCTGGAACCATTTCAACCATAGTTAATTAGTTAAAATACAAATCAATATTTGGTTATAATCAGCATTGTGTTGCAGTTGGAGCAGTCCTATTATAAGTAACATGACTCAGCACTAAGGATTTGTTGTTGTTGTTCTTGTTCTTTTCGTTCTTCTGGCCCAGTCAGATCTTTAGTTCAGTATTTTGGTGACTCTGGGTGTCGATTCAGATGTCCCGATTCAATTCGATTCCATTCAGTGAATATAGTTTTAATACAAATGCTATTGATATTTCTAAAACATGAACAGTAAACATTAGTTTACAAATGTTGTATTAATAAAAAGAAATTAAGAGCCACAGGCCTGTATTTTAAACCTTTTTTTTTTTTGTATATGGTCCTTTTTAAACAATAATAGGGCTCTATAAAAATGTTCTGCTTAATTTTTCTTATAGTCAGATAAAGCCATAAAACATTAATTTAATTTAGACTAATCAAATAACAATTAAACCCTTTTATTTTTGGCAAACAAAATGATGCACAACAGAGGTTTACTTAAAATTAAATGCAAAACAAATCTTTTTATTATTATTCTTTTTTTATTATTATTTATTAGTAGTAGTAGTAGGATTGTTGTTACATTGAGTCTTAAGACTGCTAAATAGAAATATATTTCTGACAGTTTCTTCCCGTTAAACTAAACTTTTATTTTGACGGGTTGCCGTGAGGAACTTGCAGCTACTGTGGATGTGACCTCAGGGTAGTTTTCTCAAATTAAACGGTAAAATACTAATGAAGTGACTCTCAGAGCAGCTGGAGATGATATTCGTATCATCTTTAAATTTAGGCCTAAAATCTTTTTTTTTTTTTTTTTTTTTGCCCAGCCCTATAGTATTTGGATAATGCCAATTAAATGACCCCAATACTCATGAATGGAGGAAACCATCAAAATGTTGCTTTTTAACCCTGAACCAAGTCATGCACAGCTGTGCCGTTTACTGTTGAACCCCTTTTTGTCTCTTAGAATACCATGTTATATCCACTTTCAAGAGGAACCCCCTCGAGCAGGCATTCAGGCGGCCAAATGTAAATCTCACAACCAATCACCTTATCAATCAGTACTGGATTGCTGTAAGCCACAAGGCGCCAGCATTCCTTTATGATCTCTTCCTCAGGATGTCAGGAAGAGAGCCCAGGTAAATCTGACTGCTTCGCCCCTTTCCACTTCCCCGCTCAGTCTAGCCGTCACGTGTCGCTCTCCGTGTCTTGGGCAAGGATGCATAACCCACTCCGAGACTGGGTTCTGCATGCTTCCCGTCCACGTGTGTGTGTGTGCTTATCCATGTGTGTTGTGCAGCTCTGTGTTTAAAATGCTCTTGTATGTTGTATGCCTGTATTCTTCTCCACAGAGTACTGCATAAACATGACCTTCAAGACCAACCCCTTAGAACAGGCTTTCAGACGCCCCAATGTTAACCTGCGATCCAACCCTTTTACCAATCAGTACTGGACCACAGTGAGTCACACCCTTCCTGCCCTGCTGTATGACGGGTTTCTCATGTTGACGGGTCAGAAGCCCCGGTAAGGTCTTCAGTACCTGCTTCTCCACCCCTTTGTCCTCCCTCCTCCCCTCCCTCACCTCCAGCACTGGGTGTTGGGTGCGTGGTGTGGCATGGCCCGCAGGCCGGCTGGGAAGGAACCGCTCAGGAACCGCCCAGCCTGGCCGTCTGCTCGACTTCATGGCATCGGACAAATGCTGCTGCTGGGCTTCCATAAAGTGCATGGAGTCCTGCACGCTTTTTTTGTGTGTGAAAAGGAGATGGATCCATACCATAATACCATCTTTCGTTTTTTGTTCTTCTGAGCCATGCCATTAAGTCTTCAAGAGAGGTCTTTTGGTCTGCTCTTGTAGCACATGAATACATAGTGGACGTTGGGAATGATAGTTTGGTTAACACAGCCTTTACTCATTAAGAAGGTCAGAGTGCTCAGGTCAGATCAAATATGGACTGTGCGCACTAATATTTTCCATCCAAAAAGCCAAACTAATCAGAGAACAGCACTCATAAATAATGGGGCCAGGTACCAAACTCTCTGCTCTAAGAATTGCTTTAACTCAGTGGTTTTCAAACTTGGGTCCGGGACTATATACTAAATTATACAGTTGTTTATACGTTTTAAAATAAAAAAAATTTCCCCGCAAAAGTTAAACTTATGGCAACATGTTTTATTGGCAATATATGTTTTAATTTGACTTTTTTTAAATATATTTTACAGATTTTGATTCTGTTTTCTAAAGACTATTCTGAAATCTGTATAAAAAATGTATAATGTTAAATTAAAAATATTTCTATTGATCTCTTTATATAACTTACTATAGGGCCAAGCAATAAGAAAAAAAATAAAACCATCTTGAGATGAGTCATTACAGTAAAATGCGAAATTTAACTCATTTTATTTTGACTTTTTTTTAATAGAAATTGAACATTATGAATAAAATCCTTACATTTCAAGTAAAAATTTAACAAACATTACTCTTTTCGACCTACACAAGTGTTATTCTCTGCATTTTATTTTCAGAGTTATCGAGTTTTTTTTTTTTTTTTTTAAACAAGTTTATTCTCAAAGTTTACGTTTATTCCCAAAAGTTTTGACTTTTTTTTCTTTCTGTTTTTCTCAGTTTCTCACTTTCGTGAAACATGATTTTATTCTCAGTGTAAAATGTAGTTTTTACAGTGACAGTATAGAAAAAATTATTTTTCTCACAACAATGTATACAGTAAATGCTTCTTTACTCGTAAAATATATAGCTGCCTGTATCTCTTAAAAAGGTGGTTTTTCAAAAAAGACGGTCCTTGGCATTAAAACAGTTGGAAAGCCTCTGGTTTAAACCACCAAGAAAGAAATTACAAGGTTGCATCCTTTTAATAAAAAAAAAAAAATGAAAAGGTAAGCACTGGATGCATATTTGACAATTATCCATTCATGCACAAATGCTTTTAATTGCAGGAAGTAGATGTGTTTGGTACCTGGAGATGAAACGACTGGCTATGCACCTTAAATCTGAAAACTTTCAGTTCAATTTTAGTTAATGTTCATGCAGATTGAACAAATTTGTTGTGTATTGCTGATATGTATCTGGTTTAAGGTGCAAGCATTTGTATAATTGATTGGTTTTAACACCATGAGAATGTTTTGAATTTGATTTTTAAAGTGAGGTGTTCTAATACAATGCATGTAGTCATTCCCTATCCAACCCATAAGAGATCTTGATGGGGAAACTGGGCGTTTCTGGACATTTGTATTCAACTTCAACAGCACTTTGTCAGATAAAGCCTGAAAATTGGCATACTTGTACGTCTGGAAGAGTTTATAGAGGTGCACATAGCACCACACAGAAAGAATCAAGAATCTTAAGAACACAAATGCGCCCAGGTGCCCTGCAAGGTCCTGCAAGGTTTTAACAGTGTGATCATTGTTCAGCCAAATCATGGGAATCCACAGTCGTGTTTGCCAAAGGTTTGTGGTTCAAAAGTGCTGCGGTGGGATCTAACCTGAATCAAATGGATGAATGGGTTGGAGAATTATTATTTTTCACTAACCGAGGAGTATTTGTTTGTCTTTATTAATTTGTTTTATTTTATTTTACGTTTTGATATTTATTTTTTGTTTTGCTGGTTAGTTTTTTTATTTTATTCTATTTGTTACATTTTTATTTTGTTTTATTTTATTTTATTAGTTTTTTTGCTTTTAGTTTTTCAATTTATTTATTTTAATTAGATTGTATTTTGTTTATTTTACTCTCCTTCTTTGTTTATTTTTAATTTCATTTGTTTAATTTTGTTTTATTTCACTCTTTTGTTTTTGTTTTTTTACTAAATCAAACCAAAATATTTTGCTTCATTTGGGAAAACTAACCAGCGGAAGCCATTTTTTTGCCTTGAAGTAAAAGAAAAACAAACTAAATTATTTATTGTGTTTATGACTTTCACAGTGCAACTTTATTTCCTCGTAATTGATGGATGATATCAAACATTGTGGATATTTCATATTTTAAGCTTTATATCACATTTTTTACTATGAGGCAGAAATGGGCTTCACTAATAACCTGCATTTTTTTTAATGCAGGTTTTAATAACATTGCATAGAATTAAATGTTTTGTTGCTATCACTAAACTTTAAGTAATTTACAAGCTGTGGTTTCTTCAAACTACTGTCATAGTCTGTTACCATCTGCTCTTATTAAACCGCTTGCCCTTTTGAGGATTAAACGAGAGGAGAAAAAAGACTCAGACTACACATCCAGCCCCATCAAAGCTCATCTAAAGCTAATGCTCATGTCTCTTCTTTTCTCCCGCTCGCTCCCTGCGTTGTTTCGGTGGTGACGCAGGATGATGAAGACAATCAGTCGGTTGCACAAGGCCATGATGGTGCTGGAGTACTTCACGAGTCATTCGTGGGTGTGGAACACAGACAACGTTACCATGCTCATGAACCAGATGGGATCTGAGGACAAGAAGGTGTGTGTGTGTGCTCATTTATTAATACACTCACAGTCTGCCATTGGCACAGTTAAATGAGTCGCATCTGTGATTCTGTATCATGTCACTTAAAATGTGTTTTCAATGAATCTTTCATTCAAATGGCTCATGGCTCTGACTTTTATCAATGCCTGAAATCTTCTTTTTCTTGCTCAGGCATTTAACTTTGACGTCAGGCAGTTACACTGGGCAGAATACATGGAGAATTACTGCATGGGCACTAAAAAGTATGTTCTCAATGAAGAGTTGTCAGGACTCCCAGCGGCACGCAAACACTTAAACAAGTAAGTATTGAAGTTGTCCAGGTTACCTTCAGGATAAATATTAGACAAATAGTTTACCTGCTGCGCTGTCATATTTAACTGCTCACCTCTGTTGCATTCATGTGGGACAGAGACATGAATGATGTTTGGTCGCTGCGAATAGATGCCATTTATTTGCCATGTGACATTTAGCATATTAAATAAAAATTCTAGTCTTCAATGTCACATGTCATATGCTGAATTTGCTCAATTATTACCGGTACTAAATTATTAATATAGTTCTTATCAATGTTAAAAACTAATCAAATGTTAAAATGATTCTTTAAATGGGAAATTCAGAAGAACAGCATTTATATGAAATTGTTCTTTTGCAACATTAGAAATGTATTTACTGTCACTTTTGATCTGTTTAATGCATCCTTACTGAATAGAAGTGATTGATTTCTTCTTGCTTTTTTAATCTCACTGCAAAACCATTGAATGGTAGTGTATCATGCAACAAAAACTGTTTTCAGCATTTGATAATAATAATCAGAAATGTTTCTTGAGGAACTAATTGGCATTTTAGAACGATTTCTGAAGGATCATGTGAAACTTGATTTTTTGTCAATTTGTCTTTGTTTTATTTTCCTGTAGGCTGCGGAACATTCGCTACACTTTCAACACCATCTTGGTTGTCTTAATCTGGCGCATTTTCATCGCCCGTTCGCAGATGGCCAGAAACATCTGGTACTTCGTCGTCAGCTTGTGCTTCAAGTTCCTCTCCTATTTCAGAGCCTCCAGCACCATGAGATACTGAATCCACCCCAGCTGTCCTTTCCCACCCCTCTCTCCCGACGGCTATGCACACATTTCTGCTTTGTGATACTCCAGACTCTGAGGGTCAAGCGTAGTATCCGCTGTCCTCCCTTCCTGCACAAATGCGCCCTCAACATCACAGGGTGCCAGTGCACTCAACTGCTATATAGAAAGCATGGTTGTCAGGGCTCGAGGTCTATGAAGCTCTCTCAACACGATGAGAGTGCGTTTGAGCACTTACTGTACCTGTGCCACCTCCTGAACGCAAACAGGTTGTGGCCACTCTTGCTTATTATGGTATACATAGCTGCTTATTCTTTTTGGCACCCAGTGGTGGAATGTAACGAAGTATTTGTACTTCGTTACTGTACTTAAGTAAATTTTGACGTATCTATACTTAAGTAAAAAAAATAATGCATACTTATACTTTTACTCAAGTAGATTTTTCAGCAATTATCTGTACTTTCTACTCCACTACATTATTAAAATGCGTGTCGTTACATCCTTCCGAATCTTGCATAAAAAATTTTTTGGTCGACTAACGTTTTGCCGTTGCTGGCCAATGCACGTTGAAACAGATTGGAGATCTGATTGGCCAAAGAACTCACGCGCGCAGCACGTGTTATGAAACAACACAAGCGGAACTGATGTAAATCGAAGATATTATAATATTTGTTTGACGTAAGTTAGTGGTAACTGTTACCCTAACAGGGCAACTTCTTTAGCTGGTTATTAGCACAGCAGGTACGATAGCTTGCTAGTACGTTGCATTTTTGGAGATGAGCAAACTACTGCTATATCTGTACATTCGTAGTTGGCTAAAATAGCTGTTTGTTTTGACACGATGGAAAAAATTTTCAAACTATTTATACGGCGTCGGCTCCTAGCTTCTTTACCATACAACATTGGGTATTTATTTGACATTCACAAGTAAGCATGCAGGCAAAACTATATCTTGGTTTGATACGATTGTGAACAATTTTGAACTATGACAGTGGTTTTTCGTCAATATCATGATATTATATATATATATATATATATATATATATATATATATATATATATATATATATATATATATATATATATATATATATATATATATATAGTACAGGCCAAAATTTTGGAAACATTACTATTTTTTATGTTTTTGACAGAAGTTTCTTATTCTTATCAAGCCTGCATTTTTTTGATCAAAAATACAGAAATAAATGTAATATTGAGCAGAATAATATTGTGCAGAATAAACTGGTCATACAAATTTGATTTAAGTGTTCAGAATAACACTCACCTGTGTAATTTTTGAGTTTTTTTTTTTACTGCTCTTAATAGTATAATAAAAATAAAATAAATTGTATGTCATAATAAAATAAATTGTACGTCATAATTGGCTTAGCCTAATTATAATTTAATGAGTAATAAGTAAATAACCAGATTTTTACAGTGTCAGTATTGCACAACAACTCTTTCCAGTACACAATAGATATTGTTTGTGATTGTTACAATTGAACAGCCCAGACATTGAGACAACTGATTGTACTTTTACTTAAAAAAATACTTTAAAGTAAATGTAAAAGTATGTACTTATGACTTTTACTTAAGTAAGATGTTGATGTAGTAATTATACTTTTACTTAAGTATATATTTTGCAGGGTAGTTGTACTTTTATTTAAGTACTAAACTTAAGTACTTCCTCCACCACTGTTGGCACCATTGGCCCCTTTCTAACTAATCAACGAAGCACAAGGAGAGAGAGAAATGGCTTTGTCTCAGCTCTGTGCCTACAATTCAAAAATAACCTTCATCACGTGCCCGATGTCTTTGTTCGATTCTTGTCTTCTGCCTTACTTCTTTCCGATACCTCTCACCATCTTTGAGATGAAAGTGATTGATGTGTCAACAAATAATAAGCATCCCGGCCTTATGTTTGTCTTCACAATCTTTTCTTCAGTCAATACCAAAAATGTCATCTTGAAACACATTTTTTTTTAATGTCCTACTTGACGTTTTTGTGAAAGCAATCAAACACTTTATTCCAAATTTCTGTTATTAATAGACGTTAAAAAATAAATTCCCAGAAATGCTAGAAAAAGCAAGCCTCAGTTCGTTCACCTGCTTAAACCTGTTGCCTTTAATGAGGCTTATTAATAAACATGAGCAGATGGGATTGAGTCGACGGTTCGTAAACGTTTAAACGTTTAATCGTTTCACGTCAACGGCCGTTTACAAACAATTTACAGGTTCGTTCCACTCGTGTTTCATAAATAAAGTGCGAAGATTATCTCTTGCCATAATTTATTTGTGTTCAGGTAATTCAGCTAATTAACCATCTTTACGTTCTTTAGCACTTCGATCGAGTTCGTATCAGAGGAGGGTAAATAATCATTGTTCTTCCTTTTGTTCACCCGAATTATTTTGTGAACTGTCTGAATGTTGAAGTCATGTGAAAGATATAAAGGATGTATGTTTTCTAAATCGTTCTATTTAGATAAAGCACTGTAATTTAACATTGTCTGCTACCAAGTATTTTTCATGTTTGAAATAAATAGGAAGTGATTGTTTATGACGCGAAAGGAAGAGATGTAATGTTACAGTAAATGCACCGTATAGACTACTTTTATGATCACAATGTCAAGTTATGTTTGTCATAAAAAGCCAATCTCTTTGCACAGCTAAATATCATACTAGGAAGCGCTAGTTGGTGGATATTGTTATTAACTTTCTGGAACTATTCTGTCTTTTCTATTAACTGTTAAAAAAAAGAGAAAAAAAAAACCTTGCCTTCATTTTAGGATCCATAATTTTATGTGGGAGTTTGAGTGGAATAGTGATTTTGAAAACAAGTTTTGTGTATTGTTGTTTATCCCAAAATAGGGTAAAAATAATATATATATATATATAGAGAGAGAGAGAGAGAGAGAGAGAGAGAGAGAGAGAGAGAGCTTCTCCCCCTATAATATTCAAATTATCTTTTGTAGTTTTTTTTTTTTTTTTTTGTATTGGGTAAAATGAAGCTTCATTGGGTTTCTTTTGTGTGTGTGTGTGTGTCAGGTCACCTCGTGTTTCTTTTCCCACAGTATTTTATAACGATAATATTAACATTTTCTTCCTTAAGATCAAGCTGAAGTCGGGCCTTGATGGGACAAATGTAGATCGCTTCCCTTTTTGTCTGTCTTGAATGTATTTTTTTTTGTTAAATATCCTGTAACTATCTAGAAATAAGTGAACCGTTCCCCACAATGTTATGCTGTCTGTTTTCTGGGAGAATTGTAAATGCCACATTAAAATGTCAGTGGAGGGTTAAAAATCAATGGGTGCCTTTCGTTTGTGAACCAAGAGAATAAACTATGTGAACTTGTTTTTCAGTTTAACGAGTCATAATTGGCTAATTGGTTTGTGGTACTTAAGTGTTTTTTTTAATGATAAAGCTTTTATAATAGTTGATGAGCTGGACTGTAAACCCCTCACCGATTCGTGTGAAAGTTTGTCTCACCGATTTGTGTGAAAGTAAGCCTCATCCATATCTACCAAAACTCAACACTGTCATCTGCTGTTCACATTTCAATAAGCGATTTAAATTCAGATTTTGCTTTAAAACATTTGCTTTGACAAAAATGTCCAGAAATCATATTTATTTGGAAGGAATGTAATGCCCAGCTATGTCCACATATTCAGAACAATGTCATTATTTTTTAAAAGACTTTTTTAAAAATCATTATCTGTAATTCTATTTGTTGGTGGTGCTATTGGCATACAAATCACACCAAAAAAAAAAAAAAGTTATTCATTAAAGCTCTTCCAATAAATTAGGACGAGAAAGACGGCACTTTAAGGTTACAAAAAAAGACAAAATTACAGATTCTAATAATGATGAAAATCCTGTTTCACTGGGAATGATCAGTCAGCATTTCCTTCTCCAGAAGCATTCCTCTCATCTACACACACTGATTTATTCCTGTAACATAAAACCACAGATACATTTGAGTCATTATTCTCTGAAAAGAAATATAAATATACATTTAATTATATAATTTACATGTATGCATACATATTTATAAAAAATGTCAATGTTTAAATATATATTTTGTTTAAAAAAAATTAAAAAAAACTATATATATCATATATAAACAGAAATAAAAATTTCATAGTGCCCAAAACCATCTGGTTCAAAGAGATTTTTCTTACCAGCAATTTAATTGGCTGGATTGATTACGATTATAAAATGCATAGACGTCTATGTAAAATGCATTATTTTCTTGGCAAGCCTCCCGAGCTGTGTGTAACACATCAACTAGACACATGCACAGAATGATGAAATCGTCTCACTTGAGAGGCTGGCAGTGCAGGCCTGTAGCACAGGGGCAGTGCTCCTGCGGTCCCTCCTCGTCCCACAGTAACAGATCCATCAGCTGATTGGGGTGACTGGGGCATCCCTGGCCTTCCTGTGGCTTGGGACGGCACACAGGGAAAAGCAGGGCTGAAGACAAAAGAAAAACTGGAATATTAAGAGAAGTAGCGTGGGAGGAAAAGAGACTATAGGGAAAGGTACACAGAAAGAAAGAGGGTCTCTAGACTTCAGGAAGTGTATTGATGTATCAAAACCACTGCAAATGTTGTTGGTTTGTATCTTGTGTGTGATTAATGCATATTTGGCAATGGAAAGAAAACTGAGGAACATTGTAAACCAAGTGAGCAAGGAGTGCGATTCCAAATTCAAGGAAGCAATTATTTAGTACTTTGCAGGGAAATCTTCTGAGAGGCCCAGTGAAACGGGGTATTTTTCAGATGTTTTGTTATATAACCAGCTGCATATTGATATCTAATAGGCTTGTTTATACAGGCACTTTTATGTCCCAATGGTTGATTTTTACTAAAACTTTTTAGTTAACTTTTTCTTCTTTTTTTTTTTTTTTTTTTGCTACTTTTAAAAGGCATTTTATTTATAATTTTAGATAGCATTGTCTCAGACTTTAAATCTTATAACATGAAAATCCATCCTAAAAATCTGAATTATTCCACATGTGAAACGGTGATGATCTGAACAAAGAGTGCAGAACCTTTGTGAAAGGCGCAGCAGTGTTGAGGACTGCAGTCGCTCTGGTACTGGCAGATGGTTCCTGACTGGCCTTGGGTTCTGTTCTGAGCGCAGACACCCCACACACACAACTGATCTCCACAACACTCCACATCCTTCGTGCACTCCTGTCAATTCAAACAGCAGAACAGGAATTTAGCCAAAAAAGGAAAGAATATATATATATAGTTATATATATATATATATATATATATATATATATATATATATATACATAGTTATATATATAGTTATATATATAACTATATATACAGTATTGTTCAAAATAATAGCAGTACAATGTGACTAACCAGAATAATCAAGGTTTTTCATATATTTTTTTATTGCTACGTGGCAAACAAGTTACCAGTAGGTTCAGTAGATTCTCAGAAAACAAATGAGACCCAGCATTCATGATATGCACGCTCTTAAGGCTGTGCAATTGGGCAATTAGTTGAATTAGTTGAAAGGGGTGTGTTCAAAAAAATAGCAGTGTGGCATTCAGTCACTGAGGTCATCAATTTTGTGAAGAAACAGGTGTGAATCAGGTGGCCCCTATTTAAGGATGAAGCCAACACTTGTTGAACATGCATTTGAAAGCTGAGGAAAATGGGTCGTTCAAGACATTGTTCAGAAGAACAGCGTACTTTGATTAAAAAGTTGATTAGAGAGGGGAAAACCTATAAAGAGGTGCAAAAAATGATTGGCTGTTCAGCTAAAATGATCTCCAATGCCTTAAAATGGAGAGCAAAACCAGAGAGACGTGGAAGAAAACGGAAGACAACCATCAAAATGGATAGAAGAATAACCAGAATGGCAAAGGCTCAGCCAATGATCACCTCCAGGATGATCAAAGACAGTCTGGAGTTACCTGTAAGTACTGTGACAGTTAGAAGACGTCTGTGTGAAGCTAATCTATTTTCAAGAATCCCCCGCAAAGTCCCTCTGTTAAAAAAAAGGCATGTGCAGAAGAGGTTACAATTTGCCAAAGAACACATCAACTGGCCTAAAGAGAAATGGAGGAACATTTTGTGGACTGATGAGAGTAAAATTGTTCTTTTTGGGTCCAAGGGCCACAGGCAGTTTGTGAGACGACCCCCAAACTCTGAATTCAAGCCACAGTACACAGTGAAGACAGTGAAGCATGGAGGTGCAAGCATCATGATATGGGCATGTTTCTCCTACTATGGTGTTGGGCCTATTTATCGCATACCAGGGATCATGGATCAGTTTGCATATGTTAAAATACTTGAAGAGGTCATGTTGCCCTATGCTGAAGAGGACATGCCCTTGAAATGGTTGTTTCAACAAGACAATGACCCAAAACACACTAGTAAACGGGCAAAGTCTTGGTTCCAAACCAACAAAATTAATGTTATGGAGTGGCCAGCCCAATCTCCAGACCTTAATCCAATTGAGAACTTGTGGGGTGATATCAAAAATGCTGTTTCTGAAGCAAAACCAAGAAATGTGAATGAATTGTGGAATGTTGTTAAAGAATCATGGAGTGGAATAACAGCTGAGAGGTGCCACAAGTTGGTTGACTCCATGCCACACAGATGTCAAGCAGTTTTAAAAAACTGTGGTCATACAACTAAATATTAGTTTAGTGATTCACAGGATTGCTAAATCCCAGAAAAAAAAAAATGTTTGTACAAAATAGTTTTGAGTTTGTACAGTCAAAGGTAGACACTGCTATTTTTTTTAACACACCCCTTTCAACTAATTGCCCAATTGCACAGCCTTAAGAGCGTGCATATCATGAATGCTGGGTCTTGTTTGTTTTCTGACAATCTACTGAACCTACTGGTAACTTGTTTGCCACGTAGCAATAGAAAATATACTAAAAACCTTGATTATTCTGGTTAGTCACATTGTACTGCTATTATTTTGAACAATACTGTATATATTTTTGAAACATTTGTTTAAATATATAAAATATAAATTCGATATATAAACTATCAAATATTTCTATTGCTTTATATATTCAATATATAAACAAATGTACATATTTAGAATACACCATAATTTACAAACAGACAGATGGATCGATATGATGATAGATACAATTATAGACAGACAGTTAGAGAGAGATAGAGATAGATAGATAGATAGATAGATAGATAGATAGATAGATAGATAGATAGATAGGTAGATAGATAGAGACAGACAGACAGATAAATAGATAAGACAGATAGATACAGTCAGTCAGATAGATAAATAGATAGATACACTGTAGATAGATAGATTGAGATAGACAGACAGATACAGTCAGTCAGATAGATAGATACACTGTAGATAGATAGATAGATACACTGTAGATAGAGAGATAGATAGACAGATAGATAGATAGATAGATAGATAGATAGATAGATAGACAGACAGACAGACAGACAGACAGACAGACAGACAGACAGATAGATAGATAGATAGATAGATAGATAGATAGATAGATAGATAGATAGATAGATAGATAGATAGATAGATAGATAGATAGATAGATAGATCAGAGCACAGACCATATTAGTCGTCTGGCATGGGACACATTTGGAGGTGATGAGCTCATACAGGCAGAAGCTGCTGTCCCCACAGTCCTCATCAATCATACACTCCTGAATGAACAAGAATGAACCTGACATTATATATTACAGAAACACTGTTATTACAGCTACAGTTGAGCAAACATCCCAACAATAAACTCTGCTGCTTCAGGATACCACATCATAACATCATGGACATTCTGCTGAACGTCTTCTGTTGCGTTCCTCAGACGAAAGTCAGTCTTTGAGGTTTAGAAAGACAAGATGACAGTGTCTTTCCTTTTTTCTATTTTGGGGCAACTTTTTCTTTGAGCAACCTACAGCATTGTCTTATAACTATAGTTTAGAGACAGTGCTGTAGGTTGCTCAAAGGAAAAGTATATTGTAATAGTAAGCTTTATTTTTGACTTTAGGGTTAGGAAATTCCAACGAGGTGTTTTGAAATTGAGCTGGGGATCCCAAAGAAACACCCACCTAGCATTAACTGAAAACCGCATTTGTGTTGTCTGGAACATCCGCCTCAGCTACACTTTCCACTATGGGTGGATATAATGTTTTATCCAAAACAGCCGTTTGTGTGCTTGTACTCTGTTATAAACACTGGAACTCAACATCATGGAAATTTTGTGACTTAACCTTGCAGTCTAAGGTAAAGACGGGAAATAAGACGTAATATTTTGAACATTTCCACTGAAAATATTTACAAACAAACTGAAGGAAGAATAGAGGATAGTTTTAAAATGGCTTGTGGTTCAATACGGAAAACAGGAGTCCCTTTTTAATGCCTGATGACGTCATCTTCCGCGTCAAAATGAATTCCACATTCACAGAAGTGGAGGTGCAGAAATCCTGTGAGAGCTCGTACCCTTCCCCCCAGAGTTACAGCGTCTGGACTGGAGTCTAGACTAATGTAAGTGAGCCACATAAAAAAAACTCATCAATTACTCGCAAAAAAAAAAAAAATACTTTCTTGAAGAACTGGAGGTTCAGGTCCAAGTTCTTCTGGAAGACAGAATACAAAATAGTAATTTGTAGAAATCATGAAGACAAAATTATTATATATTAATTATATAAATCCAAATTTTATATATATATATATATATATATATATATATATATATATATAATTTTGTCTTCAGATTTCTACAAATTTCCATTTTGTATTTTGTCTTCCAGAAGAACTTGGATTAAATAAAAATAAAAAGTTAATTAATTCATAATCAATCAAAATAATGAATAGATATTTTGTGTGAGTATGCTGTATATAATTCACAATTACTTTATATCTTTTAATAATTATATATTTATTTAATAATAATATATATTTAAAATAAAGGCAAATAAAATTATAAAATAAAGTTATATTTTTACATATGCTACATACATACACACACATATAAAACCAAATCAAATGCTAAAATATAATAGTCA
The DNA here is from genome assembly GCF_003368295.1 of Carassius auratus. NCBI lineage: Eukaryota > Metazoa > Chordata > Actinopteri > Cypriniformes > Cyprinidae > Carassius > Carassius auratus. Next base: position 5,937,421 of record NC_039267.1, on the reverse strand, counting down.
TATTTTTGTATGTATGCTACACAAACAGAGAGACACATTTCACATAAATATTTAAAATTATTGATTGATTTTTCATAATACATGGAATACTGCATTGGTTTACTCACATCTGGAGTATATTTTGCAATAATGACCGGCTTTACATTATCATCCCTCACATATTTGCTTATCTTTTAACTGTGAGCTCAGATTTGCCACTGTGCAAAACGAGAGTTAACCACTAAGTGCTGCCTCATGGCAACATGATAGCTGGCACAAACTCTCCACCACACATCCCCAGCGCTCCACTTTCCATGCATTCTTTCCAGCTGTTCTAATTTCACCATATATTATTGTCATGATGCCAGAAGACTGCCAGGCCAAAGAGCCTCTAATGACACTGCCGTCTGTTAAATTGTTATAGAAACGCATAAGGACCATATGTGCAATGCTTATGTGTTTTACTCTGGAATAGACATCATTTATTTCAATCAAAAGCCATTACATAGAGTAACTGATTTTAGTCTTGAAAACTAAGAAATAACATGTTTACGTTTAAAAGATTAACTCATGTAGAGGATATTTTTAGTTAGTCTTATAATAAAAGCTTATATTTTAGTGGTAACCACAGCAACAGTGTAACACAAGTGGAAAGAGGACTGATACAGACCATCTGTCCCTCTAATTTATCAAAAGGTTTACAAGAATTCAGCATGTTTAGAAAGGTCTCTGTAATGATGTGCCACATGTTTTCCAGGCAAACAGCGGATAGTTTGATGACTGGTGAAATGGAAAATCCATGTTGGTTTTATTAATAAATAAACTCTGCTTTCAAACCTCGGGTTGGCTGGGTGACTTAGCAGATTGTGCATTACAAGTTTGATATCTGTTTAATATGTCTGGAAACTTCCAGCTATTAAAGCTATAGATGAGCAATAGACTCACGTGATCAACTTCATTCCACCGTTCAGTGTTCTGAATGAGAGTTCTAGAGAAATGTGTCTTTCCAGTCCCATTAACCGTTTCCTAGAGGAAAACCAGGTGTTTAGTAAAGCAAGGCAAATCAATATAACAAAAGCACTAAGGCATATAAACGCAAAGCAGTTCTCAGAAAAAAAAAGTAGTCTGGGGTTTCATGACCCTTCAATGCCAATTAGGCTAGGCTATAGGCTTGCAAATAAAAATCTGAATCAAAGACAAGAAATACCTTGTCGATTCTCTCTATCAGATGAACAGTCCGATTTCCAACCTTGATCTCTGTTGTAGTTTCATTGTGAAAACTGGCAGGAAAGTTGCGTCCATGTAACAACGATTTTGAAGACTCATTCTCCATCTGTTTCAAATCAGATTAATATTAATGTGAATGTTTTGATAGATTTTTTTATTTTGACATTGCTAATTGGAAAGAAATAATTAATCATTTTAGTGAACCATGCAATTCTTTCAACCAGTTCGTTAAAAAAAAAAAAAAATCAGTTCAAAAACGATTCGGTGTCATTGCATATTAACCCCATTAAGTTTTATTAATAGTACTATTAATCCAGATACGTTTATCATTTAGGAGCAAAATATACTTACATTTACATTAAACACTACTAAAAAATAATCTACATCGGATAACATTTTGCACTTTTAACTAAATTTGCTACTAAAACTAAATCTGTTATTCTTTCGAGGTTTTGTGAACCGGTTTAAAAAAGATTCAATGAAAAGATTCGACTCGAAAGAACATTTTGTTCACGAATCGGTCAGCGACAATCCTCCTGCGCAAAAAGACCATGGCACAAAACAACATTTAAACGTTAATCTACTTAGATTTATTTTTCTCCTGTCATAACTACCTGATGAACAGCCTCTTCTAGTTTCTGCTGCGTGTCCTCCATAAGTTTTTCCACTTCTTTGAACATCTCGTTTAAAGTGGTTTGTCCCTGCGCCACATGCTCCTCCAGGGTCTCGGAGATGTCCAGATGTCCCGCTCTGTGAACTGAGCTGCCCACCACAAAGCCCAAGGAAAGGGATATTATCACAAACTTCAGCATCGTTTTATGCTTAGGCGACTCACCCCTGGCGTGAATCACAGACTCTGTGCCTGGGACGTGCTTTATTTGGAAACTTGTGAGGGGGAAAAAAAGACTGGAAAATGTTTTTGGCTCCCACTATTGCATCTGATGGCTCAATTATTAAAGCGACAGCGCACTGGCCTTCAGAAATGAAAGTAACAAATAAATCGTACAAAAGTACAACCTCGACACAAATGATACTGTTCTATTTGAATAATGTTTAAAATGTAATTTATTCCAGTTATAGAAAAGCTGAATATTCAACAGCCATCATCCCAGTTTTTAGTGTCACATGATCCTGGTGCTTGAAAAACATTTTAAGTCAAGTGTTTAAAAGTTAAGAAACTTTTATTTATTAATTCATTCATTCATTCTTAATATTTTAATTATTCGTAATAATTTGATATAATTTGTTTGTAACATATAAAAAAAAAAAACTCTAACGACTTACAGTATCAGTCACTACTCCTTCTCTGCAAATGTATCAAAACAACATTATGTATTAAAACAACATACATTACAAAACTTTCTCTTTTCTTCTGTCCTCCTCCCCCTCCTCTGACATCAACTCTTACAGCTGATGATAAATAAAACAAGAAACATCAATGACCAATTCCACACACCACAAACGATGATAACTTCATAATGAAAAATACACAATCTCTCCCCCTTTTCTCCACTCAAACGTTTCCAAAGTTACCCTTTCCAATCATCCTACTACCTGTCCACTTGATCCTATCCAAACTAACATACTTAAGGCAATTACTTATTCAGTCATACTTTCACTTACTCACATTGTTAAAACCTCTCTTCACTCTGATACATTTCCCACAGCATTAAGCAGGCTTGTGTAAACCCACAGCTCTAAAAGAAACCGTCTCTAAATCCACTTTTAATCCACCATTAATTTTAATGAGACTTGAGCGAGTTGTGTTAAGCCAACTCTCTATGTTCCTTGCACAGAACAACCTCCTGGACAACAACCAATCTGGGTTCAAAAGCGGCCTCTCAACTGAGTCTGTCCTGCTCTCGTTTACTGGCAAGAGCAGCTTCCATATCCTCAGTAATCATCTTGCTGAATCTGTTTTCTGCTTTTGACACAGGTAACCACCAGATCCTTCTGTCCTCCCTCATAAAGATGGGCATCTCAGGAACCGCACTCCAATGGTTCAAGTCTTACTTCTCATGTAGGTATTTCAGGGTGCCTTGTGAGGTTTCTAAGTCACAACTTCTTGATACTGGGGTTCCTCAAGGCTCAGTGCTTGGACTTCTTCTCTTCTCCATCTACATGACGTCATTAGGATCTGTCATTTAGAAGCATGGCTTTTCCTATCACTGCTATGCTGATGACACTTAACTCTGCTTCTCATTCCAACCAGATGATCCGATGGTAGCTGTTTGCATTGCAGCCTGTCAGAGAGACATTTCTAGCTGGATGAAGGACCATCACCTTCTGCTCAATCTGGCTAAGACAGAACTGCTTATGGTCTCAGCCAACCCAGTACTTCATCAAAACTTCTCTATACAGCTGCCTATAACATAACTCCTTCCAGGATAGTTATGTTTCCATAGTTTCCACAAAAAATAAATAAATAAATTATATATATATATATATTCAGCTTTGCATTACATTAATAAAAAAATAATTATAATAAAAAACAATTTGAATATTACAATAGGAAAATGTTAATTTTAAATTTACATTTAAATTTAATAATATTTCACAATATTACTGTTTTATTGTATTTTTGATCAAACAAATGCAGCCTTGGTGAGTGTATAGGCCTATTGGCTACATAGATTATTAACTTGAATATTTATTACAAATATTTTTTATTTGACTTGTAAAAACTGCAGGCGAAATTCATACACATATGTAATTTTTTTTTTTTTTTTTTGACAGCTGTGTATTGTCCATCCAAATAGATTTGAATGCCTTCTTGTTTCGTCATGAGTTAGTCTGTTTTTGTTCCATATAGACTCGTGAACATCTCATTGCACTCTTGGTTTTTGCCCAACTTTGCCCTTTCAATGTGCATAAAGTGTGCACATTCTTTAATAGTCCAGTAGATGTCGACAAAGTACAACATCTCGTTCACCACTCATTCACTACCTGTCCTAATGAAACAAACACCTGTCAGCATGTGTGATTAAACCTGCTGCTCGCGCCAGCATAGCAATTTCTCTGGTGTAGGTAAGACAACGCACGCTCATCATATTTATCAAGACTTTTTATGTAGTACAGTGGTATGATATCAAAAACAATGAAAAATTGATTTGGCGTAAAGAAGAAACACTTCTGATGGTCTATTTTCTGAGTTTTTAGTAAAACTAGAGTGGGTGATAAAGGAGGGAGACCAGGTTTTGGGAACACGAGGCTTTCAGGACAAGTTGGTACAGGGCAGTAAAAAATAACAAAACACGCAGTGTGTGTGTGTGTGTGTGTGTGTGAGAGAGAGAGAGAGAGAGAGAGAGAGACATTGGCCGTAGATGAATATTTAGACTGGACTTGTCCTAAACCACTAATGAAACACCGTTTTGCAGGTAAAATACGTTTGGATGGACACATCCACCCCATAATATATTTCAAAACACTTTTTTTTTAAGCATTGTAACATGACAGTTTTCCTCAGCTCAAACATTCAGGACAGTTTGTCCAGAGAATGAAGTAAAATACAGACAACCGTTAAAAAAATCAACAGTGGGATTCGCCTTCCAAGTTTATCTGAACTTCCCATTGGGCGTCGTGGGAAGCGCCGCCTCTAATTATAAAAGCGCATAAAGAGCCAGCGCAACAACTGAGTGGATGGAGTCATACGATACAAACAGTTTTCTTTTAAAAGTTAGAGCTCAGATACGCTATACGGATAATATCAATACGCTGTCAAGCAAGTTCTGTGGCTGTCGCTGAACCTCAAAGTCATATTACAGCGGAAAAAGTAAGTTTGCTGATCACTTCATTTGAGCGCGTGTCAGCGCACGAGCTGCTGGGAAACTTAAAGTGACGCGCTATATTGGGCACGCGCTGCGTTGACAGGTTAGGCATACACTGTTGCCATGCATATGAAAATAACATTGTAACATTAAAACAAATAAATAGAACCGATATTTATGTTACGGTAACTATTTAATTAAATGATGGCAAGTTTGTATTGGATTTCCAACCGGGTGTTTGTTTACATCTTAATCAGGTTAAGTTTCAAAAGTGGTGTAAATAATTTACTGCAGCCTTTGGAGTGTTCGACAGCTGTCTGGGTTTGGTTTGTAGTTTATCTCTTAGATAATGACAACACCGCACTAAAGCATGATTTTTGTAATATTATCTGTTATCTGATATAGTCATTGGCTAAACTGACAACATTCAATTTTGAGAAATCTATCTGAAGGACCGCCTTAAAGTTAGGTGTTGCTGGTCTAACATGGTCTACTATGTAAAAACCTGCTCCAAAACAGTTACCGAATAGATTTTCCTGGAAGGTCTCTAAGAGACCAGTTTTGGTCCCTTGTTAGGGCTGTTCTTAGGGTAAACAGTTGACAGGTGTGAAGGTGTTTTGAACAATAAGTGTTTTCCATTGTTGATGGCTTTTCTTGGGAAAGTTTCCTGAATTATGTGTTATGTAATTCGAATAGTTTTGGTCAGACTGGAGTGTTATGTTCTTCTCCCTGTTGTCCAGGATTACTCCTTATTGGTGTGTATTGCTCCGACTGTAGAGATCATCTGGCTCAGACTGGCATCCAATGCGTCTCAGTAGATGAATCATTTGCTTGCAGTTGTTTCTTCTCTATTTGTGTGCTCATTTTATTTTGTAATGAACATGGATAGTGATTTGCACAGATAAATATTTGTTCTTATTTTGTAATACGCGTGTCTATATTCTAAATTTCCAGCAGTGCTACTGAAGTGTAACACCCTTGAGTTCTTATATGGGCTTTCCTAATGCAATGTGTAATGCACCTTAAGATGTTTGCTTTTTTTAATCTGTGTAGTTTCTGTTGAAGATTGTGGTTGTTTATGAGAGTTTTTGCATTATGTTGTCCCTCTGCTGTCTATAGGGCAAAATGATAGTGTTACACAATCTGCTCTTCCTGGAATATGCCATTGACTTATAAGGGCCATTCTGAGCGCAGAGAAGACAGAAATACACTAGAACTTTTGCGTTGCTCAAGTATGACCATTAGGCAAATTGAGTCGTAATTGTCAGAAATTAAGCAAATATAAGAAATGAACTCACAATTGTCAGAAATAAAGTTGCATTCGTGAGATAAAGTTGCAATTGAGAGATAAAGTTGTAGTAATAATCAAGTCACAATTTTGAGAAAAAGTTGCAATTAAGAGATCGTTACATTTATGATAAATAGACTGAGAAATAAAGTAGCAATTGTCGAAGTCGCAATTATGAGATTTACATTTAGTCATTTTCAGATGCTTTTATCCAAAGCGACTTACAAATAATGACAATAGTTACGGTAATAAGGAATAAAGTCGCAATTTTACGAGTTGTGAGAAATGAAGCTAATTGCAATTGTGGGAGAGTTGCAAATTTTGAAAGCTAAAGAAGCAAATATGAGAAATAAAAAATGTGAGGAGTAGAATTGCGATATATTAAGTCACAACTATGAGAAATGAAGTTGCAGTTGTCAGAATGAAGTCGCAATTGTGAGAAAATTAGAGTTATCATCAATAAAGTCACTATTGTGAGATATAAAGTAACAACTCTGAAATATGAAGCTGCACAGAAGTTCATGAGGCGGACCAAGGAAAAGGGCCAGCACACACTGTCGGAGCCTCTCTGAGCCTTTTAGGTTATTCCCAGTATTTTGTGATTTTTAAAATATCATATGACTCTCAGTGGAAGTTCAGTTCAAATTGGGTTGACTCCAATTATCCACAGATGTGAATGCTGAAAGTTTATCTGCTGCACTCCGGAGTCCATCTCTCAAAATAACACTACCAGTCCATTCCTTTTGGACTGCCGTGATCCTCTCATACGTTTCTTGTGGGTAGTATATCACAATTTGACAATGACATGCTCAGAAAAATACAAGCTTTTTTTGTGGAATTGCATGCATTCTTCTGTTGGATTCGGTTTCACATTCCCTCCAATTTCCAACACTGATTCGCTTCAGGTGAAGGCAGGGCTGTTCAGGCTAAAGCAACCCTACCGGCTGGTTGATCAAACTCCAGCTGGTTCATGTGGAAGCAATAATGCTTCTCAAAGTGGTTTGTAGTTTTTCATGACCCATCTGAGAAAAACATCTGGACAGGACACCTGTATTTATAGAGTTGCTTCATAGTGTCATTTGAGTGTTGAACGGTTTATATTAAGTTGACTGGCTCTGTTATTTTAACTAACCACAGATATGTTGTTTTGCATGTCATTGTAAAAATTACTAAAAGTTTTCAGTTTGTAAAATGGCAGTGTATGAGACCTTAATTCTAGCAAATGCATGGTTTGCTGTTGGCTGTCCTGTTTTAGTGTAACGGAAAGACTTTAATCCAGAGTAAACAAACCTTTTTGAGTTGAAACCATTTGGGTGTGTTGACATTTGACCTGCTTGTCTGGAGTGGCATCTTTAACTTCCTCCTCCATATTTCCTTTATAATCCTTCCTTCTGTTCCCAGTAGGTTAGAGAACGTTAGAGGAAGTGGAAAGTTGTGGGTTTGTTATCGTAAGGATCACATCCTCCACACAACAGGATCAGTTATAGATGCTGCCAGTAATCTTGATGTCTGCAGGGTACAGTATCTGACAGAATCTAAGAAGAAGAGGACACAAAGTGCAAGCGTTCTTAAGTCATATTTATGGAAAGATGAATCGGTTTTAAAAGTTTAAGCAAACTCAACTAGGATTATTTACCCCAGGACATCATTAGCCTACTGCTGAGGCTTTGAACCTACTGTACAGCTATAGAATCACACCATGGTAGAACTTGAAACTTGAGACCTGTCTATTCTGAGCAGGAGCCTCCAGAATGTTTTTCCATGTTATATGGGCACCCATGTCCACCTCAGAGTGAAAAATAAAACGGATAAAAGCATATTCTCATCATGAACGTTAACCATTCTGTTTAAGCACACACTGCAGTTTTTTCATCTTTAAAGCAGGATAGTTTCTGATTGGCTGTCATTGTTTTTTATCATTCATCATCTGAAAAAATAATATTTTAAATGATTCCAACAATTCAAACAATTCCTCTCCCATTATCATTATAGTTGATGTGTGGACTTTCCTATTCCATTAGAATGATAAAACTTTATAGTTATCGTTATAATTCTTGGTGTAAACTGTCATTAAATGTAAAAAACTATTTTTTAAATTTAAAGTAATATAAAAAGTCAGGGATTATCACCCATGTCAAAAATACAATGTACTGTAAAAGTCGCAATTGAGAGAAAGATGCAATTACAAGAAAAGTCGCTAATGAAGTCAGAATTTCTGAGAAACATTCACAATTACGAGAAACAAAGTTGCAGTTGCGAGAAAAGCAGTTGGAATGGTCATGTAATGTTGTGCAATCAGTTGCAATTAATTGTGAGAAATAGTCACAGTCATGAGAAATGGCAATAACGCAAAGTGAATCGCAATTATTAGAAGTATGAATTGTGAGAAAATTGTACAGTAATTGTGAGATATAAAGTAGTGATAATGAGAAAGTCAATACAACATACAGTATATAGCAGTTATAGATCTAGTGGGAATATTCGGCCTGCCGTTGATTTTGACTTTAGGGATTCCTGGTTACTCATGGGTGTTTCCCAGTTCCCTGTCACTCGAGCAAATCTCTACTAAACGCATTACTCTTGAGAACTCATTACTGGTTTGACCTAATCTTCCCCTAAAGTATGATAAGTTTTGCCACTTTGCAGAATTGGTTGGAATAAGTGATTCTCAGGATCCATTATCCCAAAATAGCTGATTTTGCCTCTTTGCTTTTTTTTTTCTATCTAGATGGTTTGTTATGATAATTACTCGGTAAGAGCTACATTTTAGTTAAGAGTTAGGCCTATATTTTGAAATCATAAAAAAAAAAGTGTTAACATTTTGCCATTTATATGATCCAGAAGGGCTGCTTTGGAATTTTATGTCCACCACTAAGCAGTAAAAAGTGCACAAACAGGAAGGACTTGGACCTCATACAATTTCAGATATCCTGCCCATGGAAATACTGAGCAAAACATCACAAATTTTTCACATATATATATATATATATATATATATATATATATATATATATATATATATATATATATATATATATATATATATATATATATATATATATAATGTGTATATATAATGTGTATATATATATAATGTATATATATATATATATATATATATATATATATGTGTGTGTGTGTATATACATATATGTGTATATACATACATGCATATACATACATGCATATATATACACACACACACAGAGAGAGAGAGAGAGAGAGAGAGATTTTTTTAATGCACTTTTGACTCCGTTGGAAAAATGCATTGGGAATAAGTGTCCCTGTAAGGAAATACCAAATCTATTGTGTGTCCAAAAAAAAGCTTTCCCCGGTCCCATATTCCTTCACTCTACAGTTGATGGAATCAGCAACGCTTTATGTTTGTTTGTTAGATCAGCTGGCTAACAATTACCAACATCACCTAAACCAGTGTAACCAAACTCTAAGGCAGCAGCAATGCTCTCCAGTTACTTTTGTTTGCCTGTACTGTAGTAGTCTTTTACTTCAGGCAGTAAACTACAAATGCATATTGACTCAGTAGGGGTGTACTTTCCCTACGAACGTAAATGTCTGTTTGTTTTCGACACTGAATAATAAATGTTTCTTGCAAATCAGCATATTTTAATTATTTCTGAAGGATCGTGTGACACTGAAGACTGGAGTTATGATGATGAAAATTCAGCTTTGCCATCACAGAAATAAATCAACCTTTTAATATATAGTCAAGTAGAAAAGCTATTTTGAAATGCAGTCATATTTTACAATATTACTGTTTTTGTGTGTTTATAAAATAAATGCAACCTTGGTGGACATAGTAGGCTAATTCCCGTTTGTGTGCTCCTGTAGGTCCCATGAATAATATTAGTGTTGTAGGAATGTTAGCTCTTAGGTATTCCAGTTTGAAGTGCTGCTGCTTTCTGGTCAATCCACTGGGACACAGTTGAACCCTTTGATGGTTTCTCCAAGCTGAAGCTCCTGCAAAGAGATCTGTCTAGTCCTTATGCTGAAAGACTGCAGGTCTGAGCTGTCGGAGTCAATTTGCTTGGCAATCACTGTGACATTAGCATGTGCTAGTCTTCAATGACTATTAATGATAGACAGGATGGGCAAATGTACATGATCCTGTTGAAAAATATCTTTGAAGGCTATGGTAAAGGGTGTTAACTTGAATTCCACTGCTTGCAGTTGTGCCATCTGTCGACTGGCTGTTTCTAGAGGCACAATATCATTTGTAGCTTCTAAATGAGGCCTGTCTTCCTGTTTTTCTTATGATTTTCTGCCAGGACAACTTTCCTGGCACGTCTTGGTTCAAGAAATATCCCCTAGTGCCTTTTTAGGATGGTTAAATTTAGCAATGGGAACTTTCCCACACTGCACTGGCTGCATTGACCATTGGTGACATGTAAAAACTCAATGCTCTCGTTGGTCCTTGGAGAATTCAAGGGAATTTGGGTCATGGTATATTTGTATGTGCGTTTTCGATGGTAAAGGAGCAGGGAATATGGTAATAAACAGTGGACGTGGCTGCACAAATGAAAAAGGAGAGGCAGCTAATGCCCCCTTGCAGATAAATGTGAAGGTCTTGCCAGCTGCCAGATTTGATTAGGCTAATGAGACTCAAGTGACCCTCAGGAGAGAAAGATGCAGGACTGCTATTGGGCTCAAGCTTTCCACAAGTGCTCGCTCGTTCAGATGACCTGCTCCGACACGCATTCAAATCATTCACATGTCACCGTGCTCTGGTTTCACTCCCAAATCAACTCTTGGTTTGCAACTGGAAGATGAATTGATTTCCTCAACCCATTCATCTGAAGGACACATTGAAAAATGCATTATATTGTTATTCCAAACCTTTTTGTACTCTTCTGAGAAATTTTTGAAGAATGTGCTGGCAGCTCTTTGTGTATGGAAATATTTTCTGGCTCACAGGTTGTCTACAGCTGGACCAATCTTGGTGTCCTGATTCTCATTAAACATTCCTTTGTTCTGTCCCGTTTCCTCTGCATGCACTAATCCTATCAAGCACTCGACTCTGAGTTAAAGTGACTCTTCTGGCCTATTTTACAGCACATGCCAAGTGTTTTTGTGTCACTCAGCTAAAAATCTAGAGCATTTTCATTTAATTTACCAGATGTACTTCAAGACAGAATGCAATGTTTTTACCAAGGCATTGTCTGTTGGTCCAGACTGACATGTACATTGCTATTAGGTATTTGTACGGATGGTTGACTTTTTGTCCAGCAGTTGACTAGTATTTTATTTATGTATTTTATTTTTTGTTTTTATTTTTATTTTATTTTGTTATTTTAATTTTATTTTATTATTATTGCACAGGATACCACATTTCATATATAAATTTTCTTTTTCTTTTTTAATTACAAAAATGTTTGGTTTACTTTTATGTATTGGTATTATGTACCTGTTTTACTATTTTTTTTTTTTTTTGTCCTTTAGTACTATTTATTGTTTATTGTATTTAGTTTTAGGCATTATACCAAATTTGGTTAATGTAATGTTTTTTATCATTTATATTTCCACAATTAATTCCCAGTTTAAATCCCCCTGCTTTTTATGAAACTTTGTAGATGTGTATATCCCTAAATCTTATAAGGACAGAGCAGTTTTATTGCCATAATTGACCTTTATATACAAGCAGCTTTGACTGGCTGCAATCAGAGTCCTAAAGCAATAAATGAATTTACACAATGTGAACTGCCTACCATTTTTAGTCATTTCATCACACTGTATATCCATATATAGGATTTTTTTGTTTCCACAAACGAATGGTTGATTGCAAATCATAAAATTTATGGCACTTTGGTCCCCACGTAAAAAGAAATAAAGCCCTCTCTTCCTTTTCTTTCCCCAGTCTTGAAAAGGAATGCCAGCACCAACCAACCCCTGACTGAACACCCTGTCCACAGAGGGAAAGAGTGAGTTAAAATAGGTAGGATGGGGGAGACGGAGGACGAGCGTACGTCTCAGGCCGGCCAGCTGTTTGAGAACTTCATGCAGGCCACTACCTGTAAAGGCACCCTGCAGGCCTTCAGCGTCCTCTGCAGGCAGCTGGAGCTGAACCCCTCAGACCACAGAGGCTTCTACAGCAGCCTGAAAGCTGCTGTAACCTACTGGAAGGTCAAAGCCCTCTGGGGGAAACTGGACAAGAGAGCAAGCCACAAGGAGTACAGCAAGGGCAAAGCCTGCGCGGACACCAGAGTAAGTCTATAGAGCTCTAGACATGTACTTAAAATCTCACACTACTTAGAGGAAACAAAATAAATCTTTAAAAAAGAGGTGCTTTGAAAGCTCAGTTGGAGATTATAATTGATGATATAATTAATTTGTTGTATAAGATGAAAAACTTGTTAGTTTTACATTTATGGGATTCTTTGGCTAAAAATGTCACTATTTGCTGCATAAGTAAAGAGGATTTAAATGGCACCAACAACTAATTTTCATATCCGTATTTGTTAGTCAAACCACTTTTTTCCTGATAAAAGTGGCTGAGATCGCTGTTGCGATGGCTGTGTTGACACTGCATCTTGTGTTCTTTCTATTTATAAAAGGAAACAGGGAATGAGGATCAGCATAATTTTGTTTTAGCCATTTTTTTCCACTGCAGTCGACCAACGAAGGGTCAAAGGGTTAGGAGGTCAAGGTTTTGGTCTGTCTAGACCTCATTTAGAAAAGATTTTATTTTACCACTAGAGATGGCCTAAAAAGCTTGTGTTTAAGAGATCCGAATCATCATGTTAGCATTAGCAATGGTTTGACTGTAAAAAAAAATGCCACTGAAATAGTTTTCCTTATCAGAGTGATTCTGTAATGTTGCTTTAACTCACAAGAATGGCATGATCTCAATGTTGGAGAGCATACCATGCTAATCTGGGATTACTTGTTGTGGAGGCTGCATGCTAGCAAGTGTTTGGGCTGGTATTATTGTGTTAGCTTGGGGGAAAAAGTCATCTTTGTTTAACTCTAAGCTCAGGGTTACTGCCAAAATGTGCTATGCATTAACTAGACCACTGTGTTGTTGTGTTTGTGAGCAGTCAATGGAAGAGTCAATCTCGGGTCACCTGATTTAGCAGACGTGCTGAGATTGTGCTTAGCGCATTTTGCATAGTGGTTTTGCCTGACTTACTGACCTCATTTGAGCTCGATAAGGTGTTGAAATAATTAGAAACCTTAAGGAATATTTGTTTTGCAGTTAAGTGGCCGTTTAAGAGGATTACATGCTAATCTCTGGGGCTTTAGCTATTTATTTCTAGTGTTTTAACTCCGTCTATGCTGTGATTATTGCTGTTATTTTTGTTGTGGAGCAAGTCGTAGTATCTTTGCATAGGTTTGCATTGTGTGCTTAAGGTTTATCTCGCACAAATTTGTTGACTTATTTCACAACAACAGTATTAAAGGAATAGTTCACTTAAAAATGGAAACTCTGAATTGATGTATAAGTGAACTTGGGCTCTCAAGTTACAAATATACAAAAATACCAAAAACAAATCCAACGGATCATACAACTTGTCGTTCACACTCTGCAAATCTGTCAATGATGTTTTGGTCTTGTCTTGATGTCACAATATCATGGCATCATTGGCACCAAACTTTTTTGTTTTTAAATGGATGCAGAGAGCAAAATTTACAATAAAAAGGCAACCTAAATCCAGTTTGTTGTTAATAATCTGAGTTATTACTGTGCTTCCCAGACATGCCCTATTTTCAGATTGTTCTATGCTGGTGGTCTTCCATTCTTGAAAGACAGTAAGATTAATCCTAAAGCTTGGCTTTTGAAAGCAGGTCAGCATTGCTCTGGCACAGAAACGCCTTTCTAAATGTCTCCAAAAGTAGTAATGTAAGGACACAGAAGCCTACAGTGGTATCTGAAGCTGAGACTAGCGCACACAGACTCGTCTTACAGGAAGTTGGGATCATAAGTCAAACAATAAGATAAAGAATGATGGCAGAAATTGTGATTCCTGTTTGGTTAGTTGCATAGAACTAAAGTTGTTCATGTTCAAAGGAAAACATACAGTAACATTCCTGAATTTGTCGAATTGGAAAAATTAGGGATAGTTCACTCAAAATTTTTAATCCTGTTATGAATTACTCACCCTCATGTCATTCCAAACCCGTAATACCTTCGTTCATCTTCATATGAATTGCATATTTAAGCTTAAAGAGTTAATTTTATAAATGCACCTTATTCAAACACCTCTAATGTGAAAATGATTGGTCAAACTAATGATCAAACTGACATTTAATTGAAATTGTCTTTGTCTAAACGCCACCAGGTTAGTTCAGCAATTAATTTTGTTCTCTTTCCATCTAATCACAGGTAATAAAAGTGTTTATGCCATTTTATGACCACTTTTGAACCAGCCTTTTAATGGATGTTTATGTGAGTTTGTTAACCATATTAGGTCAAGTATACTATAACACTTGTCATGTTTCCTAGAAACTACAGTCAAAAATCCCTGCTTTGTTGAGAGAGACAAGTAGAGACGTTACCCAGTCCTGGTTTGTTTAAACTTGCTTGGATTGGGTTTTAAGTGACAAGTGGGGAGTTGAAATCATATCATTTGAATATGCCAGAAGAATGAGCATGCACAAATTGTTTTTGATTGGTCTGGAAGTAGATGTGTTTGGAGTGAGTCTTTGCTTCCATTTGTAAAAGGATCTCCATAAAAATGCCCAACAGTGTCATTTACACCTTTAAATAATGCCAAACTTGTTTGTTTCCACAGTGTCTTATCATTGGTGGCGGTCCCTGTGGCTTTCGGACTGCCATAGAGCTGGCTTTGCTTGGTGCCAAGGTGGTGTTGATTGAAAAAAGAGACACCTTCTCGAGGAACAATGTCCTGCACCTTTGGCCTTACACCATCCAAGACCTCAGGGACCTTGGAGCCAAGAAGTTCTATGGAAAGTTCTGTGCTGGATCTATTGACCACATCAGTAGGTCGAATCTGTCTTCATACTAACCAGAAACCAAAATTTAGTTACAGATACTCTTCACTGATATCCCTTCTAGTCATCGAGCGATACCATAACAGGAAAACAAGATATGGTTTCATCAGATGTTGCAAATCACATGCAGGGATTTGTGTGTGAGCTTGATGGAAAACATTTTTTTAGACACACTGATGTTCTTTTTCTTTCATACTCTGCAAACTGAACATATTTAAAGTCTTATAAAGTTCCTCTTTATGGTCCTTGAGATAGGAACAGTCCAACCCAACCAAATGAGATGTAAAGCATTTAGAGTAGCTGGGATTATGCAAATGTCTTTTTCCATGCTTATCTCTTTAAAAATACTGGCTGCTGCCTGATAATTTAAGTTAATGCTGCACAATGTTGATGTTCCTTAGTTGTCAGTTATAATCATCAAAATTAAAAGAAAAAACATTTGAAATATATCAGTCTGTGTGTAATGAATGAATATAATGTACAAGTTTCACATTTTGAATGGAATTAGTGAAATAATTTCATCATTTTTACCATTATAGGCTGGTTGTTTTCACACACTGTAGCCACACAACTGTGTTCAAACACCTTATCAAAGGGATTTTGCATTCTATATCACCTTTAACTTGGCTTTGTACTTTCCAACATTGACGGAAAAAAACATAAACAAAAATGTGCCACAGTGGGGTGAACACGCTATGCGGCACAGACTATTTAAATTGATTGTTACATTTTATCTGTATTGGTAATTCTATGTTTTATTTTAATAATGAACAGGCTGCGCTGTTTACAATGAATATGTGCACATGCAATGCCAACACAGTCAAATCGTGGTATTTTAAAGGTGTCCATGATAAAAATGTTGTGCATGTTCATTACCATGATATATCGCATTACTGAATTCCGACACATGTCTAATATCAACATTACTGTAATGGCCTTGTGCCAGCACCATCACATCCTTAGTAATAGTACATGACAAAATGAACAGTATGAATGGATTTCCTTTCCTAGTGGTGACTTTCTTCTATTTTCAGGTATTCGTCAGCTGCAACTCATGCTGTTAAAGATTGCTCTCATTGTTGGGGTTGAGGTGCACGTCAACGTGGAGTTTGCCAAGCTTCTCGAGCCACCTGAGGACAAAGGCACTGATGGTAATCGGCCAATCATCATGACATCTGGCTTTGAGGACAATGTTGAGCATAGTGTCTCTTAGCTCACATTTACTGTCCACAATACACCCTGACAGACCTGAGATGCGTGGATCACCCAGACATCATCATATAATCCCACACAGCCATTAAATAACTATAAATATGTGCAAGACAGCCTGTCATCTGATTTCTTTACACCTCATGTGGTCTGGAAAGGGTTGGGTAATCATTACCTTATGTCATTTCTTGGCAGATTTACACACCCTTTTGCAAGTCGCCCTACACGCATATCCCCACGGACACCCAGGACATTGTGTTTAGGAATGAGATCACAGACCGAAAGAAGCTGTAGACCGGTTTTTCAAATGTATCTGCTGTTTATGCTCTGGGCTTTTTTTTCTTGCAGCCTATTTAACAAAGCTGGTTAGGCAAAGCTCATAGTTTTCTCTTTAAGTGTCATTTTAACACCTACAATGGGCCTAACATTGGTTGAATGTCAGTTTACCCAGGTATTGTTGTACAGTAACTTCTTACTTCAAGATCCTAATGAATTTATGGAAGCAATAGCAGGGCTAAACCAGATCATGAAAACTGACACCTTCCCACTATGTACCCTTGATGCCCACACACGACTGATACCGAGAAGGTTTGCGCCGTCCCTCCACGTCAATGGCACTCACCAGTCTGCACTGTGCAAATGATAAACCCTCAGTTCTGTACTATATATAAAGTCAGGGGTTATTAGGGTCTATAGTGCCTCTCCTGCTATGCATTGCTGATCAAAAGAGCATCATTGGCCTTATGTCAAATTATACAGGCGTCACACATGGGTGGAACATGAAGGTTGTGTTTCCAGATACAAGTAAGCTTTTCTTCCCTTGTGGCTTCACACATTGAGTTGGCTGTACTTTTGAAGCTGCAGTAAACAAAAGAAAGGCCAAATTATTTTGTTTTCCTCTGAGCCTCTTTGACCAGGTGTCTGCATTCCAGGGCCTGGATGGAGGGTGGAGGTCCGGCCGGCCGATCACCTCATCTCAGACTACGAGTTTGATGTGATCATTGGAGCAGATGGAAGGAGAAACACTCTTGATGGTAAGCAAATGTGTACGCTGTTTATATAAAACTCAAAATAACATTTTCCATTTCACCCTTCATAGTTTCTAACTGGCTTGCGTTTGAAATGGAGGCGTTTTTCTGTTTCCATATATCATCTGAGGTTAATTATGTGTTATGTGTGCATCTTATCCTCGCGTAAATGAAGGAACTCTGTTTGCAATGAAATTATCATATCTTTTAAACAAACATATCCTAATGAATCAATATTAATCTTGCCTGAAATATTCCTGGAATTCAACTGGCAGAACCTGATGGTTACAGTAAATGAAAAGGTATTTGCTAAGACAGCATATATTTGCAAATGATGGCCAATTTCAAGGGTTTTATTCCCAGGATATTTGCTATATATCATTATATTTCTTATATATTAGTGCTGTCAAAATTAGTTTGTCAGTGCATGTTCTTAATTTTTCCAGTTTAACTGTATTAAAAATATTTAAAGGGTTACTTAAACCCCAAAAATGTAAATTAGACTGTGTTTTACTTGCCCTTGAGGCATCCTAGCTGACTTCCTTCTTTCAGACGAATCCAATGGGAGTTTTATAAAAAATTGTCCTGGCTATTCCAAGCATTATCATTGCAGTGGGCGGATGTTTATGTTGAACAGTCCACAAGATGTCAAATAAAGTGTGCGTATCCATAGTAAAGCGTGCCTCACATGGCTTTGGGGGGTGAAAAAAGGCCTTTTGTAGAGTGTCCATGTGTTTTTGTAAGAAAAATATCCATATTTCAAAAGTAATAAACACTTTTCTCTCACTTCATGTAACTGTGGTATGCAGAAGCCTTTCTGGTGGATGACGTAGGACGTCGGCGTTGCGTGATTAGTGATGAATGCGGAGAGAGAACAAAACTAAATGGCAGTCACAAATTAGAAGTATAAACCAGGGATTTGTAAAGAAAAATGTTGAAGGAATTCGATATTAGCCAAGAGGAGACTGGTTTTCCTTTGCTAAAGTAAGCAAACTTGATTAATTGAAATAAAAACCCTAAATTTACTTACAAAAACACACTATTCCACATTCTGCCCAAAGTCCTTAAAACAAATGTAGAAGACAACAAATTCCGTCATTCCACGCTCCTCCTTAGTGTCATTAAACCATGCGATTGTTATTGTTTTGGTAGTGCGCCCTCTAGTGGCAGGTCCTACAACCTGTACCTTTAAGTTCTCTTAACTGAGAAGTTGTTGTTGTTTAAAGTCTATTAAATTGATAGCTCTCAATTATTCTGTAATGTTTAACTATTGATATAACTATTTAACATTAGGAAAAAAGATTTTGAGAAATCTGTAGTACTGTTATCATTGATGCTCACTTTCAGTCATAAAAACGATGCCTCAAAAAAAAAAATATATATATATTTATATATATAGAGAGAGAGAGATGAATAAAAATACTTTTTCTATGTTGTTTCTACATTAATTTAAAGATTACTCCTGAAATTATTACAATATAAAAGTATATTCATAAGCTTGGTAATATTAGGTGGGATGTTGTTTGGTATGGTATGTTTTTTGGTTTTGTTTGCCATACGACATATGGTGGACCAAACTAACACCTCCGAACGCTTTATCAGAAAAAATACACTGTGCAAATGTCTTTGTGAATGGCACATATTTAGCCCTTTCAGACTGGAATCTTTTCATCTTATTAGATTATCTCTCTCTCAAGCGTAATAAACCTGCTAAAAGGCTTTAACATGCTCACTCAGTCAGGAAAATTGCCCCAGTGACTCCAGTTTCCTAAAACTCTGTCCTACATTCAGTCTCCCATTCCTTGAGAACACGGGTCAGCTCTTTGTGTTTAACAGGAAGTTGGTTAGCTCACTACAGCAGGGGTGGAGCGGGACTCCTTTCATTGCTTCCTGCTGACACAGTTAGTGTCGCAGACATCGAGCAGAAAGGCAGATCCTAGATCAGACTTAAATTGGCTCTCCAAGTTAGAACAAGAAACCTTTGAACCATGCTGTGCTAAGTTACACCCAGACTTGACACATGAATTGTTTTTATGTGGGATAGTGGTAGTAAACAAACACTTGGTGTATAAGTGCTACCTTGAAAAGAAAATATATTATGTTGCTTTTTTTCACACAGAAAGGTGCAAAGACACAATTGTGCAACTTGTTGTTATGAAAACACTTGTTTTTTGCACCGGTCAGCTTGACCTGAAAGGTCTTGCCCTTTTATTTTTGCAAATATATGCTGCCTTAGCAATTACCTTATCTATTGATTTAAAAGAAAACAACAACAAAGAACTGTTGACTGTTTTAAAGCAACTTGTGTCATATCAGTAAAACAATTATTTATTTTAAATATTTAAATTTAAACTTTGAGCAAATGTGAGCAATACTCTCTACTCCAGGCTTCAAGAGAAAGGAGTTCAGAGGTAAACTAGCTATCGCCATCACTGCAAACTTTGTCAACCGCAACACGACCGCTGAGGCCAAAGTGGAGGAGATCAGTGGAGTGGCCTTCATCTTCAATCAGAAGTTCTTCTTGGAGCTCAAGGAGGAGACAGGTGTGGTGAAGCTCCGGTGTTCTTTAAAAATGACACATTTCTTAAATACAAATTACATAAGACAAATCCTGACACATTGGCATCAGTGTGTAATGGTTCCACTCCTTAAAGTGAGCAAAACTGCATTGTAATCCATTTTTAATATGCCCTCATCAAACACGGTGTACACACCACACCAGCTACAAATCAGTCGCACAATCACACTAATGGGCCTCATTTATCTTTTGTATAGGCATTGATTTGGAAAACATTGTCTATTACAAGGACAACACGCACTACTTTGTCATGACTGCAAAGAAACAGAGCTTGCTGGACAAGGGTGTGATCATCAATGTAAGTAAATATGAGTAATATGAAATCATTTTATAGATTTGTATAATCATTTGTAGAGCATGTACACATCGTGGTAGTATTTGTTATGCTATTTAGTGTCATTTAATTTTTAGTTTAGCTTTATTTATTTTTTTTGACTTCTTTAGCAGCAAGATTAGGATTGGAGTTGGTCTTTTATTATGAGCTTAATCTTCAAACAGTATCAAACAATGGTCCACACCATTATGTAAAAACAATCATTTGTGTGCCCTACGGCGAATATTAGTCATCCTTTGATAGACATTACAAAGTCTTTTGCTCTCTGAATGCATTAGAATTTTTTTCATGTTTAATGTGAATATAAACTCTATCAGGAAGCTTTGTGTTGGCGTCTCTGTCAGACATGGAGTATGATACAGGATATTACAGCACAGCAGCTGAGTGATTGAAGCTTTTTAAGTGTTTGGAGTTTTAAACTCTCACACCCTTGGAGAGCGGCCCCAGTACATTTACATTTAATCATTTAGAATTAAATTAAATTAAAATTACATTTATGCATTTAGCAGATGCTTTTATCCAAAGCGACTTACAGTGCATTCAGGCTATCAATTTTTACCTATCATGTGTTCCCGGGGAATCAAACCCCCAACCTTGTCATTGATAGTGCAATGCTCTACCAATTGAGCTACAGGAACACCAAAAGTGAATTTTATTTATAATTTAAAAATTATCCAAAGTGCCTTACAAATGAGAACAATAGAAGCAGTCAGGTCAACAAGAGAACAACAACAGTATACAATTGCCATGGTAAGTCTCAGTTAGTCTAGTACAGAACACATAGCCAGGGTTTTTTTTTGTTTGTTTTTTAAATTAAAGACAAGAAAAGAAGGAAAAGTGCTAGTATTAGTTGGTTAAGTGCTGGCGAAAAAGATGTTTCTTGAAAATGAGTAAAGACTCCACCAGCTGGGCACAGTCCAGGAAAAGGTCCACAAGGCGTCGTTCACTTGCAGAGCGCAAACTTCTGGAGGACACATAAGATTTAACCAGTGAGTTTAGGTATGTTGGTGCGGTGCCAGTGGTCGTCTTGTAGGCAAGCATCAGTACCTTGAATTTGATGCGAGCGGCTACTGGTAGCCAGTGTAACCTGATGAGGAGGGGGTAATGTGAGCTTTTTTTGGCTCATTGAAGACAACCCTCGCTGCTGCATTCTAGATCAATTGCAGAGGCTTGACAGTACATGCAGGAAGGCCCGCCAGGAGAGCATTACAATAGTCCAGTCTGGAGAGAACAAGAGCTTGGACAAGAAGTTGGGTTTACTCACAGTGGAAACTGTAAAAACCTGTCTCACCACACCAACATAATAATAATGATGATGATGATGATGAAACTGCTCCTGTGCAATCCACTTAACTTTAAGCTATTTGTTAGATTCAAATTTGCCCTATTGTTTTGACGTTACTTGCTAGGTTTGTTTGTGATTCTCAACATCCTGCACGTGCGCCTACAACTGATCTGTTATCACAGTGGTCCTAAAATGTATTTTTAGATGTATTGCATTTTTTTAAAAATGTATAAAAAAAAATATCATCAAATAAAATAAATCCATAAAATAGAGTGTGTGTGTGTGTGTGTGTGTATGTATATGTGTATCTCATAATATTTAATTTAAAAGTATGTTTCCTCTGTTTTTTCCTTTCCCAGGACTATATTGAGACTGAACGGCTGTTGGCGAGCAGCAACGTAAACCAAGAGGCTTTGCTCTCTTACGCCCGTGAGGCTGCAGATTTTGGCACAAACTACCAGCTTCCTTCTTTGGATTATGCCATCAACCACTACGGCCAGCCGGATGTGGCTATGTTTGACTTTACCTGCATGTACGCCTCGGAGAACGCCGCGCTGGTGAGGGAAAAGGGCGGTCATCAGCTGCTGGTGGCACTGGTTGGAGATAGTCTGCTGGAGGTAGGTGTCATCATATGCCACACATAGTTAGTTTTTCTAAATGAATTAGAATAAATGTAAAAAAAAAATCCAATTGTATTGTCATATATCTAAAATATGTATTGTATGTAATCATAATAATTAATTTAAATAAAAAATTTACATAAATGTTAGGATATCTTTATCCCCTGTTTGGATAAAAGCGTCTGCTAAATGCATAAATTTAATTTATTTTATATAACATAAATAATTATTCATTTAATTTTTCAATTAACTTTTACTTGTTTCTTTTTTTTAAGTTTAAACATTCCAATATTTCCATTTATTTTGTGGTTTAAAAATATTTATGTTTTATTTTATTTATTTTTTGACACTTTTTGTCCCCACAGTACGTCTGAAATTAAACAGAGGAAAAGATAGTTTACTTTAAGTGTATATATTCCTGATTATTTCAACATGCCACTCGACTGTACAGTGTTTTGTTTAGAGTAGCCTGTAAACATGCAGCGTTTTCTCTCGGTCTCATTGGTCTCCAGCCCTTCTGGCCCATGGGTACAGGATGTGCTCGAGGGTTTCTGGCTGCCTTTGACACAGCATGGATGATAAAGGGTTGGGCTCAGGGCAAAGGGCCCCTTGATCTTCTGTCGGAGAGGTGCGACACACTCCATCAACCAATGAACACACTTGGTCATGTTTTTTAATTTAATTTGTTTGTCTGGACCCAATGTCCTCTCTGTTTGTTTACCATAGGGAAAGCCTCTACAGGCTACTGCCTCAGACGACTGCAGAAAACATCTCAAAAAACTTTGAGCAGTACACCATAGACCCAGCCACACGTTACCCCAACCTCAACTCCACCTGCGTACGACCACATCAGGTGAGACTCACGCACTTCATCCCCATATATAGATCTATATGCATCCGTCTTCCTCCTCTGAATGCTAAACTTCCTGTCTCAGGTGCGGCATCTGTACATTAACGGCGAACAGGACTTGAGTTCTCTGGAGCGCAGTGGACCCACACGCAGATCTGGAAACATCTCCAGACGAGGTATGTTCAGATTTGTGTGTCTTACAAGATGGCAGCAAATTTGACTGTCTGATTATCTTTTGTTGAAACAGTCCTTTCAGGGACTGCAACCACAAGAATCAATGCAAATACAAGTAATGCCTGCATTTGGTTTGCAACAACTTGCAATTTTGTCTTATTTCTGCATTTCCACTTAAAATTGATGGAAAAAGAGAACAATATCAGGTAATGATTCCCCTTGATTGTGCTACTGTTGAAACAAAAGCTCTTTAAAAAACTTCATATTGAAAATGTAACTTGTTTTATAATTACAATCTAGGAAAAGTGTCATTATTTTCACTCAACCAACTCTTAAAATCTCATTCTAGAAATGGGATGTAGTGATGCCATAAGATCCATATTTGTTTTTATATTGGCTCACCTGGATGTGGTCTCACAGGAACAATAATTCCCACAACCTCTACTCAATCCAAAAGTTCATGTTACATGACGGAAAGAGTCAACAAAAGCTTGTGTGGACTTGTAGTGAATCTTATCACTCACACTATATACAGTATATATGTACATGTTTGTGTGTGTGTGTGTGTGTGTATTTGTATATACAGGACACTGCCGTTCAAAAGTTTGGTATCAGTAAGACATGTTTTTTTGAATTCTTCTATGATTAAAAAGTTAAAAAGAACGGCATGTATTTAAAATTAAAATATTTTCCTAACAATATGAGTCCTTTACTTTCACTTTTTATCCATTTAACACATCCTTGCTGAATAAAAGTATTAATTACTTACTAAAAATAAAGAGAAAAATTTACTGACTCCAAACTTTTAGCAGCACAACTGTTTCCAACACTGATAATAAATCAGCCGATTAGAATGATTTCTAAAGGACCTTGTAACACTGAAGACTGGAGTAATGATTCTGAAAATTCAGCTTTGCATCACATGAATAGAATATATTTTAAAGTATATTAAAATATAAACTTTTATTTTAAATGACAATATTATAGTTTATATTATAATATTATAACAGTTTTTTCTGTATTTTTTTTATCAAATAAATATGCACATGCAAGTCGATTTCGACTCTGAGAGAATGTGTCATCAGATTTCGAAAGCTCCATCATTACTCCGTCATTCTGTCTTTACTTTCACTTTCTGCTTAGTGAATTGACTGAGATGAAGACGTTCATCGGCATAACTCTTGCACAAAGTTTACACGTTGCTTTTGCGATATCCATTGGCTCGCCTTCATGGTTTAAAACTGAAATATTTTCAACATTGTCACGTAACCAACGTACCGAACCATGACACCACTGTGTCGTATCAAACCGAACTGTGAATTTTGTGAATTGTTACACTAGAGTCTCACTCCCGCAAGATTCTGTCCTGCGCCCGCCCGCTCCCGCAGAAATGTATTTTATCTGGTCCCGCTCCCACCTGCAACATTCATTTTTTATCCCCCTCCCGTCCGCAAAAGTCCAGCATTAAAGTAATCTATATAGTTTTTTTTTCAGATTCAAATCAATTTACATGAAATGGTTCTATAACATCTCCTAAGCTCCACAACATTCCAGCATAAAATATTTGTTATTTAGGCTAAGCATCAGCATTCACAAACCACTGTTATTTTAACAGAAAAGCAAGCATGGTTTGCTGCGTGCATGGTTTGGCATGGCAGAATGCTAGCAGAGTACTTCTTTTATCATCACTAAAAGCTGACATCTCAGTTAATCGTGATCTCATAAAGCTATGTTATAACACAATACATATATGCACAATGAATCTTTCACTAAGTGTCTACACTTAGTGTGTTAAGATGAGAGGATTCGTGAGCATGCAATTTCAGCACTGCAGTGGGTAGATGCTAACTTAATCGTCTCTTATTGGCCATTGCGTTCCAGAAATCAACTGCTGAGTCTGTGATTGGCCACATTGTGCAACCCTTTAAACACGTGTTCTAATTAGAAACTATGACTAGCTTGCGCATGTCAATCATTTTAATGTTAATATTAGTTGGTGCAGGTCTCTAAGTTACACCCCTAGTATGTGTGTGTGTGTGTGTGTGTGTGTGTGTATGTATGTATATATATATATATATATATATATATATATATATATACATATATATATATATATATATATATATATATATATATATATATATATTAGTGCTTTCAAATGATTAATCACAATTTATAGCATCCAAAATAAGTTTTTGTTTACATGTGTATGTGTAATTCATGTATGTGTAATTATACATAATAAATATACACAGTACACACATTATGTAAACAAACTTTTTTGTTTAATAATTAGACCATATATATATATATATATATATATATATATAGACACACACACACACACACACACACATATATATATATATATATATATATATATATATATATATATATATATATATATATATATATATATATATATAAAAACAATAATATAGTGAAATATTACAATTTAAATGAACTGTTTTCTGTTGTACTATAATATTGTAAATTATATGTTTTTAAAACCGTTGTGCTGTCTAATATTTTTGTGGAAACTGTCCTACTTTTTTCAGGATTCTTTGATGAATTGAAAGTTTAAAAGAACAATAATATAATATTTATTATTAATACATAATATATACCTATTACAATTATCCCAATTTACATTGAATTATGTAAATCTTACTGACCCAAACTTTTGAACAGTAGTGTATGTCACTGGCATGTATTGTAAAGAGCCATCTAATTTGTCATAATTCTGATTATGATCTGTCTCTGAATATAAAATATATATCTATTGGATTCTTGGATTTATTAAGTTTCCTAATTTAAAAAAGGTTCACTGTAAAGCTCCTAATGATGGTGTGTATTGACGTCAGAGTCAGAGGTGCGTCCCAGCCGGCTGCTGCAGTGGTGTCAGAAGCAGACTCAGGGCTACAGGGGAGTGGATCTGACCGACCTTACGACCTCCTGGAGGAGCGGCTTGGCTCTGTGTGCCCTCATTCACCGCCAGCGGCCGGACCTCATGTGAGCAGGACATAACACACAAACTGGCTATCATACAGTCCCATGATCACACCCTCATACGGTTTGACAAATGCTCCATTATTTGGCGGCTCTTTGATCTCACACATGTGGCGGTACCTCCTTCCCTGAGCCATCAAAACAAGTTGTACTTATGCTGCGTTCCAGACAGGTTTCTGAGCTCGTAAGTCACGATTTCAAACCACGACTCACGACTTTGTACTGTTCCAGGCAAGTCACGCCAAACTTCCTGAGCGAAAGGAATTGTAGCAAGATTATTTATATTGCAACGTTACATTGTTCTAAAATCGATTTTTCAACGTGCACTTCTTGCACAAACACCGCAACCGTAGGCAATATTATTGGTAGGGGCTGCCATCGTTGTTTCTTGTGCTGTGTGACGTCAGAACTCTGATCTCTGAGTACATCGATCTAGTACAAAGTCACGGGTTTGACTGCCGTTCCAGTGCACTTTCACTGGTTGGGAAAAACACTGGGTTTCTGGAACGCAGCATTAAGAACAATAGCTTTGATATTTCAATTTCGTTCCTCTGCAGCTTAGTGACCAAAAGAAAGAGGAAGAAAAACATGTAGAGGTTACATCATGATCTACATCACCCATTATTTCATAATTTTCAAATTTTCTATCATAAATCTTGCGGTTCCTTGTAGATGTGAAAGAAAATGTGTCAAGATGCAATTCATCATAAATCAGCTTGTCTAATCATCACACAATTCTGTGAGAGGGTTTTGGACAAATATTATGCATCACTAAAGATACAGATTGCGAGAACACAGGTTCTCAGTGCAATGGAATGGGATTTAGACCTGATAAGCTGTTTTCCCTGTTTTCTCTCATTTGATCTACTTATGTATCTCACTTCTCTGGTTTCTTTTTCATCTGTCCAGAGATTTTGACTCCCTGAACGAGGCAGACTGCGCAAAAAACAACCAGTTGGCGTTTGACGTGGCAGAGCGGGAGTTTGGCATCCAGCCGGTCACCACAGGAAAGGAAATGAATGCAGAACGAGGGCCAGACAAGCTCATTATGGTGCTCTACCTCTCTAAATTTTACGAGATGTTCCGCAACTCACCTCAATCAGTCACAGGTAGAGCTTTCCATACTGCAGAACCACAATAATAACCCAAATGAAGTGTGAAAGTCTAGTATAATTCTGAAGTCTGAAATGTGTTATAAATGTACTTATGCGCCTTCAAATGAAGCCTGGATTTAAAAACAAAACTCTTCTCAAATATACTTTATTCTAAATTAAGTGTGGGAAGATCTAAAGTGCCACCATTTAAAGTTTGTTTTTGATCATTTGAGTCAATTCAAAATTTGTCATAAGACATAAGACTAATTGCTATAGATTAAACACTGCATTAGGCAACTGTCATGTTGAGGAATATAATGTTCTGGATATTGCTGTATGACTCAGAGTAAGGCATGTTAAAAATGTTGGCATGCAGATGTAGCTTGCAGATTGAGGGACTGTGTGTCATAGCTGATAGTGAGCATTTGTGCATCTGCTGCGCACGTGTTTTCTTGCTTTGAGCGTTCTCCAGCTTACAAGAAATTAAAATAATTATATTGTTAAATTACCTTTTAAAAGCACTTAAGCTGCGGCATAATTTTTTTATAGTTCAGGGTGTTTATTAATATCATTTAATGTGTAGACCCGACCATAATATTTTCCTGTTGACAAAGTGTTTTTTTATTAGTGCATGCAATCTTAATACTGCTAAGATTTTTCAAACAAAAAACTGTTTCTTATGTAAGTTAATGATTATTTTATATTTTTAATATTTTACAGATGTATTTTGTATTCCATTTTTTTCTACCACTATTACCTATTATTGTTATATAAATTTTTTATATAATTATATTAAATTATAACTATCTATATTGTAACTATTATAACTATTATATTATTAATGTTCAATTATAAGATGTGTATATATGTGTGTGTGTGTATGTATGTATATGTGTGTATATGTGTGTGTGTGTGTATATATAAATAGACACACACACACTCTCTCATCCATTTATTTTAATATTATAATTGGTAATATCAGAGGTACATTTTAGCGTTGTCCTGCTGAAACTGGTTTAGCATTTCCTGATCATTTGCATTGGCACACACCAGAGTATGATACTAAACCAGAATTTTGTATCATGTTTGCAGGTGTACCCAAAGAGATTGATGCAAATAATGAAGAATATCCATCAAAGACCACACATTCTCTTTACAGCTCACTAAATCACGCAGTGCCTCGAAAGAGAATCCCAAAGGTAGCGTTTTTGTCCTGTTCACTTAACTAATGTAAACTGAGCCAACATCTACTAATAAAGTGTAAAACACTACCACTTCTGTATCACAAGGTTGATAAAAAATTGGAAGACAATGACAACAAAAAGAGGAAGAAGGCCAGCAGTCATCTGGAGGAGGTATGTTAGCTTGTCCTATCTGTCTTCTTTCTAAACACCCACAGTTTAGTGCTTTGCCTGTGCTAATTGGTCCGCTTCTTTCCCCAGCTGATGTCCAATCAGAGTGCACCCCCTGTAGGTGAGAGAGAGGAGCAGAAGGAAAATAAGGTGCGCTCCATGGCAACTCAGCTGCTGGCCAGGTTTGAGGAGAATGCGCCAAGCTGTGGTGTGCGCAGACAGGTACGGCTCCGCTCCTCTTTTCTTCTTTACAGCAGCCAGTGTCCACCAGGAGACATTATACTTCATTTATGATCTTTAAGATCTCCTTCGATGCTAAAATGATAACAGAAACTGTAATGAGTCTCTTTGTGGAATCTTCATTTGTCCTGTAGTTGGCTGTTTTAGTATTTCAGAAGCCGAGAGACTGTAAACTGCTCATGTGGCACTGATACTCTGGATCTCTGATCTAATCCAGCTCCTGAACCGTGTCTGTAATCCCTTATGAATACCTGTCTTTGTGAAGCGAAAGTAAATCTTCTGCTTCATCAGATGCAGAATACTTCAATCTGGATGCATGATGGTGCATCTCAAAACTTTACTTTTGTTTGTCACGGAAGAAAATGTAAGATTAATGCTGTGAATTTGGGATTTTTTTTATGTGCTTTTTCATGAAAAAGTTGTGGATATAATGCATTAAGTACAATTTTCCATTACTTTTACAGCATTTTATAATCTAGACTAATGTATGACTATGTATATATTTGTAAATCCTAAATTTAGAATACAGGTATGTATTACCATATATTAATTTATTATTATGAGCTTATAAGATTAACACTTGTATATTTATAGATTAAAGAAATCATAATAATATAACAACAGTACATTTAAAAAGTATGTTAAATGTAGTGTGTTAAATAATGTTATTGAATTATTGACTTTATACTAAAGTGTTACCAATGAATAATTTGTAACACTTAAAATGACAAATGTTTTGCTAGTCAGTTTTGGAAAACTAAGATCAGTCTTAAATGAACCAAAAGAACCAATCAACAAAAACAATTACATTTAAATAATTTAATTAGGGCTGTCAGTCGATTACAAATTAATTAATCTAATTAATTGCAAAATAAATTTGTGAAAATACCCACACAAGATTATTTAAAGCTATTGTTGTGTTAAATGAGAAAGTATCAAGTAGACATTACAAATTGTAGCTTTAGAAATAAATATTTTATTTGATTCAACATAACATTTCTTACACCTAAAACCTTTGGAATATAAAAGATAATTTGAGAAACATCTCAGCAATGTTTGTTAATACAATTAAAGTTACTAGTAACCAAAACAGCTTTGTTACCAACAGTCTTCAAAATACCTTTTTTTATGTACCACAAAAGAAAGGTTTGAAACGACATAAGAGTGAGTAAATTATAGAATTTACTTTTTTTTTTTTTTTCTTTTTTCGCGTGTACTATATTTTTAATGTTTTTTTTTTTCTTTTTTTTAATGAAATGATACTCTAAATAAGAAACTAAATCTGCCAGCAGGTGGCAGTAAGTGTCTGAGTCATTCATTCATTTGATTTGTTCAAAGGCTGTGTTTATGAATGGGCCTTTGAATCATTGTTCACTCCATTTGTTTAAACTGCAGATTCATTCAGAAACTACAGTAAACACCACTGTTGCTCAGATGTGTTGCTGTGTTACATGATATCAACTTTTTATTTACTTTACTGTTATATAAAACCACATTTAAACTTATACAAAAACTCATACAGGGGCATTTTTGCACCAATATCTTGAATTTTTGTGGAGTGGTTGCCCTGTGTCGGATTTGTCAAGTCAACAATATGAAATGTAAGATGATGTACAGGTTTGGCGTGGGGCCAGTGCGTTAACTGCATTAAAATATTTTAATTGCATTATTTCTTCATAACTAATTAACGTGTTAAACTGAAAGCCTTAAATTTAATTGAAATTAAAATATTTTAAATACTTTTTTAAATGCACTCAGTGGCATGCGAAAGTTTGGGAACCCCTTGCAGAATTTGTAAAAATGTGAATAATTATAACAAAATAAGAGAGATCATACTAAATGCATGTTATTTGTACTGTATTTAGTACTGCCCTGAGTAAGATATTTTACATAAAAGATGTTTAGATGTAGTCCACAAGAAAAATGTTTGTTCTGAACAGTTAAACTGAGAACTGTTCTTCAGAAAAATCTTTAAGGTCCTGCAGATTCTTCAGTTTTCCAGCTTCTTTTGCATATTTGAACCCTTTCCAGCAGTGACTTTATGATTTTAAGATCCATTTTTTTCACACTGAGGACAATTGAGGGACTCAAACACAACTTTTACAAAAGGTTTAAACATTCACTGATGCTCCAGAAGGAAACGAGATGCATTAAGAACTTTTGAACAGTATGTGGAAAATTATTCACATTTTCATGTAGGAAAATCATTTTCACAGATTCTGCAAGGGGTTCCCAAACTTTTGCATGTCACTGTAATTTGATTTTCTCAATAAATTAAAAATTCTTATTGTAATAAAAACATTTATTGCAATAAACCGCAAGTTTAATAACATTATTTAAAATGAAAACATTTGTAAATAACAATTAATAATTTGATTATTCCTTAGTAAATTCAGAATAAAAACTTAAAGTAAATTGGTGCTACAAGTGAATGTAGATGCCACAATTATAATGAAAGGATGGATGGATATTTATTTTAAGATTTTGCTAAAGATTCTATTTAAGTGTTATTAAATTAGTAAGTTTTTTTGATATTCACTGTAGGTTAGAGAGCACCATATGATCTAAAGCTAGTCAATTTTAGAAAACTAAGAATAGCCAAAAACTAATTACAAGAAACAGCCAACAAAAACAAATAACATTTCTACTGTTTCTATATTAAATTTGATAGATTTGATACAGATTTTCAAAAAGTATGGGTATATTATTTACAGATCATTTTTAATTTAAAAGAATAATGCAGGATAATTGTTATAGTCCTGCTGGTTTTTTTTGCAGCCGGCTTTCTTTTTTTTGAGATTAGCAGCGGTCATTAAATGGTCTGGCTGCTCAATTATAGGCTTAAAGGATGTAGGTCACTCATGGGGTGTTAATATTTCATAACTGACTGTGAACAGCTAATGAACTTTCTGTGCAGTGCAGTCGAGTTGTTGATCATAAGCCAATCTGTGGTCTTAAGAATTTAATGCGGTTTCATTGTTGTTCTGCTCTTACATTTTTGCTTTCCTTTTTCTGTGGCTTCTCTAGCTTCCCTCTGATTTTCTCTTGCTTTCTGTCCTTTTTCTTTCTCCATCTTCAATCTCTTTCTATCTCCTCGGGTGCAATGTTACCGAAACTAGTCTGAATCTGAGGTTGACAAACCTGTATCTCTGGACATGACAGAAAACCTGCGCTTTGCCAAACCTAAGAGCCAGCCTGCACCCCCTCCACCCCCTCCACCCAAACCAAAATGGCAGGTATGCTCCGCCAGCGGGGAAGATCTGTCATTCCTCATCACCCACAATCCCATGCAGCAGTGTTTTGTTTCCATTATGTGTGTCCACTGCAAACCTAATGCAAATCCACAACACAATGTGATTTACACGAGAAGACCATGTCACTAGATCAACATTTCCTAGAATAATATTCCTAAAATCAATCATTCAGTATGTTTTCTGCATTCAGTCATTCATTGATGTTCCAGAAACACCACCGGATGCTGATCCAGGAACACAACACAACACAACTTGCGTAAATCATATTAAATGTCATTTTTGTGGTATGTTATTTTTAGAACAGTTATTTAAAGTTTGAATTTAGACTTTTTTTAAGACTATTTAAGACTATTTTATAAACTATTAACACTCTTCCCACAATTGATTAGTTATCTCATCTTTTAGAAGACAACGCTTCCACGCCAAAGATGAGTTTTTATGTCTTTTTTTGTTTTCACTGTTATACATTAGGGGGCGCTATTGCACATCATCTGAACGAGTACAAAACCTTCCAAACAAAAACACACGTGAACAGGATGGAGAAATGAGCGATCTCTAATGTAAACAGATTCATATTAAAAATAATGCGATCATCAGCAATAGACAGGATATAAATGAAAACTGCATAATGTTACGGAGTAAAATATTCATATAGCAAAATATACTGGAGGCCATCAAATTTTAGTGACAATCATCAAAATTACTGGCGGTGGCTGGCAACTTTTCAAAAGCATGCTGGTGGGGAAATAGTTAAAGAGCAGGTCATATGTATTTTAAAGTGTCCTAATATTGTATTGGAGTCCACTACAACAGGTTTTAAATGCATCTAAGGTCAGAAAATATTGTAACTTTCTCAGAATTTCGCAAGTTCGGAGCAAACCCCTCCCTTCCAAAAATTTTAGAAATTCAAAACTTTCTTTAATAAAAACACAAAAAAACTATTAAAATAATTCAAAAGAAAACATTTTTAAATAATTCAAATATAAAATGTATTTTTAAATTTGCAAAAAAAAAAGTTAAATTTAAAAAATGTCACTGTAGGTTAGTTAGTACGTACTATATGATCTAAACGTAAAAATAGTGGAAATTAGAATGAACATAAAATATTCAGCATCTACGAGTACGACGGAAAAAAAAAAGAAAATCTGCTGATATCCAATATGGCACCAGTATATCATTCATTCCTCATCATTTTGTGAATCTGGCTTCAACTTTGAAATATTGTCACCTGTGTCCTTTCAGCCTTCTCCTTATCTAAGACTGCTGGAATCTCACACGCAGAATGAGACCCATCATTCTGACCACTGTATAGAAATCCAATCCAGCCACGGTCAAACAGAGATCCAGTCCGACTATAAAACCACTAGCGTTCACCACACTCTCCAGCTCACTGGAATTCCCTCAAGTTATCAAGTCAGTGAGTCTCGTCCCAGATCTCCTCACATTCCCTTCAAAGTGCTCCAGCCGGCAGACCCCTCAGATTTAGCCCTGGGCGGCATGCTGCAGTGCCTACAGAAGCTGGAAGAGGAGGTCATTCAGGTGAACGCTGTGATGCATCAGTCCAAACCTACCTATTGCTACAAACAGTGATAGTTTTACTCCCTTTCTTTCATGTAATGCTTTCTTTCTCTTTTGCCTTTGAATACTTTGCAGAGAAAAGTGCAGGCTGAAATTACTAGACAGTTCAACAAAAAGAGCATTAAAGAGCGTGCTCAGCAACTGAGCTGCATGTTCACTGGCAAACCACCTCAACTTCAGGTGAAAAGCTAAACTTCAGGTTGCATTGCGTCAGTAATACTAACACATGATGGTATATCCCTGCTTACTGTGTGCTTACAAAACTTCAGTGGCCAGTTTAGGCAAGGCAAGTTTATTTAAATAGCACATTTCATATGCAATGGTAATTCAAAGTGCTTTACAAAAAAGAAAGTCAAATAATCATGAAACTAGTTCATTTAAATTTAAAAATCGATTTAAAATGAATGTAATACTAATAAAATTAATATAAAATGATTATACATAAAATAGAGTGCTATCAGTTTAGATGTCGCACAGAGCTCTTTCAGTAAATGCACAGCTGAACAGATGAGTTTTGAGTCTGCATTAAAATGTGACTAGTGTTTTATCACATCTGATCTCTTCTGGAAGCTGGTTTCAGCTGCGGGCAGCATAATAGCTAAAAGCGGATCCCCTTGTTTTGTGTGAACCCTTGGTATTTCTAACTGATCTTAATGATCGGAGGGGTCTGTGAGGTTTATATTCAGTGAGCATATCCATTGAGTGATATATAAACAAGTAAACGTACTTTAAAATCAATCTTAAATGTAATTGGAAACCAGTGTAAGGACCTGAGGACTGGTGTGATATGCTCAGATTTTCTGGTTCTAGTCAGAATCCTGGCAGCAGCGTTCTGGATGAGCTGCAGCTGTCTATGTTCTGCTGAGGAGACCATTACAATAGTCCACCCTGCTGGTGATAGAGGCATGAGCATGTTTAGTGTGTTTTAACAAGTGCTGTGTGTTGCCTTTTGGTTTTTGTCCTTACTTGACCTCATGAGGGATTTTCCCTAGAAAGGACTTATATGTGCCAGCATCTGGTGGTGTCTGTCTTTCGCCATGCTTCATTTACAGTGACCTTTTCTTTTTCATCCTGACTTAAATAATTATTGAACACAACAACTGAGGCAGAAGAAATGCAGAACAGTTTGTTTGGTCAGCACGCTTTCATTTCAGCAGAACTAATCAAGAGTGCATAACAGTCACGTTGTGGTTGGCCACTTTGCCTGAATGCAGTCCTCTATTCTTTCTTTCTGTCTTTCTTTCCATTTTTCATTCTCTCCTATAGAGAGAGTCTGAGACCCTCACGTTTTTTACCAATTTAATGATTGTATAATATTTATAACTTAAAAATATTCTATTAGAATATTAAATATTATTTAAACATTAATATTATTATAAATGTATTTATTAATAGTACCAATTTAATTTCTTTATAACAATATTTAAAATTACCTATTAATATTTTAATATCAGCTCCACTTTAATAATAATAACTGATAATAACAATAATGAATTGATACAAAGTTACAATATTTATTATAATTATAAATATTAATATTTTAGTAACATCGTCATTAATAGAATACAATTTATTGTTAGTAGTAGTATATTTTATTTATTATAACAAATATGTAAAATAATGCTGTATTTTACTATAATAATAAAATGAATAAATAATTTATTACTAGTAGTGGTAATTATTTTTTTATTATTTTATATCTGTCCTCCCCTTCTGTCATCTTAGTGTTCAGTTTTTGTATAATCTTTGGATTATGATTTATTTTTTGTTTCTGTTTTCTACATCTTCCTGCTCTCCTCACACAGGCAGATGAAAACTCTTCTGTCGTTTCTTCCTCTCCTTCCGAAGCCTTCTCATTTCACGCTATCCCAGAATCCTCTACTCTTTCCTGTCGTCTGTCCCCTGTTCCTTCAGTCCAACACCAGCAGGTAAAACATTGTGATTATATTAATAGTAATTAGTGGAGTTCTCTTGTTTTAGACTGCATTAACACTCTGAAGTATATCTGCACAGACTGTGGTTAGAGGTACATTACAGAATATATCAGAATCTGTGAGTGATTCATATTGAAAGGCATCTTCCCATTGGTTGTAGTGCAGTGAAGATTCAGAAACACAACTGAAGGACGATAAACACACAGATCGCTCTGAAATCAGACGTGTAGAGTGCATTGACCCCTCCAAACAGGTATTTAAGCTGCTAATAAACTGACCTTAACCTTGCATAAACATTATAATGTTTTGTCATTGATAAAGATGTTTTCCTTCATTTTTTTGTACAATTCAGAAAATTAATTGATTTCTAACTAGGCCCGTGTAAAAACAGTCACGCAGTTGTTCTTCCTTTTGAAGGAGCGTCAAATGTGTTACACATTGAATGCATGAAAGAACACAATAATTGTTTTTATATAGTAGTTTGCTGAGAGATTGCAACACTTTAAGAAATGTTGCTTTTTCTTAAGTTCCTATACCATGAAGAAATAAGACTGTGGTAAAACTCATCATATTTCTATATAGTAGTATTCCTTATTCATAGATAGAAATCTATTAAATGGGAGTATAGAAATAGGGCATTGTTTCTTTAAAAAAAGTAAATGGAACTTTCATGAAAAAGAATGCATTTAAATATTGTACATACAAAGACTTGGCTTTTCCACACTTTCACATCTGTATCACTCTCCACTATGGTTTGAATATCTACTACATTTTTCTTTTTCCTGATTTGCTTTGTTTTATTTCTATTCTCCTTCCCCCATTCATTTCTTCACCGCTGATCGTCAGAGAACGGTAGGAAAGGTTTCTTCTGCTATTGGTGTTAAAGCTGCTACTCTGGCCATATTATACGAGACCGATCACAGACCTAACAACCCCTTCACCCTCTCGCTGGTAAGCAGCTTCTGTCCCGGGACAAGGTTGTTTCTTGAAGCTACAGAATCCTCTGAAGTTTTCAGAAGCCATGTTGTCATTTATGTGAATCTGATGTCTTTTTATTCTCCCAACAATGTTTCAGCCTCAGGATGTAGGCCAATGTCATGAGGTTTTCCTTTATTTCTCAGTTGTTTTCTATTGTTAAATGGTGTGTTCAAATCTTGTGGAAAGTGGAAAAAAGTGCAAAAACGGCATGTTCTTTTGCTGAAGGCCACAACTAGTTAAGAGAGTATTTGTCCACAGACAGAGGTCAGAAGAAGTGCAGAATCTGGGGCAGTCATATACAGTTCTTATATCTGGCTAATCAAAGCACAAGCTTTTTGCCTTATTTTTCAGGACTATGTTTCATGCTTTGGCTTAAGCATTGTTTTATTGACCTATTAACAAAATATTGTGCCCTTTACATATTGTGTGATTTCACTGACCTGCTAACTTAAATCTGTGATGTTTCAACCAGTTTCTAATTTTCTCATTAAAACAGCTGATCAATGTGCTAGTAATATAGCAAAATACTTAGCATGCCATGTAACCTATATAAAAAAAGTTTATTTTTATATTAATAATATGATTTAGTAATTTGATTTTATTTAGAATGTTTTTGAATTTATTTATATATTTATCCATAAGTAACCTGTGTCTGATCTCATTGCAGTGTATTAGAACAATGTTGTAACAGCTCAATTTAGTTTGATCCCTTTTATCCCTTCTCACTGTTGAATGGATGACGTTGTGTTTCAGACCAGCATGCGGAAGGAGTTTCCTCTGGCTCTGGGCGGCAGCGACACCTGTCACTTCTGTGAGAAGCGTGTGTACATAATGGAGCGGCTCAGTGCGGAGGGATACTTCTTCCACAGAGAGTGTTTCCGCTGTAACATCTGCGGCTGCACACTGCGGCTCGGTGGTCATGCCTTCGACTCCAACCAAGGTTTGTTAGCGCGAGGTTGCGTTTATAATGCCATTTCTGTTTATTAGACTGTCTGCTACATGTAGTGTGTGGTATTGAATGGAGTACATCATTTACTTGTTATTTTCTTGCAGGCACTTTTTACTGCAAGCTGCACTTTTCTCAGAGAAACATCAGCAGTAGGCATCGAAGAGGAGAGGTAATGCTAATAAATTATTAAACAGATGTGGTCAACCAATAAATCAGTCAGTTATACAGTTTAGAATTAGTTATACAAAAATATTTGACAACAGAATGCTGTGATGGACCAATAATAATTTATTTAAATCAGTTATTTAAATCATTTTTATTTACATCTGATGCACTCCTCATTTTATTTAAAAGGTGTTTGTAATTTAATAACAATGCATGCAAATTCAAGGTCGAAACAGAACAAACTGAAAACAAAGTCCAAACAGTGACATGGAGGGACAATAAGTTAAAGGTGGTGTTGTTTTTAATTATTATATTTATTATTAGTAATCAAGATCATCTAGATTTTATTAATAATAATAATAATAATAATAATAATAACTTTTCAGAATAATTTGTATTATTCAGTCATGTATTATTACTATTAATATTAATACATATAACTAATAATAGTAAACAATAGTAATAGTAATAATCATTATTATAATTTAATTATAAAAGCTATTTTTATTTACAGTAGTATATCAATAGTAGTAATAATTATTAGTTATAGGTTGTGTTATTAATTATAGTTATTATTAATAATCAAGATAATGTAGATTTTGTTAATAATAATGATAACTTTTCAGAATAATCTTCATTATTCCATCATGTAGTAGTAGTAGTATTATTTTTATTATTATTATTATTATTATTTATACCTATGACTAATAATAGGTGTAACACTAATAATAATAGTAATAATCTAGATAATCTAGATCTGTTCATTATTCTTATTTTATATTCATTATTCATTTATAATTATAAGTTATTAGTAATTTATTGTTGTTGTTGTTGTTGTTAATACCTATAACTAATAATAGTAACAACAATAATACTAGTAATCATTATTATACACAATTATAAAAACAATTTTTATTCTTTATAATAGTATATAATCATTAGTTATTAGAAATATAATTAGTTATTTGTGACAGTGTTGTGTTTAATCATTAGAACTATTATTAATAATCAAGATAATGAAGTTTTGGTTAATAATCAGAATTTCTATAATCAGAATAATCAGAAGATTATTTTAAGAAACATTTTTATTGTTCAGTCATGTATTATTATTATTATTATTATTATTATTATTATTATTATTATTATTTATAATAGTATACTAATAATAGTAATACAATTAATAATAATAGTAATAATCTAGTTAAATTATTATCATTATTATTAGTTGTTTTCTTTTTATTATTTATAGTTATTAGTAATAGTTGTTGTTGTTGTTATTATTATTATCATCACTAATATATACATTATATCTGTCTGGTGCAGCCTACTTGCCGTATCCTATGCACATTTGAAATGTACATTAGAAGAAACTTTTAGTTTAGGTTAAATGTTCCCATCCTCTTCTGTTTTATGTACATCCTCATTATTACAGATCAACGGTGTTGGCAGACCCTCGCCCAGCGTTAGTACTGATTACACAGCCACCGACAGCCTCCGCGGCCCTTCCTCAGGTACCCTGACTTCCCTTATTAGGAAACGTCTGCACTGGCCACTGCACGTGGGCCGCACACTGTTCGGTACGCCCCGCCAGCTTGCCCGCTGGATGTATAAGACGGCCCGGGCCGTAGGGCTACACCTCAGAGAGCGCCAGGAGGACTATGCATTCCTTTATGAGCTACTGAGTCTGGGTGTGCCCTTCATATACATGCTGCATGAGATGACGGGCCAGATGAGCCGAGAGGCCATCGCTCCCTCCCCAGTGAGCATGATGGAGTCAGTCGAGCCGTACCGGGGGCTCCAGCTGCCTTAAAGGGTCCTCGGTACCGCTGGACTGACGAGGGAAGGGGCTTCCTAAACTCTGTAGACTGGGCCAGTCCCTTACACTGACATCGTTAGTTTATTAATTATAATATTTAGTTATTTCTC
This sequence comes from Carassius auratus, assembly GCF_003368295.1. Lineage (NCBI taxonomy): Eukaryota > Metazoa > Chordata > Actinopteri > Cypriniformes > Cyprinidae > Carassius > Carassius auratus. The sequence continues at coordinate 5,897,636 of NC_039267.1, read as the reverse complement.
AGTACCTTTGACAAAGTTTGACATAATTTGAAGTTGAATTTAAATTTTCTTAAAGGGACAGTACAAACCAAAAAGACAATTGTCTTTTATTTTATTTTTTTATTTTTTTACTTACCCACATGTCATTCCAAACCTGTATGACTGACTTTCTTCAACATAACACAAATTAACATATTTTAATTAATGAGAAGTGTGTCCATACAATGAAAGTCAATGGAGTCAAATGTTATTTTTTTGTTTGTGGTTTTATTTTTTGGACCCCATTGACTTTTATTGTATTACAAAAACATCATCAACATTCATCAAAGTATATTATTTTGTGTTCTACAAATGAAAGTAAGTCCTACAGGTTTGGAATGACATGAGTGTGTAAATGATGAAAGAATTGTCATTTTGGGTGAACCGTCCCTTTAAGAACAACCATGGCCCTACAGGGTTTAAGAAACATTCAGTGTTCGTAAATATTCCTTTAATTGAAAATGTAAGATCCAAAGCTGATAAACTAAGAGCACTTTACAGAGAAGGGTTGTGCCGCTTTATCCTAACTGCCTGAAACTGCCGGTTAACGGGACTGCAACGTTAAGAGGTCTGCATCTCCCCTTGTTCAATGTGCAATGGAAATGCCAAACAGTATTAAAATGCATTTTGACGACTTTGTTAATGAGGAAATATGATACGCTTTGTCTTTTTTTTTTTTTTTTTTTTTTTTTACTTTTTCTTAGTTTATGGCTTTTTGGGGAATCTAGATTATGGCTTATAACCAAAATTGTGGTGGTGTTTTTTCCTTTGTGATGTAATGCAAATAGTCTTTATTGGTCAAATGCATCCTATTCTGCATTGATTTCTAATGTAAAAGTGGAGGAAATGTCCCTCCGTATCACCGTGAATAGGGTACCTCCAATTGTTCAATCAATCAGTATGCAAACATTCCACTAAATGTGTGGTGTAAAGCTTTAAAAGTGTATTTTTGTTGTTGTTGTTGTTCTTGCACTGTTTTATCAGTGTTTAAGTGTACTGAATATGCATAATTATAGTTCTGGAAAATTCACCCTTGATTTTAGTGCTATTTCTCTCTCAATTTCCTCTTTTCTCTTCATATTGCACCCTTTTCTACATCATACATAGTCTGTTTCAAGTTTCCAATGCTCCAACTTCTGATTGGCTGAACCGTGAGAGCAGGAACGTGATTGGCCTGCATGGGTCAGGTGATCAGATTGTTTAGCTTTGCACTGGCTCCCTTAACTTTAATGTTAACCGCAGTATTGTGAATGCAGCATGGGTCTAATGTATGAACATTTCTTATTAGATATACCAAACATCGCTGTCCTTCACTGGAAGTCGCCATTGCATTTGTTTGCTACCAAAGTTAACTTACTAACAGAAATGCACTTGTACGCTCTACTATCCCAGCATGCTTTTTAAATGCACCTGTTTTTCCAGTACACGGCATCCCGTAAAGTAACCTCCCTTCTTGTTTCTCTCCGTGTTTGTCCTCTCTGTTGCAGAGGCTGCTTTACTATCCCAATCCCATGTAAGAGCACTCTCTTGTTCCTTTTCCTAAAAACAAACTGAGGTCGTCCTATAAGAAGACTTAGTTTTGCACAATTTTTCAAGTCCTTTAAGGATGGTTTTTTGTAAATTTTATCTTACTATTTCTTTGTATATTTCACAATAAAAGACTGTTTTTCTCCTAATTTATCATACATTTAAAGCCTGTACGCATAAAATAAATTCATTTTTAACTCTAAAAGTTTGTTTCTGCTTTATTGTCTGCCGATTCAGTGAGCTTCCTGTGTAACCCTCAACAAAGATGTATTTGTACTCATCAATGCAACTCCCAAGCTAATAAGAAGAAATGTAACCCAACTATCATAATTAAGTATACGCTTAAAAAATGACCCTGTACCAGATGTATCACACCCAGATTCACAAACATAATTCTCCCCCTTTGTCTAGTTTTTTCACTTTTCACACATTTTAACTTCACATCCCATTTTTTTAAAAGCATTGGAACTGCAACAAACCATTTTTAAAGAACATGTTTAGAACATACATCAGACCCATTTTAAATTATGTCTGAATTCCTTTACAGTCAAACTTACCTTGGTTCTTTTGGGTCTTTTCTATCCTGTCCTTTTATCTTTTTGTAGGTGATTGCACTGCCTTCTATTTTGAACTCAAATGATACACAATAATCATTTCAATTATAATTTAAATACTGCAGGTAAAAGAAGTATTGAACACGTCACCATTTTTCTCAGTAAATGTATTTCTGATTAATTTTCACCAGATTAACATTTTGTATAAAAGCTTTTGTTGGTAATGACAGCTTAAATATTCCTTCTGTATGGAGAAACTAGTCGTATGCATTGCTCAGTTGTGATTTTGGCCCATTCTTCCACACAAACAGTCTTCAAATCTTGAAGGTTTCATGGGCCTCTATGAACTCTAATCTTTAGTTCTTTCCATAGATTTTCTATTGGATTCAAGTCAGGTGATTGGCTGGACCTTTCTAGCAGCTTTACTTTCTTTGTCCGAAACCAAATGAGTTTTCTTGTGTGTTTGGGATTATTGTCTCACTGAAATATCCACCCTTGTTTCATCATCCTGGTAGATAGCAGCAGATTTTTATCAAGAATGTCTCTGTACATTTGCCCATTCATCGCTCCTTCAATTATAGGAATTTTGCCAGTGCTAGAATGATGTTTTTGAGGTGATGTTGGGTGCCGTTTGACCTCCAAACATGGTGTATATTATGGCATCCAAAGAGTTGAATTTTGGTCTAATCGGACCAGACTCAATTCTCCCAGTATTTCACAGGCTTGTCTAAATGTGGTGCAGCAAACTTTAAACAAGCTTCACCGTGTTTTTTCTTCAGCAGTAGAGCCTTGCTTGGTGAGCGTGTATACAGGCCACGGCGGTTGAGTGCATTACTTATAGTTTTCTTTGAAACTATTGTACCTGCTGATTCCAGGTCTTTCTGAAGCTCTCCACAAGTGGTCCTTGGCTCTTAGAAAACTCTTCTGATTATTATTTTCACTGCTCTGATAGAAATCTTGTGAGGAGCACCTGGTCGTGGCCTGTTTATGGTGAAATTATGTTCTTTCCACTTCCGGATTATGGCCTCAAAAATGCTCACTGGAGCATTCAGAAGTATAGAAATCCCTCTGTAACCAATGCCATCAGTATGTTTTGCAACAATAAAGTTGTGAAGGTCTTAAAAGAGAGCTCTTTGCTTTTACCCATCATGAAATGTTTCCTGTGTGACACGTTGGTAATGAGACACCTTTGTATAGGCCGTCAGTTGGGAACAAACTAATATTAATTTCCACTGACAAGGGGCAGGACTGAGTTTTAATCACTGAGATATGTCTGCTGGTGTCTTGGCTTTCCATGCTTTTTTGCTCCTCCCTTTTTTTATGTGTTCAATACTTTTTCCCTTGGGTCATTCCACTTTATTACACAGAACTTAATTTTTGATTTTTTTTGTTTTACTATCTTTGTATGTATTGATTACTAGGGTTGTTACTGAAATCTGGTGAAAATTTAGTCAACGGCACTTTTAGAAATATATTAACCGAGAAAAATGGTGATGTGTTCAAAACTTATTTTCTCAGCTGTGTATACATGTGTATCTACAGTGGGTACGGAAAGTATTCAGACCCCCTTACATTTTTCACTCTTTGTTATATTGCAGCCATTTGCTAAAATCATTTAAGTCAATTTTATTCCTTATTGATGTACACACAGCAGCCCATATTGACAGGAAAACACAGAATTGTTGACATTTTTTCACATTTATTAAAAAAGAACAACTGAAATATCACATGGTCCTAAGTATTCAGACCCTTTGCTCAGTGTTTAGTAGAAGCACCTTTTTGATCTAATACAGCCATGGGTCTTTTTGGGAAAGATGCAACAAGTTTTTCACACCTGGATTTGGGGATCCTTGCAGATCCTCTCCAGTTCTGTCAGGTTGGATGGTAAACGTTGGTGGACCGCCATTTTCAGGTCTCTCCAGAGATGCTCAATTGGGTTTAAGTCAGGGCTCTGGCTGGGCCATTCAAGAACAGTCACTGAGTTGTTGTGAAGCCACTCCTTCGTTATTTTAGCTGTGTGCTTAGGTGTCATAGACTTGTTGGAAGGTGAACCTTCGGCCCAGTCTGAGGTCCTGAGCACTCTGGTGAAGGTTTTCATCAAGGATATTCCTGTATTTGGCCACATTAATCTTTCCCTCGATTGCATCTAGTCGTCCTGTCCCTGCAGCTGAAAAACACCCCCACCCCACTTGGACATGTGATTAGCAGTGCCTGGTTTTCTCCACACATACCGCTTAGAAATTTGGCCAAAAAGTTCTGTCTTGGTCTCATCAGACCAGAGAATCCTTCAGGTATATTTTTTGGCAAACTCCATGGGGGCTTTCATGTGTCTTGCACTGAGGAGAGGCTTCCTTCAGGCCACTCTGCCATAAAGCCCCGACTGGAGGACGGCTGCAGTGATGGTTGACTTTCTACAACTTTCTCCCACCTCCCGACTGTATCTCTGGAGCTCAGCCACAGTGAACTTTGGGTTCTTCTTTACCTCTCCGATAGTTCAGTTTGGCCATACGGCCAGCTCTAGGAAGGGTTCTGGTCGTTCCAAACGTCTTCCATTTAAGGACTATGGAGGCCACTGTGCTCTTAGGAACCTTAAGTGCAGCAGAAATGTTTTTTTTGTAACCTTGGCCAGATCTGTGCTTTGCCACAGTTCTGTCTCTGAGCTCTTCAGGCCGTTCCTTTGACATGCACTGTGAGCTGTAAGGTCTTATATAGACAGCTGTGTGGCTTTCCTAATCAAGTCCAGTCAGTATAATCAAACACAGCTGGACTCAAATGAAAGTGTAGATCCATTTCAAGCATGATCAGAAGAAATGGACATCGCCTGAGTTAAATATGAGTGTCACAGCAAAGGGTCTGAATACTTAGGACCATGTGATATTTCAGTTTTTCTTTTTTAATAAATGTGCAAAAATGTCAACAATTCTGTGTTTTTCTGTGAATATGGGGTGCTGTGTGTACATTTAATGAGGAAAAAAATGGACTTAAATGATTTTAGCAAATGGCTGCAATATAACAAAGAGTGAAAAATGTAAGGGGGTCTTAATACTTCCGATACCCACTGTATGTGTATATATTTTTTTCTTTTTATCAAGCTATTAAAATAGCCTTAGGGTCTCACACCCCAAAGAGAAAATGAGAGTTTAATTGAATGTATTCATATCCATATTTCATTTAATTAATCTTGCTATTTTGTGTAGGCAAAATATGAAGATAAAAACTCTCAAATCATTTTGTTGGGGTGGTTTTGTGTGCAAGATGTACAGGGTTAAAAATGAATGAAAAAATAATTCTTTTAGAAACTTTGAGCTATGTCTTTTAACTCATCTGACACAAAAAAGCAGTATTGACTGCAGTATACAGCATATACATGAATGACTATCATAGAGTGTGCTAAAGGGAAAGAGAGCTAAATAGTGAGGGTTAGAAGCTATTGAAAAACACTAATCAAAACAGACATTCATATGGAGAGTGTCTCAAGGTTATAATGTCTGTTTAACAGGAATAAAGAGATGAGAAATTAGTTAACATATAGCCAAGTGTTCAGACATACTGTTATCTTATGAAAGCTTTCAATGACCTTATACCATCATTTAAACAGGAATTCAGCTTTTACAAACCTTTTAATTAAAGATCCACTAAAAAGACTGCCATGGAACATTTTATAAATTAAAGTTACTCTTCAGGGATATGTGTAATAATAATAAATTAATGTTAATTAATAAACAAAATTTGTTACTATAAGATGTTGTTGTTGTTGTGCTGGTGAAATCCAGACATTAAGGTACGTAATCTATTCTGAATATGGAGAGCATGATATCAGGGTCTGGTTTATAAATTAATTCTGTCATGTGTGTGCGTGGACCCCGCAGGAGCCGAATCAGACTCCAGATCTCAGAATGACCCAAAGGGTTTGTCGAAGCCCAGTGCTCCGGCTGAGAGTGCAGAAGTGCAGGCTCTCTCAGGCTCAACAGAGGTCATAAATATGAGGTTGGTTTACACCATTCACTTTAAATGTGAATGTCTAATAGAGGTCTAACGGTACACGAAAATAACGGTTCGGTATGTACCTCGGTTTTGGCGATACTGATACTGAACAGTGACGTCAAAACCAAGGTACAGCTGTAAAATAAAATATTTATTTATTTCAAATTAAACGGTGGATTACTGAACAAATTGCTCTTTCTTGAAATAAAATTCAACTTATGCTTTAAACTATAGCGAGACCTTTTACATTACTATAAGATTGCAATCAACAACAAAGCCCAGTCTTCTATTTAATTCGCCTACTATTCATTTTTAAATATAATAATCAACACTCGACTTAGAAATGTGCAGTTTACATGTTTGTATACATAATGCAGTTCTTAAATTAACTTCTAAATGTATATGTGTTGTTGAAATATATTCATTTACACAGTGGCTGTCATAGGCTATATATATAAAAAAAAAAGTAAAATATGAGTAGGCCTATATAGTCTAATATTTCACGAAAAGCTCTTCTCTAGACTTAATTTATAGCGAACTAACATAACATGCTTTGTGTCTTTTGTTTACTAGCTGTTCTTTTTGAGGTCTTTAAACCAATTGAAACATTGGTTCAGCGATTACTTGAGGCATGAGATGTTTGTTTGTTTTTTTACATTAAATCTATCAGTAAAGAGTAAGGGGTGATTGTGCTCGGCACGGTTTTAACTGAAGCGTTTATACAGTGATCCGTCGTGCTACATCGAAGAGCGTCAAAATTGTATTTATTGTTTGGATTCCTGAAGAGAAAAAAAAATTCACATCATTTTAAAAGATAAGACTTTGTTTCTTATCAAGTAGCAATACATAAAACTGCAATTTCCAATGAAGTTTCACTCGTGCAGTGCTTAAAACAATGCAGTATTTGTTCGCTGAACAAACCCAACCGAAAGACAATTTAAGTCTAAGAATGAAACTTTTCAATAAAATATGTACCTGTGTCGACATGTTAGACTCCACATGTGTTACTGGGCCATATGAGCGAGAGATACTGTGTTAATCAGTATTTCTACATTGTCTAGAGTGAACATTTCTTTAACATTTAATAATTAATAATAGCTGTAGTATTTATTATAATTACTGTACTGTTTTAATATTATTAAATAACTAAAAATAATAAAGTGTGAACGCTACAAAGATCCTGTCTAATACTTTCTTTTGCCTATTTTGGAGTAGTGAAGTCAAAGATTCATCTAAAAAGCCAGATCCTGCAGATCCTGCAGCTGTGTGTCCTGATTCTCTGCTGCAGAAAGGTCAGTCAAAACTTAGGTTTTCCTCATAGTTTCACAATGTCACAGCACCTCCTGTTTTTGTCTTTTTATAATGACCCCAAAATGTATTTGGACACTTTTTAGGTCACATATTGAAATGCACATTACTTTTATACAAGGATGGCTTAAATGTCTCTTTTGCACTATTAATTACTGGATTTAAGTTCATCTCTGAGTTTCCTGCTTGGATTTTCATACATTTTTTGAATGAGGTTAAGGAGTGGCAGTCAAAGCCAGACTTTCCCGTCGACTTTATATTATTTTTGGCCCGTGGACTTGTCTTGAGCGAGATGAACATTTTGTTCGGTCACACATGTAGCTTGTTAGACAACAGCTGTTGGATTTGTTTGCTTAGCTCGTCTTTATTGGCTATTGGCTGAAAACACATTCCAAAGTGAAACAATAAATATACACTGAAACTTTGCATTATGTATATAGAAATAAAATGCTCTTAAATGATCAATGTCACTTTAAGTGCTCACTTGGAGTTTCTCTTTTTTTCAGCAGTGAAACGCTCCACAGCCAAAGGTGAAATGACCAACAAAAACAACCTCTGGAGGAAGAAAATCCGATCCAGTAAGTATCATTCAGTCTCCCACAAATAAAACCAACAATATGGAAACCTTCAGACACGGCAGAAGTGTTTATCCTTCCCACTGAGCCTGTCTTTTTCAGTAACAGTCTTAATTCTCGGTTGAGTTTCTATGCAGGCCGGAGTTGTTTATCTGCTCAAGGTTGATAAAGAGCTCAAAATAATGAGTCTATCTGTGTCTCAGCTGAACATGCTGAATGATTCAGCCTTGCCTATTGTAGTGTCTGTGATGTTAGATGCCATACAAGACTAATCTGAATTCATTTGTTAATCCTGACTGGATTAATATCAAGCGTCATGCATGATCTATTTATAAAAGCCAAGACAGCTTTTGGTCGCCTAAACACATGTGCTTTATTATTAGAGCTCAGTTTCCTGGTATTTTGCAGCGAAAGCAAAACTCTAAAGCAACTTTTTCAAAGGCTTTACATTCAGACTACGTGTCTCTTGTTGGATGCTGGTCATATCCTCTCTCTTCACCAGAGGACGCTGCTGGTCTGTTTCACAGCCATTGTTTGAGATCATACAAAAGCTATTAGTACAGGCAAACATTTAAGTCTTTTCAGTATATTTTAAATGTTTTGCATACAGTTAATTCTAGATCTTTATTGTAGTTATTAGCTCAAGTTAGCCATTGTTTACCATGTCATATTCCTTGCAAGCATAACTTGGCTAATATGAAATGATAATTCAGTGAAACTAACCAGAGTGAATACAAAATTTCACAATCTAGTTTCTGAATTGAAAGGGTATTGATTTATTATTATTTGCTCATACACATAATTATTATTCATGTTTATTTTCTAGTGTTATTTTTTTTTTTTATTAATTAATTAGATCTGTGATCACTCATCAAAGCCCTTTGTGGCATCATTTCCTCACGCAGCTCTGCCCCTCGTCCTGATTAAGAAATTTCACCGTGGAAAACCAGACGATAAAACTGAAGCCCTGGCAGATGAAGATGGAGACTCAGACTTTGAGGAGATCCATGAATCTGTAAACAGATTTACATTCACTTTGTCTGTCAATCTGTGTAACATCATTGTCTAACCTCAAATGATCACTTTTTGACTCCAGCTGGAGGTCGATTAAAATAGTATTTAATTTAATTCTATTAACAATTCTTCAATTGATATGTCCATGAGCTGATGAAGATCTTTGTGTTTTGTCAAACAGCTCTCCGTAACGAAGGCTGCAACATCGACTATAGAGTCTGGCTGCCCCCTAATGGAGGACAAGAAGTCAACACCCATTGAAGAGATCCCAAAAATCCCTCTCTATCGCACACATTTTCCTCCCGAATCCCCAAAACCAAGAACTTCCTCTCCAGAGCCTGTCATCGCAGCCGATCCCTCAGAGACGAGCTCCCTCAGCCCCAAGAAGAAGCTCACACTGTCTTTATCTGAAAAGGAGAAGCTTCTCGACTGGGACTTGGCTGCTCCTGGAAAGCCCTCGACTTCTGGAGAAGAACAACGGGACGGAACTTCAACGAGTCCTCCGAACGATCAACCAGAACCAGAAGCTCCACCAAAACCAAGCCGTCCTCAACCTGAACCCACTCCTCCGCTCCTTGGCTTCCAACAGTGGGCCAGCAGTCTCCGGAAGTCCTTCTCCACCAGCAAAAAAGGAAACAACCCTGTGGTTCTCAGGAGAAACAGACCTCTGAAAGCCAGGCCGTTGTCTGAGGGCTCCTTCAACCTCAGTGGCTTGTTTGGCAGCAGCATTCAGAGCAACCAGGATGAGGAACACAGCATCACATCTACTGATGTCAGTCAGTCCAGAGCGAGGACAGAAAGTGAGCTCACCTCGTTACTGGAGCAGGTGGCTCTCAGCTCCAAGACCCACACGGGCACGAAAGATGACATGGCCTCTTTACCGCCCAGAAAACTCAATTTCTTCTCCTCTCTGCGCATTAAGAGGAACGAAGAAGCAGATCAGAGGAAAGGAGACAACCAGAAGGACATCTTGACCATTCTTTCCAGGTTCAGAAGCAAAGGTAATTGCAGGTTAAAGTGACCATTGACACATTTTAAAATCACTTAATTAAAATGCTAGAGAAAAATAAGAGCACAAAGAATTTAACCGGTGCAGCAACATAATTTCACTTCTTTATGGTGTAAATGTATGACACAACATAAGTTTGGTGATTTAAAGTTTTGATGCAATGCGCTGTTTCCATGACGTACACGTGCACAAAACCCATGCTGCTGGTTGTGTTATCTTCATTGTTATATGCAGCACGGTTGTCTTTTATATAATGCAGTCTAATCTCCCAGTGGCTTTCATTTATATTCCCTGCATACAATATTCAGGTAACTGTGGGACATACCACTTTCATCTTGTGATGCATCATGCCATATACATCCCACATTGTTTGCTGCACAATGTTTTAATGGAATAGGGATACAGTTAAACACATGTCATTTCTAATAATGGATCTGTTCTGATGAGCTGGTTCATGTACATTTATGTTCATAATCAGGATAACTGTTTTTTATTATTATTTACAATACAAATATTTTCATGACAGTTACTTTATTTTTGAGCCAGTATAAGTGATACACTTTTTTAATATTACATTTTTTTTCATATTTATTAACTGATATTGGTATTATTTACAGAATTTTATATCATTTATATAAATCAGATTTTTTTTTTTAAATGTGCCTTCACCTAAAATAATGTCATCGTCATTTTCTTTCATTATTAGCCAGTATTTATTTTAGTTGCTTACTGATAATTTCCTTAATTTTTAAAATGTGCCTCATTAGTTAACTAATAATTAACATTTTGTTATAATAATAATAATAATTATTATTATTATTTTAATTCTTATCACTTGTTTGTTTATCTATATATTTACTTGCTTATTTCGATACCAACTCATACAGTAAATCCCTAAATGGTTAAAGATGCCTTGAGCTAAAATAAATTGACTTTGTTGTATTATTATTATTATTATTAATATTATTGATAGACCATATTGGGTTTATATTTGTTTGTTTTTATAATTTACTGTTAAATCCCTTAATAATAATCATTCTGCTATTTAAATTATACATTATTGTTTCGGGGTTGTATCCACAGCGTCTGCTCAGCAACAACAACAGGAGTCCAACTCGTCTAGTGAAGAGGAACAGGAACCAGGCTCACAAAGGGTAAAAGCTCCCCGCTCCTCTTAACGGATCACAACTCATGCTGTTCCAACAATTTGTTCAAATCTTCTACACATTCAAGCACAGAGCCCCGATTTTTAAACTGTCACTTTTTTTTGTTTGTTAACTATTTGCTAAAAAGTCTCACAGTGGCACCTCACAGAAGAAAACAGCTGTGCAACAAACCAAGAGAGATGAACTTCGAAGACTTCACCGGGCTCAGGTAAGACAAGTTTTTAAATGTCATTAAAAGCATTTTTTAGGACATTTTCAGTGGGGGGGTTTTCCTGTAAACTGACCGTAAAGTATATCTCCTTTAGAGACATTGATCTGAATCAAGGTTTATTGTAATTGGCAGGTAATCCAAAGACAGCTGGAGGAAGTTGAGGAGAAGCAGAGAGCTCTGGAGGAGAAAGGTGTGGCTCTGGAGAAGATCCTCAGAGGAGAAACTGGTACGGCACATTCTAACACAGTCACACGTTATTACATCTGGAAATATTTGATTTAAAGTAACTCATTATCAGTCCCATTGTCCTCACATGTTGCCCCGTCTCCACCCACTCACTCTGTGATGGTGATATGATTATTTAAAGGGGTGTTATGACACTTACAGCTTTTGTCAGTTGCTGACGGCTATGTGAATGAAGCGCACAATGCTGTTGCCCCATCAAGCGTGCAAACTTGAGAAATATTTAGCCATAGGGAATGAGATTTCACGTCCTTATTTCCAAGAACTTGTTCTTAAATTGTGAAAGTGAAGTGACATTCAGCCAAGTATGGTGACCCATACTCAGAATTTGTGCTCTGCATTTAACCCATCCGAAATGCACACACACAGAGCAGTGAACACACACACATACACACACTGTGAGCTCACACCCGGAGCAGTGGGCAGCCATTTATGCTGCGGCGCCCGGGGAGCAGTTGGGGGTTCGATGCCTTGCTGAAGGTGGAGAGAGAGCTGTTCATGCACTACCCCCTCCCACAATTCCGTCCGGCCCGAGACTAGAACTCACAACCCTTCGATTGGGAGTCCAACGCTCTAACCATTAGGCCATGACTTCCCGTCATTATTATATCATTATATATATATTTTTTTTACCCTGTTTATTTCATGTCACACAGGAAGTCACAGGTAGTGACTTGACAGGGTGCTCTACGTTCACACCAAGCATGATAACTATAAAGATCACGATGTTGTCTGTTTATTCTCAGCTCATTATAGCAGGATGGATTCTGATTGGCTGTCAATGTTTGTATCGTTCATCAGCTGTAAAAAAAATCATTCTAAAAGTGATTCCAACAATATCGTTTCTCTGTGCCTTTATCATCATAGTTGTGATGTGGACTGTGATGTGCTATTCTTTAATATTGAGAATGATTTTTAGAACTATATCTTTATCAATATTTTATACTTTATAGTTATCGTTCTTGGTGTGAACGGGGCTTTACAAACAATAAGGTCTTTTTTTAATTCGGTCTATATATATATATATATATTTTCTTTTTTATTTCTTTTTTATTTTGTATATTTTATTGTATGAAATCTGTATTGTCAATGCATTGTTCTTGTCCACAGAAAGATTTTGACCTACATCAGAACTAACCCCTGGATCCATATGGCGTGTACACAAAGAAAACCTGCAAATAAGCCGCTGTCTTATTGTTTGACTTTTTTTAGAGGGGGAAATTAGAGATTCAAATAATAGTGATTTGCATTCGAACTAAATGGCCATTTAGAGTCAAAATTATGTTGAAATGACTGCAGAGGTAATGGCTTCTGTAAATAGACCGAGAAAGGGAAAAGTGCCTCCGAAATGAGCTGAAAATGTGATGTTTCATTATTTTGGTGAATGTTGATCTACGTTGGGATTATTAAAGGCAACAAGTCTTTCCGAATGAAAAATGGCAAATCGCAGCAGCCTTTCAACATACTGCATAATGAGTTTATAATCATATTTTGAAAGCGCTAAGCTCTAATTATAAGGACTAAATTGAATTTTAACATCTACTATATATTCACTTCTGCTTCCTCAGAAATTCCTCTTTTGACGTCCTAAAACCAAGACGGGCATTGGTGGCATTAAAAAACCAAATGAAACTACTAGGAAAAGCAAAGATGAAACTTTTGCTTCTAGATTTATCGTTGAAGGCTGCCACAGCATTAATGCATAAAGGAAGACACTGCATTGCTTTAAGTGTGTCATGTGACATCTTTTTCCTGGCCTTGTTTCGTCAATGTACCTCTCTCTTTCACAATGCTGCAAGGATGCAGGCGGTAGAGAAGACGTCCCTTTTGTGAAGTGGACAGCAAGGATACAGTGTGTCTTCTATCAACAGACTTCACTGAGGGCAGCAGAATGCTATTAATAAATACATGGGGGCAAATCTTTTGTGACGGTGCACTTTGACCTGCCAGAATCCATTGTTTGGCATGTTTATGAGTCTGTGTGTGGATAATTGTATTAAGATGAGGGGCTGTGGGGTGCGCTTTTTTGTTGAATAGGTTCTTTGTTAACTGACATTTGCGGCCTCCAAATGGATAGAGAGTTGGAGTATGTAGAAGACAATGCTCTGAAACTGTCAATGTGGGAGACTCGAACATTGTGGCACTGTGGGAGACTATTAGCCAAATAATAGTAGTATTTGGCTTTCGTTTGACTTGAAGTATTCAACATGGTCCTAAAATTTTTATTTTGTAGATTTGAATAACTAATAAGCATGAGGTTTCCACAGTCACGGGAAATTGCATTTTATTTTATTTTGTTTGATTTTATTAGTAAGTTTATATACTTTTTTAAAAAAAAAAATTCAGTTTACAGTTTCAATTTTACTTTTATTTTGTAATAATCACATAATATTAAAAGTCATTACTAATAGTGGATGTTTTTCAGTAGCAGTTGATTCACATTGTACACTGTAGATCAAATGTTTAGGACCAAGTTTATTCAAATCTGACACCATCACATGGTTGAGTCACATTAGTTGTGTTATAGATTTCAGTGTTCCGTAAATTTAGCGTGTTATGTCGTTTCCACAGGCGATGACTCCACAGATGAAACCACACTACTGCAAACCTGGTTCAAACTGGTCCTGGAGAAGAACAAACTGTCACGTTATGAGTCTGAACTCATGATCTTGTAAGTCCTGTGACTCTTTTAATTAAAGTTTTGAAGTTTTATACGTGTCTTACACATGCTCTTGTCTCTAGTGCTCAAGAACTGGAGTTGGAGGACACTCAAAGTCGGCTACAGCGAGACCTGAGACGACGAATGGCCACTGAAGGTGAGTTTGGAATTATGTACAAAACTGGTCAAAAGTTTGGAATAATTAAAATTATTAGTATTTATAAGTCTATGTTAACAAAATCTGCATTTATTTGATCAAAAAAAGTAGAACCGTAGTTTTGTAAAAATATTGTCAATTTAAAATAACTGTTTTTATATGAATATATTTGAATCTGTTATTTAAGTTTTATATTTGGTCAATTATTAATAGTATTTATTATTTTTATTGTCAACGTTGAATACAGTTTTTGCAGCTTCATTTTTTTTTGTGGAAACCGTACAACAATTATTGTTCAGGATTTTATGAAGAATAGTCAGAAGAACAGTATAGATTTGAAATAGAAATCTTATGAAATATTCTAAAATATTTTGATTAATGTGAACCAAATCCGCATATTAGAATAATTTCTGAAGGATCACGTGACACTGACTACTGAAGTAATGATGCTGAAAATTCAGCTTTGCATCACAGGAATAAATTACATGATAAAATATATTCAAATAGATAATGGTTGTTTTAAATTGTCATAATATTTCACAATATTGCTGTATTTTTTTTATCAAATAAATGCAACCTTGTTTAAAAAAACGTAAAATAAAATTGTTTTAATTATTTCAAACTTTAGACAGATATTATAGAGATATAGCACCGTAAAAAGGGTGGTTACAGACCTGATCTAATAACTGGAAAGTTGTCATCGTGGATGTATTGCTCATTAAATGTAAAACCATTTAGGTCTGTGGACCACCTTTTCAAATATCGAATCTGATATTGGATTGGATAATTGGTTGTTAGTGATACAATATTGTAAGCGGTGGTGCATTTACTTGTGAACAGGAATTGATAGCTGCTGAGGAAGGTGATGGTGTCTTCATTTGCAAGTCAATGGTTGGTCCCTCAGCCTCCGGCAAGCACAAGTTTATTTTAGTTCTTGATGGTGGTGACACTCACTCTTTACCAGTGAGACACACGCAGAGTTAAGCCTGCGACACAGAGGTGTCACTGTGTAATACCTGCTTATGGTGTCATGCTCATAATACAACATATTTGATGTTATTCAAAGTGATTAAACCTTGTTACGTGATCAAAATGGAAAGTTATGTGGACAATTTTACTGACCTTCTTACTGACAATAGGCCTCTCTTTGTATTCCCTCCATTTCTAGACCGTGAGAAGAGTGCGAGCGAGCTGACGGAGGAGCAGAGCCTGCTGGCAGAGATCATGAAGGTGGTGGAGAAAAGAGACACACTGGTGAGTCTGCTGGAGGAGCAACGGCTGAAGGAGAAAGCCGAGGACAGAGATCTGGAGAGTATGATCCTGTCCAGAGGCTATCGGTTTCACTGGACCTGAACTTCTCACACTGGATGAAGAGCTGCTGTAGTGACCTACTGTACAAGAAGAACTACTTCAGACTGAGAGAGCCTTATTTGAGGATCTTGAACAAACCGGAACAACTGAATGCCTTGAAAGTTCTTAAAAAGAAATAAACCAAAAACCAATCACGTGCCTCTTTATTAACTGAAAATGATGAATGTTAGATTTCAAAACACAGGTTGCACAGCCACAGAGGTGAGAGGATTGACTGCAAATGTTCACACTTGAGCAATGATATCTCTATAGTTAGTTAAAGATTGTTTTTTTTTTTTTCTTGGGACTTGTTTGATTTCTCTTCCTGTTTTGTTGAAACCCTTAATGGATGTTTGTTCTGTTCTTTAGTAAATATTTCAATAGAGGCAGTGATGAAGTGTGTCTGTTGAGTATCTGTTTGTTTCTTAGTCTTGCAATGAACATGATATCTTAAGTGAACTTAAATTGCCGCTCTCTCTAAAGTAAAACCAAATATCATTGTTTCAAGAATCAAGATGATGTATAAAGGGCTCTGGATTTATTTTAGTCTGTCTGTTCCCTTGTGTAATTTATTTAAAAAATATTAAAACAATGAGTGGACTCTGATTATCTCCAGAAAACTTTCTTAAGGTTAAATATGAATTTGAATGTCTAATTTCAATAAATGTACACATACTAACGCTGAAAATCATTTCAAAATACTGTTATAAGTTTCATAATATTTAATAAGATTCTCTATATTATAAAATAAAAACAGTATACTATAAAATACTGCTTTTTACATATGAATTTTTAAATGTTTAGCCTCTATGTGTGTGTATGTGTGTGTATATATATATATATATATATGTATATGTAAGTAACACTGATATATTTTTAAATGTGTGTATAAATAATACAAGTTTAAAAAATTCTTTAGAATATTCATATTTGAAAATTATTCAAATATTACATTTTCCTTTTTTTATGTCAATATTAAATAGTATTAAAAAGCTAGTTTAAGCAATTCGGTCAAAGTCCGTCATTTTCATTTTGTTTATTTATTTAGGCTATTTGTTTGTTTGCATGAATTGTTCTTCGTTCGGCACTTCATTTCTCACGGCAGTAACGTTCCTAATAAAATTGTCTTTAGCTCACTACGAATAACTTTCTGAACCGTGTCCCTTTGGAAAAGAGGGTGGGATCAAAGGATAAGGGAAGCTCGTGTGAAGGCTGGGCAAATAGCTGGAATTCCGTTTCCGTTCCTGTTCCTGGGATTTTAATCACTCCCTCGGCGGGGGAAATATCATAGTATTTACACTTTTCTGTCCTTTATTGTTTGTTTGAACCGATGGCGTCTTCCCCGCAGAAATCTCCGTCCTCTCCAAAGTCACCAACTCCAAAGTCTCCGTCTTCCAGAAAGAAAGATGACTCATTTCTGGGAAAACTTGGTGGGACTCTCGCCAGGAGAAAAAAGGCGAAAGAAGGTAGCGATTGAGATTAAAACGCTTTATTTTGCACGTTCTAAATATTAAAGAAACGAATTAACGTTAGTCATGACAGTTTTGATCTGAAGTCGCTAACGTACATAACTTCTTCAGAAGTCTGGATAATTCCCTCCTCCAACTGTATGCGCGCAGCCGCGCAGTAATACGTGTATTAACACTGCTAGCTTCTCTGTTCCTCATAAATACTTTAAACCCCGAAAAAGAAACGATAGCTGGTGTTTATAAGTGTTTAAAAATGTGATGTTTACATTACAACGTTTGTGAACCTTTCTAGCGATGTTCGATTCCGCGACGAATCGTTCTTTTGAGTCGGTTCTTTTTTTTATTTTTATAAACCACCTTAGGAAAACGGTCAGTGCGATTCGTTCACGAATCAGAGCGAATCGTTCCTTACGTTTCTCCAACTCAATTGAATCGACTCATTGAATCGAGAACCGTTTCTTTTGAGTCGGATCTAGTGCTCATGTTATTTGACAAATGAGTTGAAAATAAAAAGAGAAAGGCAAGCAGTAGAAACATTACAAATTAACGTACCATAAAAATGTAATGGATTTTCTTCATTAAAGGGATAGTTGGCCCCAAATTAAAATTGTCATCATTCAATCACCCTTAAGTTGTTCCAAACCTCATCTGTTGAGCACAAAAGAAGATATTTTGAAGAATGTTAGTTACCAAACATTTGAATGACATTAATGAACACGATTGTAACCTCAGAAACGTGTCACAGCCATGAATAGCAGTTCAGTTGTGATTTTACCTTTTTAGTTATTAAGAGATTTCTTTGTGCTCCATTTTGGCAAGTAGCACTTTAAAGTATGCACCCTGGAGGCATGATTATACAAATCTTTCCAAGTGTTGAACCACACCTAAAAATGTCTGAATCATCACATAATTCTGACAGTCGTTTATAGACCTCAAATCACACGCTGGCTGGCACATTTAAAACTGTTCTTGAGCGCTGAATTAAGCTCACAGCCAGCTCTAGCAGTGCTCTTCTAACCATGTAAGGCATTGTTTCTGAATGAGGCTTAAGATTGTACAGGAATGAGAGTCATCTCAGCCTTAAAACAAGAAAGGCTGCGGCTCTAGGCTACAATACCAAATAATCCTGACAAGTTGAAGTGATCCTTAACAAATAAAAATATATTAGTCTTGTTGTTGTCTTATCCGGGATAAGTAAACTAGGCAGTGTGCCGCTGCAGATTACATTGGAGTGTTTCTTCTGAGTTTGCACGATTCCCAGAGTGCACTTCTGCAATGATTGCGTGGCACCCATCAGCACTCGCAAGGCTGAATTAGAGGAAAAAGCAGCTGAGCCTTCTGATACTCTGACTGTCTAATTCTCCGTCTCCTGTTTGATGAAGAATATTTTGTGGCTTGTACCCAGGAGGCAGTGCATTTTATGATTATTGCTTTCGTTCCACAATTGGCAATATGAATTAAAAGGATGCAGGATGACTATCACTTAAAAGGTCATTCCTGTCATTCCTTCATGTCATTTCAAACCTATTTAGTGTTATTTTTGTCCTTTGAATTAAAAAATAAATAAATAAGAATTTAGCTTTTTATGTAGCTCTTTTCAAGCAGAATCTGCTGGTGGAGTTGTAGGTAGCTGGACAATTTCTGAATTGTTTAAATTGTTTCGCATCCATCCAGTCACCCATGTTAACCTTAGCACTCACCCTGGTACAAGATACATGAGGTCTTAATCGTGCCGTTGCATTGTATGCGCCCCCACGTCAGTGAGAAGAAGCAGCGGGAGAGCAGCTGCGCGTGAGGTCGAGAGGGTGTTGATTAATAGGATATCGTCCTCCATGGGCGGCCTCTGGAATCCTGCACAGGATGTTCGCATCCCCGTAATCAGCGCTGTAGACGGCGATGCATGCTGGGTTGCGGTGGGAGCGAAGGGCTGGGGTGTTTCTCTGAGGATGTTGAGAATGTTGATGCATTGAAGTTCTTCTAAAGTCTAATAAATATATGCATTTTTACAATTTCTGCTGAAAATGTAAACTCTGATGCTAGGTTGTTGTGGGTGGTTTGCCAGGGTGTTGCTACTTGCTGTGTGGTTGCCAAGGTGTTTTTGGTTTTTGTGGTGGTTGCTTACTTGGCCAAGCGATTTAAAAAAAAAAAAAAAAAAAAGTAAACCATCTGATGTCTCTGATACTTTGGGGGCTAAATATTGTTCATAGCACAAACATTAATAAAATGTAATTACTTAATATTTAATTTAACATTTATAAATAAAATGTAATATATTTTAATGTTTTTATTTACATATTTTTTTTTAATTAAAAGTTTGAGTTCAGTAAGAATATTATTTTTATTTATTTATTTATTAAACAATTTTGATCACACTTTATTTTAAGGTCCAATTCACCCTACAAACAAATCATTAACTATGTCTTTTGCACCAAACTCCTAATTTGCTGCTTATTAATAGTTAGTAAGTTTAGGGATTGGGTAGGATTAGGGATTGAGTCATTCAAAAGATATGCTTAAGTACTAATAAACAGTCAAATATGTTATTGATAGGGATGCTATTAAGCAACTAGTTAATAATGAGAATGTGTCCCTATACTAAAGAGTTACCCAAGTTTCTTATTCTCACCAAGACTCAATTTATTTGATCAAGCATGCAATAAAAACTGGGAAATATTTCTAACTTTATTATAATTGTTTTTTAACTTAATACCTTTTCAAATGTAATCTGTCATTCTAAAGTGCTGATTTGGAAGCATTTCTTATCAGTATCAGTGCTTAAAACAATGTCGTTTTGAAAAAGTAATAGTTTTGTGGAAACGGTGAAACTTTTTTTTTTTTACTACTTTGAGTAGTTCACATTCCAAGTTCAAAAGAACATTTATTTGAAATACATTTTTAACATTAGAAATGTCTTTACTGTATTTACTGTCAGTTTTGTTTCATTTAATGAGTACATGCTGAAATGTATTAGTAGTATTGTATACTAATATTCACTTTCAATCTAAAATATGGCAGGTAACAAGTAAAACGGCTTGTAAATGGTTTTTCATATTGACTTTAAGTTTGGGAAGTTAAAAGGATCCTTAACCCTAACTAAGTGTAGTAAAAGAGATGCTTCTCCACAGCACTCATCAGAATCTAACAAGGCAAATGAACATATGGTCAACCATTTGTATAACCGCAAAAATATGAAGGTGAAAAAACCCTACTCAATTTCTTTTCTTTTGTTTCTTCTTCTTTTTGATTCAGAAATAATTTGTCATCTCTCACCCAATGTGTCCTGTATCCCATAGTATCTGAGCTGCAGGAGGAGGGGATGAACGCCATTAATCTCCCCCTGAGTCCCACACCTTTTGAGCTTCATCCTGAGGACATCATGCTAGGCAGGTGAACCCGTAGCCTCATTATTCAATTGATGCTCGCTCAGGTTAATAATATGCTCTTACACCTTCCTCCTGCCTGTCTCTTTCTCTTCTTCACAGAGGAAAATGAAGTCCGCACCATGGTGGACCCCAACTCAAAAAATGACCCAAAACTCCAGGAACTCATGAAGGTCTGTGTTTAAAACCAAAAATGTCAATTCTATCATTATATGTTCACCCACATGTCGTTTCAAACCATGATTATACCCAAATTAGGTGCTCATTGACTGGATCAACGATGTTCTGGTTGGTGAAAGGATCATCGTGAAGGACCTGGCTGAAGATCTCTATGATGGGCAGGTTCTCCAGAAGCTCTTTGGTAAAGCATCTTTTTTTAGTTTACAATGTGGCTATTGGATCGATCTGACTAGAAAACTCTACCCAAACTCCTCAAGATCTTCTCCATTCTCCATTTTCTCGATTCTAATTTGCCCTTGTGTTTCCATCCCCTAGAAAAGCTTGAAGGTGAGAAGCTGAATGTTGCAGAGGTGACCCAATCTGAGATTGCCCAGAAACAAAAGTTGCAGACGGTCCTGGAGAGGATCAATGACGCTCTGAAGGTCTCCACCAGGAGCATCAAGTGGAACGTTGACTGTAGGTCCCTACAGCTCCAGCATGAGACATTCAAAAGCTCCTAAATAAGACAAGTGTTATGCACTGTTAAACATGGGCTTGTATTGGCCAGTGAGTCTTAAAGTGTCTATTTAGACATGCAGTGGTGCACAAAACAGCAAAGTAACGTTTGTTTAAAACAGTATTGATGGGTGTTTCTCATGGCTTAGAGCTTCAAAGGCTTGGAAAACACTTAAGGCGATGTAACGGTGTCTTTTAGTGGATTTCAATCGCTTCACTTATGTGGAAGAGACACTAAAGAGATTAAGGTCATTTTGTTGTGTTTTATGAGGCAGAGATTTATGCATTATTGATTTTTGTATTAAATGGAGGCGAACATCAATCCTATGTCCTTAAAGAACACTCCACTTTTTTTGAAAATAGGCAAATTTTCCAACTCCCCTAGAGTTAAACAGTTGAGTTTTACCTTTTTTTAATCCATTCAGCCAAACTCTCTTGGTCTGGCGGTAGCACTTTTAGCTTAAGGCTGGTTCACACGGCAGGATAATTAGACCGATTTTAGCCCCGATTCACCCCTTCCGACAATTTTAGGATGCTCCGATTATCGTAAAATAATCTGATCAAATATTCCTGCCGTGTGTGGTGTGTTAAGACTGCTCTCCTCTGCTCGGAAGAATGTCGGGACCGCTCCGATCTCAAATCGGGGATATCCAACATGTTGGATTTATTTGGCCCGATTTCTTCTCGTTTGTGGTGTCCCCCGAGGACAAACAATCACGCAGCCTGTGGACTGTGGGTGTAGCCAATCAGAAAGCGAGGTGACGAGGCAGTGATAGTACCGGGAAACAAAATCAAAACAGCCGGCGTATATAATATAACAAATACAAATAAAGTCGATGGGCATAACTACATCCACAACTGCAGTCCACCAGAGTACAAACGAATATATGAACGTTTATTTCAACGGTTATTAATCTGTGTAGTACGTAACAACATTTCTATGAGATAAAACAACAACTTATCTCCATATTATGATATAGCAAGTATAGTCCATGCTCGCGTTGTCTCCACCTCTTTGACCATCGCCTTTTCTTGTTTTTCTTATGTTTTTTCCCGTTAAAAACAAAGCACAAACTATGACCACTGCATCCTCTTCGTCCGCCATGATTGTTTACTCTAAAGTTACGTTTGATCTCGAGGGATTTTGCGAGATTTCCAGTCTGACCTGGGAATGCTCGGGAGTCAAATCGGTTCGTGTGTGATGTGTTGATTTTGCCGTGTGGCTGCACACCACACACGGAACGACCAAAACTGTTAGATCCGTGATTTTTTATCGCTGTGTGTGGGGTCTCTCATATTTGGAAAATCGGCCGACAATTTTAAAATCGTCCCGTGTGAACCAGGCCTTAGTTTAGCTTAGCATAGATCACTGAATCTGATTAGACCGTTAGCATCTCGCTCAAAATTGACCAAAGAGTTTCTATATTTTTACTATTCAAAACTTGACTCTTCTGTATTTACATCGTGTACTAAGACTGACGGAAAATGAAAAGTTGTGATTTTCTAGGATGATTTTGCTAGGAACTATACACTCATTCCGGCGTAATGATCAAGGAACTTTGTTGCCGTGCCACGGGTGCAGCAGGCGCAGTGATATATCCCGCAGCGCCTGAAAATAGTCCCTAGCAACTCTGCTACCAGCAACTCAACTACAAAACTAAACTGTAAAAAAAATAAATCTGTAAAATATAGCCGTGGTTGCCAGAATTATACCGTAAAAAATTAATTAACAACGTTTTAGATTTTACGATTTTACCTTAAATGTACAGTTTGATACCGTAATTTAATGTTAATATATTAACTTATTGAAGTACTAAACCTCGTACCTTTGTAATATACTGGTAACCACCAAAAGCAGGTGGTGATGAGAAAGTCACGTGATGAAACAAAGCCCATCACAAGCAGAATTTAAATAATAAGATGCATAGAAGGTGCACACTGTCATTCACACAAGCACTAAACACCATCAAGGGGTGAGACTTATTAAACTGAAATATGCAATGAACATTAATTTAACAACATTATATGTAACATACAACCCTAATAATCATAAAACATAAGAAGAAATAAGAACAAACTGCTATTTAAAAAAAAAACATAAAATAAAAATAAATTTTGAAATACAGTGCAGAGAGTTCTGGGGACTTCAGTTTACGGTTTTCCCTGTAATTTTGACAGGAAATTGTTAACCATTTAACAGGTTTGTACTGTAGCATTTTCACAGTTTTTTACCGTTAAAGTCATAGTAATTTTTTACAATGTAGCTGGGGACTATTTTCAGGCGCTGCGTAATATCCCTGAGATTTACAGTTACAATTCACAGAGCTGAATTTACATCTCAGCTGGTTTCGTGCTAATACTGGTTTTAATTAATTCAAACAAAACAAGGGAATGTTAATTTTTTCTGCTCTCTCTATCTCTTTTATTTTTTTATTTTTTACTAGCGGTTCATGCTAAGAGCATTGTGGCCATCCTTCACCTGTTGGTGGAGCTGTCACAGCACTTCAGAGCCCCCATTCGCCTCCCTGACCATGTGTCCATTCAGGTGGTTGTGGTCCAGGTACGTACCTCTGCTTTAGACTGTAATGTTCTGTACCTGAGAATAAATCTTTGTTGTTATGATGCTAGGAGTGGATAACATTAAGCGAGTTATATTTGCATTAAAACACTCTGATACACTCGTCAGACAAATTCTCTCATAAATCTCCACAAAATCACACAGAAAGGTTTGATTGTTAATTTTGGCCTACTAATGTTTGTCAATGTGTGTCTTTTGAAGAAAGCAAAACAAGTCTGAAACGGAAATGTAGATGAAAGCTAATTAGCTGTAGTAACTGACGCTAGTTTGTTGGTATTAATGGCATCTGTATTTTGACAATTGTCTTTTTTTTGTTTTTGTTTATTTATTTCTGCTTAACTTTGCCATTGAATCAAATAAAAAAAAGTCAAACTTAGTAACATATATCATATTACATTTTAGTAACCATTTTTAAATGGTATACATTTATGTATCTATTATTAACCATTCGTGTAGGAGAATGCATTTGAAAAATGTTATCTTCATCTTGTTTTTCTCTTGTTGTGCCTGAATTGAGGAACTGTTTTCCCATAACAGATATTTTGATGGGACAAATGATAGCAGTTTATGTCTTCTGGAGATCTCTGGCTTCTGTTCATATTTAATCTGTTCCTTTTTTTCGTTCCTTTAGAAACGAGAGGGCATTCTTCAGTCCCGTCAGGTTATGGAGAAGATCACTGGCAACACAGAGTACGTCAACGGTGCAACCCTAATTTCCAGATGTCACCTCCATATGTTCATAAATGTGCCAATATCAGGGCTTAATAATCTTTTGCACCTTTTGTAATGATTCCTTTCATATGTTTAAATCATTATACGGTAGAGCGCTGATTACAAGATGGCGTTTGGAATAGTTTTTGGTGCTGTTTTGTCACCCTTTTGGGACACACACACACACACACACACATATGTGCACAGCTGACTGTATAGCGGTCCAGCAGGCACCTGGCAGCCCGGGAGATAAGTGTGTGTTTTTGCACGTGTTTGTGGAATACTTCCTGAGGCTGTTATCACACACAGTAGCTGTTGATGCCCAGGCCGATGGCTGGCAGGAGTGATTAGAGAGTGAGGGGGAGGGGGCCTCATGGGGAGGAAGCCCTGTCCAGGGCTGTCCCAGGCTTGCCCGATCGATTTGATCACCCTTCCACAAACCCAAATGGCAGCCGCTTTTTCTGCCTGGCTTTCAATGACCGTAGAATTAATAGAGATAAATTACCCCCCATGTTGTACAGGAGATAAATGAAATGCCTAGCTTGCATTAACTGATTATTAAAATTGTTTAAATTAAAAAAAAAATCTTTTAAAATCCTATATGCTTCACAACATTATAATGTATTTCTATATTCCTATTCAGGGACACAGGATATTCATTTTGAGATTTGCTAAAGATTTCATTTATCAATGTTTTTAAATTAGTGTTTTTGTAGATTAAAGCTGCGGTAGGGAACTTTTGACGCTCTAGCGGTTAATAAACAGAACTGCTTGCGTCTTGCAGAAGAACATCGTAGCCGGAACTACTTCTCTCTGTTTATGTCTATGAAGAATCACAAAGGTACTGGGTTACTCCGCCGCGGTACCCCCGAAACAATCTAAAATAGTCTGAATATAAACTCTTATTATAGGTGCACCCTAGTGATTCAGGACAAGCCAAAAACACATTTTGGAAAATGGATTCATGGTGTACCCGCTTATTATGTTCATTTTTCTACATTTTGAACACAAACAAAGTTACGGACCGCAGCTCTGATTGGTTATTTTTTACCGGGAGCGATGGAGTTTCTGCAAATAGCAATAGGAGCACTGGGAGGAGCCAGAGGAGCTTGATTTTTTTTCACAGATTATCTGTGTCATATTCTACTGTCGGGACATAATGACAGGTTTAATAAATATGTAAAAAATATATTTTTACAAAAGTTACCTACAGCAGCTTTAATATTTACATTTTATAATGGCAGACAATTAAATATTGGATGACAACTGTTGATATTAATGTTACGTGATTATTTTCTGATCACATGCTTATATATGTGTATGTTAGTACTAGGTTCAATCATAAATTAATATTGCAATCATTATTTGAAGTTTTTGGTTGTTGTTGTTGTTCACAGGGCATTATCTGGCAGACATGGTAAGTGTTATTTAATTATAATATTTATTTATTTCAATTTCCATTCCAAAATTCTAACACACTACTGTTGACAAGTTTGGGGTTAGTAAGTTTTTGAAAGAAATTGATTTTATGTTAAATCAAAAGTAGCAGTAAGACATTTAGAATTTTGTATAAGATTTCCAATTCCAATTAATGCAGTTTTTTTTTAGCTTTCTATGTATCAAAGAAAATGTATAAAATTTCCCCCAAAAAAATATTAAACGGCAAGTTAAGAAAAGTGTAAAAATAATACGAAATTTTATTTGAGCGTTATATTAGAATGATTTCTGAAGGCTCATGTGACAGAAAGATGTAGAAATGGCTGCTAAGAATTGAGCTTTGAATAAAAGAGCAATTACAGTTGTACAGTTATTTAAATAATTGATGTTTTTATTGACTTTGATAAAGTAAATGCAGGCCTGGTGAGTATAAGGGTCTTTTTTTTTCAAAAACATTTTCACATTCTCAAAAACGTTCAAAATCTTACCAACCCCAAACTTTTGGACACCAGTATTTACTATTCCTGCAGTTATGTTTCTAATTGCTGGATGTATTATTATATTCAGAGCGTGATGCGTTTGACACCCTGTTTGATCATGCTCCTGACAAGCTGAATGTGGTGAAGAAGGTATGAACGAGCCACAATTGAAGCCCAATAGATATTCTTACACAAGCCTGATCACATATGCATCTGTTTTCTGCAGACTCTAATCACCTTCGTCAACAAACACCTGAATAAACTCAACTTGGAAGTAGCAGAACTGGACACACAGGTAACACATGGGTCAGCTCAATAAATACATTGTGACTGTGGTAAACAACAAATGCTAAGCCCGGATCATCATGTGTTACAGTGATTTTAATAAAATGGTAGCAGCAGCAGAAATATGATAGAAGACCAATAAATTAAGTGAAGTTATGATTCTGTTATTTTATTTATGATACAAACCTGTTTTACTGTGACTGTGCACATTTTTACAATATCAATTTAAGGCCTCCTTGCTGAACAAAAGTAATTTTAGTGTGCCAGAATAATGTTATGTAAATTTGTATCTCTGTTTGGCATCTACAACAGGACTGTGTTGTTCTGACTGAAGTGTGTGTGTAGTTTGCAGATGGTGTGTATCTGGTCCTGCTGATGGGACTTCTGGAAGGATACTTCGTCCCCCTCTACAACTTCTTCCTGACGCCTGAGAATTTTGACCAAAAGGTATGAATTAGCAGTGCGTCTGCGGTTAGCGTGCTTCAGTATGAAAGCCACCCTGGTGTGCTGTGTTGAGTGTCATTGAGAGGGGGTGGTGTTGACAGTCAGCCCAGAGTACAGGCTGCTCACCTGGGTCACATCCAGCAGGCCCGGCCTGTGCCAACTCTATCCGTGTCGCACCAGGATGCATCTGTAATCTGCCTCTGCACAGGAAACGGATAAGTGGGGTGATGTGTAGTCTCCTTTTAATATCCAGTGCTTGTGTGTGGATTTCAGAGATAACCGCTTTAGGTCCATCTACAGTCCAGTTTGGAGAAATCACTCATGCCGTTCTTTGTACTTCAAGGTGTCACAATATGACGGTTTCTTTCTTACCTGCAGGTTCACAATGTGTCTTTCTCCTTTGAGCTGATGCAGGACGGTGGCTTGGAGAGGCCCAAACCCAGGCCTGAGGGTAATTATGGCTTGGTTTGCTCCAAAACCTGTCACTATAATTGTGTGGTTGACAGGCCATTTAGAAAAGATTGGTCTTGTCAGAACTGTACTTGGAGACTTTCCCGATTCGCAAGTGTTGCTCTTTCAGCTTGAATCTACAGTTCTTAAATGTCACATACAAAAGTTTCAGAGATAATTGAAAAATTATTTAAACTTTTTTTTTTTACTTGGCTCGTAAATGTATATTGCATAAAAAGTACAATAATGTTTTATTTTAAATTATTTTATTTTTTACTTTTTATTCATCAAAGAATCAAAGAAAAAAGTATCACCGGGTACAAAATAAATTAAGCCGCATAAGTTTCAATGCTGATAATAAATGTAAATATTCTAAGGATTTCTGAAGGATCATGTGACACTGAAGACTGGCACAGAGATGCTGAATGATGCTGAAAATGCAGTGTTGCGTCACAAAAATAAATTATATTTAGTAAATTAAAATAGATAATCAATATTAGTAATTGCAATCATATATTATTTTTCCTGTATTTTTGATCAAATAAATACAGCCTTGATGAACACAAGACACTCTAAAACATTACAAATATTACTGAACCCAAACTTCTGAGCAGCAGTATAAAAATTATATCTTGTACGCAATTGTCTGTTCTTAAATGGAATTGTCTGTTCTTTTTTTTATTTTATTTTTCAAATCAAAAAGTATTTTTCTTTCTTTGAGAGTAGTTACCGTAGTTGGAAATTTTTCTTTGCTTAAGAATATGTAGTTACCTATTCATTTTAATTCAAGAATACATAGGTCTATTTTCCTTATTTAACAATAGTAAGCAGTTTTCCCGCCTTTTTGAATAATTAATATTTAAGGAGTATGGTTTAATATATAATATATTATTATCATATATTGAATAATAAATATTAATACTTTATTATATATTATTATTATTATTATAGTTATAATTAATACAATATTAAGTCATTATTATCGAAGTAAGATGCTGTTTATAAATACCTTCTGTTAAGAGCTATTTCTATAGCTGAAACAGAAGAGCACTAGAACAACTAGGTCATGGGAAAGCAAGAACTGATGCAAATGTGTTACTTTGGATGGAAGAGTCTGTCATATGCTTAAATTTGAATAAATACTACACAAATACAGCTCTGTGTACACTACTATATATTTATAGTGCTTTACATTGTTCTTTATACTGTGTGTGCATTTGTTTGTGTTTTGCATTGAATGATTATAAGGTTAAAAGTGTGTGTGTGTCTGTGTGTGTTATGCTGTTCAGAGTCCTTGAAGAGTCAGGTGTATTATATAGCATTGCATAAATCCACTTCATGCTTTAAATCAGTCCAAACAAGTACTGCAATTGAAGAAACTGTGCAGTGTATCTGCGTTTCAGCTGCTCAAGAGTTCTTCAGGCCTAGACAGTTGTACCTCTATAAAAGCTATCGCTAAATGAATAATTTTTTGTTCTTCTGTTTTGTTCCAGATATTGTGAATTGTGACCTAAAATCGACACTCCGAGTACTTTACAATCTTTTCACCAGGTACAGACATGTGGAATGAGATAAAACGGGACCGCTATTCCGAGTTTTAATGAGGCTGACAGACAAAACATGCTGTTTTTTTGTTGTGGAGTATTGTACAATACCTTTATATGACTAATAATTTGTCTTAAGTCTTTTTTCTTGTCATCTAGATAGAGGTTAAAACACTAAAGAAAATAACACTATGCATAGAAACGTTTTTGATAACGGCGTTCCATTCCTCAGATGATGCATCAAATGCATAACTTCGCCTTTTACCTGTGGAAATAAATGCAATTAGCAGAAACGTATGAATTCAGAAGTGCTTAAACAGACGTATGAGAGAAAATACCCAGCTCGCAGCCTTGCATTACACATTATATTGTATAAAACACTATATAACCTTGCTTCACAGTATCAGTATCTCTCTTAAAAAAAAATGAATGTTTGACCAAATAATAAGTTTAGTTGTAATGACTTGCTGTTTCAATGCATATCTTAATTTTTGAAGGCTTCGTATTGATTTCTGTGCTAATGTTTTTAGATCTGTCTGCACTTGCATAGCTTATCTGAATCAACCAAAAATGTTTTCCTCACATACTGTTGTCACATAAATCTGGTGCAGATTATTGTTTTGAAGAACTCTGAAAATTAATATCAATTAATTCATAATCTTACATTTTAAAACACAGACTTTTTATCACTATTGGGAAAAAAGATATATTTTAACTTAAAGGCGATTTAAATAGCAGTAGTGCAACTTTTATGTTTGTGGAAATTATGAAAACACTTTTTTTTTTACCATTTTGATGCTATTTCATTGCAGTAGAGTCATCTGTAAAATACAATGTCCATGTTTTATGTCCACCTGAAAAATGTTACCAAATCTACATTAAACGTGGATGATCATCTAGCCCATTGTGATTGTGAGATTCGATCTTTCCATTCCATTGCCTCCCTCTCTGCCGAGCCAAAGGCTGCGTTCTTGAGTGCTGTACTTTAAGTCGTCTTCTCACTGATAGACTCCGTTCACTTCACTCACTGGAACAGATGCTTGCGCTGTTCAAATACCGCAGGGATGACCAGCAGACGTGGACTCTCTTTGTACTTACTTAAGTGGAAGGCTGTTTGGGGGTAATTTAGTTCCATTCAAAGCCGTCCGCATCCACATGGGGAACCACTGCTTGAAAAATCGCTTTAACATTCTTATCGGATTCTTTTCAAAATGGCAGCAAAACAAAATGATGGTCTAATTTTGATCTCTTAAACAGTTTGGCTCCATACAATAACGTGCTTCAGCTTCCTAGATGGTTTTGTTCTTTATAACCACCAATAAATACCAAAAACTTTCTGGTATGGAACATCTTGAATTGAGTCACTCTCAGAACAAGTACTGTTGGTTTAAACAGAAGAGAAATACTCTAAACTTATATCGATATATAGATTTATTTTTTTTCTTCCATTTTCCAGAAAATTACTTTTCTGCCTGAAGCGTTGAAATTCTTGTTTCTGGTTTGCTATAGAAAATATCATATCTTTATGTATCATGGTACGATTTTGCAGCGATTTGTCCAGCACAGCGTTCTGTGTATAGGCTGATATGCTAGTCCCTTTTTTTAATACTTGTCTTATCACCAGTTTATTCAAAAATGGTAAGTCTAAACACTGAGAAAGGTCACATTAGCAAAATTTGGTCCATTTTCCACTGCATAAAGTTGCATAAAGCATCATCCATACAGTTTTGCCATAATGCGATTATTGAAATGACTAGATTTCATTTTCTGAACTACCTTCGTTTTACACTTCTCCTCATCAAACCATGTGAATTTTGGGATATCACTTGTTGCATACGTACAGTTATATGTTTCACTATATGTAGCTGTTTGTTTAAAATACTGGAAGAGAACATTATGCATTTTTCACACATTATGACATCCGGTTATCACAAAAGCAGGTGATTTGTGTAATCTGAGGGGGAAATTAGAGAAAGGACACCTGGGTAATTGACTGACCTGTGCGTAATGTCCTGAATTGCAGTGTTGCGACCATTAGATTGCAATTATTTTGTCTTTTTCGTAACATTTGTTCTTTCTTTCTTAATCTTGATTTTCTTTTTCTTCAATTCTCTCGCCTCTCTCTTCACCTTTCTCACTTTTTTTTGTTTCGCTAATCATCACTCTTACCAACATGCTTTAAGAGTGCTTATGTTTTTAAAGGTTAAGAATGACAAAGGTGATGAAGGAGGTACAGAGACCTCGAAAGTGAATTATAGGTTCGGTGATCCTTCTGAATTTGGGTTTCGGAGCCCCATCCATCTTTGTCAGTGTCACTTGAGGGGTCGGGCCCTTAGCGTGTGGATTTCCAAAGTTACAGTGGCTTGAAATTCAACTGAACATCAAAGGTAGAAGAGCATTCATCCTGAACATCAAACATGCCTCTGAGGGCTCCATTTATAAAACATTCACAGGAAAGACATGACCTCCAAGAGCATTTATACTGGCTTTGACTATAGTTGATTCATACACACGTTTTAATCAAATCTGAATGTCGTAACGAAGAACAATTCATGTTCTGTTTGACCCATGTGCTCCTTTCTCAGTGAATATCATTCTCGGGAAGAGAAACGCTCAAGGTGTTCCTCTCGGTTTCCTTTTCGTGCTGTTTTTTGATTGCGTCCCTATAGAATGTGAGAACAACATTCTGCTAATGGCAGGCTCAGGCACGCTGGCTTGCTCTCACGGGGTAACAGTAACAAGTTAACAAGCTGCTTCATTGCTTGTTCTTCAGATCCAATTATATGACCATTTAATTACACCCCTTCATCTCGCTCCTGCTCTCTCCTTCTGTAAAAGCACATTGATTTTCAAGGATTTCCATGTTTACCCTTTTTGTTTGCCATTACTGTGAAATGTATTCACTGAACGTATTTGTCATGTTTCAATTTTTACTCGATTAACAAGTGCTGTTTTTGATGAAAGCAAGGTTTTATTTTTTCTAACCTTCAGAATCAAGCCTCTTTTTTTTATTTAAGTGTTATTCACACGTATGTTAAATTATCAATTAATTAATTTATAAAAAATCTGTAAAATTGTGAAGACACACACACACACACTGGTTTCCATTTTCTATGGGGACATTCCATAGATGGTATGGTTTTTATGATTGTGATTTCTATCCCTCACAACTTTTTGCTATTATAGATTTAAAAAAATAATGAAAAAACTCTATAATTGATAATTTGTTTCCTCATAGGGACCAAAGTAAATGTCCCCAAAAATACAAATTTACTATTTTACTATACTTAAAATGTAGGGAATGTGAGGTACACACATCAACACAAATGACCATGTTTTTGGCAGATAGATTACCATTTGTATAAGAACAGTTTTACTATAAATACTACAGGTTAAAATATGGTTAGTGTAGTAATACCATAGTTTATTTGGTGGTTGCCATGGTTTAAGTAAATTGAATAAATGGTAGTAAAACCATGTTTGGTTAATGTTTGTAAGGGATATAAGCTAGTGTTTTCCCCCCACTAAATCTCTAAAATGTGGGCTTCTGGTTAGGCTATTGTGGCTTTCAGTTTCGATGTTCTGTAGAAACAAAGTAATTCCTTGACAACTTTTGTCTGTCTTTACCACAAGATGGCAATAGTTTGATTGAGTATTCAGTTATCAGAGTTAACAACCCTTCTGTGGGAGCTCTTCTAGTGGAAATTTTGTGTAATATATATTTACACAGTGTAGACTAATGTAATATAGGCTAAAGACATCCGCCTAAACCTTTTTGGAATTAATTCAAATGTAACAAGAATCCTGAGTGACTTTCTTTCGGACATTATTCAAATTTGTGTGTGTTTGAGAGAGAGAGAGAGAGAGAGAGAGAGAGAGAGAGAGAAAACATCATCGCCTCTCTTTAGGCGGTAAAATGTAGTGATGTATTGGGTTGGACAAAAGGTTTCAAGAAACGTTAAGTCTGCTTCTTAACATGACAGATTGTCGATATTATAAATACAACTTAAACTTTTACTTTAGTGGTATATCTTTAAATAATCAAGTGAACGAATCTTTATTTCCATGCACTCACACATATATTTTACTGCTGACCGCAAGAAAAAATGACATTTTGAATACTCTGAAGTAGCTATCATTTAATTAGTAACCTACTTTCGAGTCTGAAGGGGACTTTTTAGTTGGGAAAATGTGTAATATGGACTCATATGACTAAAATGTAAAAACTGAACTCTTGGGTATTATTGTTGTTGTTGTAGACTTCGATTATGCCACCAATTGAAAAAAAGATAAAGACATGCTCCTGGAAAAGTCATTTCGTGGATAATTAATTGTTTGAATAAACCATCCAGTGATGTTTCGCCACGATGTGACTTCTAGTTATTCAGAAAGGCCACTGTATGAATCGCTTTAGTGAAGGGATTCAAAAAAAGAGTCGAGTCACTGATGAATCACAGCGGCCCCTCCCTCCGCCTAGGAGTTCTGCGAGTGACGTCACTCCAGCCCCGCCCCCAACGCAAACTCAGTTCTTCGCGTTCATTTCATTCTTGTCCTCATTCCGCGCATACTTCGCATCGTTGTTAGATACGCGGAATAGTCGCGCTCTCGCGCTCAGACGAAAAGAAAAAAAAGTGCTCAGCTGGAAATAAACAGAGCGTGCGCTCGATCCGATTGCTCAGCATCAGACGCATTTAAAAGACTGAGGTACGTTTGTGCTTTATTGTACTAAGTTGTCAGAAGCGATGCTAAGTTAAAGACTGCATTTTGATTCTCTGTAAAATTGCTTCGAAGTGTAAAAATGGTTTGTTTTATTTGTACCGCTAGTTTTGCTAACACTTTGTGTTTACTCTTATTTATTATAGATTAATATGTAAATATTAAGAGAAAAGTGGTTGTAGTTTCCTTCCCCCAGTTTTTAAAAATAAGCAGAATGCAGAAATAAGCAGCCTTTTGGATACGAAAAAATCCTAAATGCACTGCTAAAAGAGGCAGGTAAATAAAATGGTTCATGTTTTCTTTTTTGTAGACTGTAAAAACACCCGCAGAGATTTTCATCACTTGTGGAGGTTCAGTAAACACTTTTCCTTCGATCCGTGCCAGCCAGCTGACCACAGTCTCGCTGTTACAGTAAGTTCATATTTACTTTAACAGTAAGTTTAAGCTCGCGCTGTGATTCATGTTTCTGGCATGACTGAATCAGTGTCATTGATTTCTGGTTATTAGCATGACCTCAGTCACTTGCGGATGTTTAGTCGCTTATTTGGTCGGACTAACACTCCCGTTTGCTTCCCTGGAAAACGCCAGTTTTGTGTACATAAATAAAGGATTAGGGAGAAAGTCCATGGTCCAGCCTCTGTTAATAATTAATCTGGATGTTTGAAAGCCCTCAGACTAAAATAGAGACTGGTCTGGTCTCAAAATAGTGTGCTGACTATCTAGACAGCATTTGGGGAGACCACTTGTCATGTTTAACTACTAGAAGAGAGTGAAATATGTGTTTATTGCTGTTTTCCAATATACTAAGACTGTTTCTGTTAAATTGAAAATATGTTTTTGACATGTAACAGATATCATCAAGATTGCTTAATTTTGTGCAACATATTTTTTCGACATTGTGAATAGTTTTATAAATGTGTGTACACTTATTTAAAAGCCTTATATTGTAGTATAGTACTTTAGAATGAGCCCATATAGTAGTTTTTGTGTGTGTGTGTGTGTGTGTGTGTTTGTTTTTTTTGTCTTACTACTGTCTGACAGTGTTTTTTTGTCTCCGTTGAGATCGACCCCCCTCACTATTGTGTTGCTGTTTTGACTTGCCAGTCTATTTAACTTCTGTAAACAGAGAAGAGACCCTTTTAAAACTGAAACACCAATACTCCCAATCCAAAACCATGCATATCTCTAATAAAGACCAGTATCTGTGACAGTTTTCATTCATATAATTGAATCAAAACCTCATAAGTATCTTGAAGTGTAATAATGTATGGTCTAGTTTGGAAGCCAAACCTGACATTTATAAGCATATATGCAACCTAAACGTTATTGTGTAACTAAAACGTGGCCTTTAAAAATGAACATTATGTATGTAATTGAACCTTTTAGAAGGAGAGAACCAATTGACGCAGTTAGTTAATTAATCTGTTTTCTCTTTCTGAAACTTTGTCAGAAGTGGAAAAAAAAAAATGCCGGCTTCCTCGGGGAGCACAGGATTGTGGGAAAATGGGGGAAGGGGCCCTTCATTGTTTCTACTGTTATTGAAGCAGGGGCTCGTGGAGCGGCTGAATTACTCCACAAACAGTCCCGCTCCCATACTGACATCTGGTTTGCCACTTAAGCGCACCTGTAGGCTGAAAGATGCTAAACTGTGTACTCGTTCTGGCGCTGGGCTTATTCAGAGGAACGGCCATTTGTTTGACTGTTGCTGCCACTCACTGTCTAGCCGACTCCATTGTTATGCCAGCAACAGGCGATAGTGGTGGAGGCACCATATGGCTTGTGTGTGCCTCGATGTTATCTGGTAATTTAGCTTATCAACACCATTATGTTGCATTTTATCCTTTCTTTTACTTGTCTTTTTATGCAAAGAGGGTGATTGAGTAAGTTTAGGGAGGGAGAGACTGTGTTTACATAGCCAAAGTACAAATAGTTAGGCACTTGTAATTAATGTACCTTTGCTTTCCATACAATTTTAATAGGAAATAAAATAAAGTAAATTCACTTTTTCAAATGCAATTACTAGATTATTATTATTGTTATACTTTTTTTATTTTGTGAGGGAAATTCTAAGATTAAGATTTTTATTAAAAAAGTATATTTCAATTTACTTTCAGTCAGACATTTGTCATCATCATAGTGACATATTTAGATTTTTGGTAATGTAAAGTCTAAAATAATCCCTTGTTTTGTTGAGCGTTGCTGTATTTTTAGAAATAAGTTCAGATATCTGAGGCAAATATGCCTGGGATTTAAGCAACAGGTGCTTATGATCGGTATTGTAAGAGGCAAAATTCGCTTCTCAAAGGAAGTTGTGGACTTTTATTTTTTACATTGAGCGCAAAAAAGCTTTCGGCGTGTCCTTGCGCTAAATTTGACCAGATTACAGAATAATGTAACATTTGTCTTGCGACGTGTTCATCGCGTTTCATCCTTTTCTTTTGGCATGCATAATAACAAGTCTTGTATGATAACTGGTTTGGGGAGGGGGTGGGATACAAAATCCGAAAAGATTTGTCGGAGCAAAACGCGAGAGGGGGGCCTGAAGGGGCGACAAAGGAAAATTCATATGTAATGAAATTTGGGTTGAGAGTTTGTCAGCGGAACAATGGCTCAGTGGGACTGTGTGTAGCAGGGGCACGGGTGGCCGGCTTTGTTCAGGGAACACAGGAACAATAGGGTGTCCTCTGTGGACCGGGGCAGCGGGAGGCCCACGCCGTGCCCTGAGGTAAACTCTGCTGTCACAAAAGGACCCCTCTCTCCACACAGCCCACCGCTCCACGAGACCAAGGACAGCCAGAGAGAGACCCTTACTGGAACTCTGCCACTGACGTCCGCACGCCCTTTCAGCGCACTTGTAAATGTTGCTGGATTTAGCTTATGGAAACGTTGAATTCAAAAACAAAACGAGAGAGAGACATGAGGGAAATACACATGTTCTAGAAAAGAAAATAAGAAAAAGTTTTTGAATGGTTAACGAAAGAAACAAATAGATACTATAGCTATAGATAGACAAACTGATTACTTGTTTAAATTAACATGGAAGTAATAATAAATAGATTATGGAAAAAAAATTTGTCCCTGGAAAAACAAGATGACAGATTAATAGACATATATTGTATACAGAAATAAGTTCCTCTCCTCTCGTTCTACTTAAGCACAATCAGATATATTTCACTATGTCTTTAGTTGGGCTTCAGCACTTCTTCCATGTAATTAAAGTGCATTAAATACAAAATTAGCTGTTCTAGTTTAACATACTGAAATTAAAATTGCAGAGTATTTTTTATTAAGTACATAAATATATAACTGTATTTGTAGTATACTTAGTATGAAATAAATGCATTTTAAATACATAAATTTAAATACAGAAAAAGGACAAGTAAAAGAGACCGAAGAAAAGCAAACTAAAAACATTTGAAATGTTCTGGGAATACACATAATAGTGTTTTTATTGTGTGTATAGATCATAGCTTTGAGAACAGAAGAGCTTTTCTTTGTGCAGGTTATTTTATTATCATAAAATCGTTTTTTCCTTTAATGTTTCCTCAGCTCAGTGGAAACACCAGAACAACAGCTCAGGGAGAGTCAGAGTGAAATCAGCCACTAAATGAGTCAGTTCCTGACACGAACACAAAGCTCAGAGTTCCAGTTAAACACCTCCCTTACAGCATTAATCAGAGGTGGTCTTACAGTTAGTCTTTCCTTTATTTCATCCAGTTTACCATTTATGCAGCTGTTTAAATAGCATTTCAGTGCAGAGTTAGAACCTTGATCATAAAATACATCCTTTGTAATGATAGAATAGTGAAAAAAGACCTGCTCCTGAACAAAACGAACAAAAAACATGGCACAAAAGCTTTCTTTTTTTTTTGGAACAGTAGATTAAAAAAAGACACTGCTGTGTCCTAGATGGATTTCAGGAGATGCCAAGAAAGGGCGAGCAATTCTGTTTTGATACAATTTGATCAGATGTACTGAGATCTTTGAAAAGACTTTCTTCTGCGTTTATAAGAACCGTCTGTGTTCTCTGCGTGAAACCGTATCTGTGGTAAATCATGAAGCAGTGCAGTTCACGGCACCCTTTGGAGTAATGTATTTGTCCCCTGCTGGACAGTCAGGAAGGGTTATGAGCAAACACTGGTCATGCTTCTTGGGAGCTAACACTTATTTGAACACGTCGTCTCTTCCATTTCCTGGAGGAGGCATTGTGGGACGGCATGGGGAGAGTGGCACCCCAGGAAGACATCGGATAATAGCGGGGTCTGACTCAGCGAAAAATAGCCTGCTTTAAAAGAATGGAGCCTGTGGAGTGATCACAGAACATGTCTGCCCCACAATACTGGGGAGGAAGCTGGTCCGCTCCTGGACTGTCTTCAAGGAAGTGGATTTTGTACATTGGCCTCTGGCACTGTAGCCACTGAATTTGGACATTTAAGTAGGACATTATCTTACATGTGTTCTTATAGCAACCAATTAGATTTTAGGAATTTGGAGGTGACAGATAATATCTGTGGCATTCTTTCTCATGAATGTTAATTAGGTGATGTAACATTTGTTTTAATTAGGGATGCACAATATATTGTAGCATATCGGTTATAGGCATAATTCTGATTTACTTTTTTAGGGATTTATTACGTTTTTTGTGTGTGTCTGTTTTTTTTTTTACTTTATTGATATTATATATTTAATTATGCATGATCATTTCCTGTATGATTATTTTTAAATGGCCTTTGCTGTAATCTAATCTCACTTAAAGTTTTCTTTAAAAACACTTAATAATTTAACACTGTTTAAATCTTTAGCTAACTTTAATACTGCACATTAAAATTTATTTGCTGTCTACATTTATTATAGCATTTAAATGGATTGATTTTAGTGTTTTACTTTAAATTTATTTAGACCCAATAATATACAGTTTTAATATCATCCATTTATCGGTTATCGGCCGATATTAAAACGGATAAAAAAAAAACCGTATAATTTAACCGCTATACATTGTATTCATTGTTCAAGCTCATTTCCTATATTCTTTTATATTTAAATTACCTTTTGGCATTAAAGTTTATTTTTGATAACACTACCGTATTTTTCGGACTATAAGTTGCACCTGAGTATAAGTCGCATCAGTCCAAAAATACGTCATGATGAGGGAAAAAACATATATAAATTGGACTGGACTATAAGTTAGACGGTAATGTTTTCTCTTGGTTCATTTCTCTTAGTTCATCTCTCTCGGTTCATGTCAAATTAATTTTGATAAATGAGTCGCACCTAACTATAAGTCGCAGGACCAGCCAAACTATGAAAAAAAGTGCGACTTATAGTCCGGAAAATACGTTAATCATTTCATAACACTGTGCAATATAATCTTCAGATAATCTCAAAATAAATGTT
Source organism: Carassius auratus (assembly GCF_003368295.1). NCBI lineage: Eukaryota > Metazoa > Chordata > Actinopteri > Cypriniformes > Cyprinidae > Carassius > Carassius auratus. The sequence continues at coordinate 5,858,299 of NC_039267.1, read as the reverse complement.
TTATTACTGTACATTATTAGGATGCTTACATTTATTGTAGCATTTAAATGAATGATTTTAGTGTTTTACTGTATTTTACATTCATTTAGACACAATACAGTTTTAATATCGACCATTTATCGGTTATCAGGTGATTATTAAAACTGACTTTTTACAATGAAAATATTGGATATTTATTGTTCAAGCTAATTTCCTCAATTTTTATTTTTTAATGACCTTTGCCATTATCTACCGCTCACTTAAATTAAATTTAACAAAACACTAATAATTTATTAACACAAATGTAGTCTTTAGCCAATCTTAAAATTAATAACTAATTTTCATACTGTACATTATTATGTTGTGATGCCTAAAAATCACTTGCAGCTTTGAAAACAACTGATTTATGAAGTAGATAATGGTTAAATAATTTTGCATGTAAATTTTCCTCAATTTTTATATTTAAATTACTGTTAAATGTAATCTTTAAAAAATCACAATGTTTATAGATTTTTTTCATAACATACCTTATAATTTTTTGATACATAAATGTACATGTAATATTAACAATTATTTTATTTTATTTTATTATTTATTTATGGACAAAAATAGTACACAAATTTAATATTGGCCCTAAAATGAAAATAATAATCAGCTTATCTGTGTCAACCAGAAATGTTATTACTAGTCATTGCTCTCAACCACTCATTGATTTTTAAGGGCAGGTTAAGATAGGAATATTGTTCCAGAACCAACAAATGATGTTGATCCTGGAGCATCTGATTCCATGCTGCTAAATTTGAATAAAAGTGAGTGCAAAACCTTTCTATCATTATTGTTTGGTCAAGCCAGCTTTCTCTGCCCACTCAACAATAACTTTCCAGAAGTCCAGCAGTCACTTTTAAGTCATTAGCACTTGGTTGAGAGGATTACATAGCCACGGGGAAAGCAATAACAACGGTGCTAGCATGCCCGTCGTCCCTTAGGAATCCATGCGGTGCAGTTCACAGACATATTTTTGCTTGGATATTAGCGGGTTAGTATGACCTCCAAAATTGCATTAAATAAAGTCTTAACCTGGGGAGTGAGTGAGTAAAGCTGTGCAGTTTCTGTTCAGCTGAATGAAGCCATGGATAGTACATCTTTAGATTGGTAAGATGTCATCTCAAGGATGGTTTCTCAAAGACTTGCATGTTTTGTAAGACCCCCGCTTTAGTCATCAGCATGACGAATACTTCATTTGAAGCACGTGCCAGGTTATAGAGATGAAGGCACTGAAAATATATTACAAGGCCGAAATTTTTCTGATTAAAGATGCTTCTTTGCATATCTTACTGAATAGGATCCACAGCCCTTTTCTTAAGAACCCTTCACATTTCTTGCATCTTCAAGACGTCTTCCTCAGATAATGTTTTTTTTTTTTTGCAGTCTTTCTTTAAAGAAGGATTCTCTGGCGTGGTTCCTCCGCAGAAATAAAAGGACACCGTTTCATCTAAGCAAATACTACACTGACAATCACAGTACAAGATGTGCTGGGCGCTATACAACACATGCCATTGAAATGCAAAAGCCTCTCTCTCTCAGAGAAAGACTGAAAGAAGGGATTTTAGGTCATTCTTAATTGAATTTCCTGGCTGATGACAGCGTAATATAGAGACTAATAGCATTGTGCCTGCATCTCGTGTCACCACTTGAAATGCACTGGAGGAAGGCTCTTTGCGATCACTTACAGACACTGGATATATGAAAACCCTTCGTTCATTATGTCTTAGTTTAATAACTTAATAAGCCTTCTCCGTTATTTCCAATGTAGCTCATGTTATGAAAGCGGAATAGGCTTACGAGGGTTAATGCAACCATTCGTTTCGATTAATTGAATGGAGCATGTAGTGGTTTTCTGTTGTTTTACACTGAAATCAGATTTTTGTTCGCTATTGTATCTTCAAGTTGCTGAGATGAACATTCATTGACATATTTAACAAATATTTTATGTTGTTCCTATGTTACATGTGTATATATCAGCAGTTTTTATACTTTTCAGTGGCAAGAACCCCCAAATGTGAGGATCCTTTGAAAATATGAAGGCAGATATATATTTTAATGTATTATTTATAATGTCGTAAACGTATTATAGACAGCATTTTGTTTAAAGATATGTTTTGTATTATTCTTTAGCTACATTGTTGCATTAAAGCCAAAAATATGAACAAAAAATATTATTTATATATATATATATATAAAAAAAAAATATATATATATATATATATATATATATATATATATATATGTGTGAGTAAAGATATAAAAAATATATATATAATTTTAGATTTTTCATTTTTCAACATTTTTTTTTCATATAATTTTCTTTTCATAAGAAACATAATTCCAGCGCACCTTTAAGAGTGGCAGTAACACTAAAATAACAGAAAATTTAAATATTTATGAATGTTTTTTCCAAAATGTAAATTGTTTTCAACTTTATCTTATTTTCATTTTTTAACTCTCTTGTCTAGAACCACATAACACTGATAATATCAGAAACAAAGTGTAAAACCCCAGTTTAAAAAACCCTCACTGTACGTGCACAGAAACAGTCCAGTTGTTACTTTAATTTAACTAATCACAGGGCAATTTTGAACATCTAACACAATGTATGACTGTAACTCCTGGTAAACTGTTTCTTTAATACATTTAAACTAACCGAAGCCGCAAAGTGGAGGCTGGCGGAAATGTAGTGGTTTTCTGTCGACCCGGCTGCCAACTTCATCAATAGGGAGCCGCTAATGTGCAGACGAGAGCCGGGTGGTTCGATTACAGCTTCATCTGGTAATGAAGTGAGAGTGAGTGGCTCCCATGAATGCTTTAAAGAGCTCAGCGTGATGGTTTGGAATCGAATAAAGCAGATTTTGTGATTCAGACACATACAGGAGAGTTCACTAGCATTGCGACACTATTAAGACCCCATGCAAACACTGTCTGTACTCATATACATATCATTACATTTAATTACAACAAGCTGGCACTTTAATGGTGTTCTTGCCCGTGGACATGGACACACACAAGCATACACACGTATACTGTGAGATACCCTCATCCGTTGGCAGTGCGAGTAGACCAGAGGGAGCGAGACAGCTGCCGGGGGTGGATGTGTGCCTCCCAGTTTGTGCGGGATTGCACCCATGCCTTTCGTTTGGCCAGCCAAGGCTGCCTGGAGGGTGAAGTGTATTGTAAGTGTGACCACAGTACATTGTTGCATGACTAATCTCGGCCTTCCATCTGCCACTGAGGCCCCGGCACAAGCACTGCGCTCTCCAGCATCAAGCACTGCCATATTGCAGCAGTCACAACATCTTGGCTTTGACTGGCACTCTATTGCAGCAGAAGCGCCCGGGTGGACCCACCGCCCGCCTCACAGCCGGGAATTATGGGACGTTACATGTGCGCACATAACAAAACCCAGAGATTTGTCCTGACGTCCCAAGCTGACGGCTTGTGCAAATGTCTTTTTTTGAGAGAGCTTGATTGTGATGCACGATGTGTTTAGTTTAAATGGACGGTTCTCTGTACCATCATGTACCCGCCCTCATGTTGTTCCATTCCTTCTTTTACGATACACAATAGAAGATATTTTAGAAAAATATAGCATTTTTGGTCCCTACTGACATTTTTTCTCAGGTTTAAAATCAACGCAAGGGTGAGTAAATGGTAACCACATTTTTTTACGTACTGTCCCTTTAAGATGCAAAGTTGTGCGTTTTTTAACTCGACGCGCCATCTTAAAAATGTAACACTGCTGGTGGAATGCTCATAAAACTTCTCTTTGAAAAAAATAAATAAATAAATAAAATAAAATAAGCTAAATAAATTCCCACTCAACCATCCAACAGCTAAAACATAGCAAGCTAATATCTATGCTAATTAAAGCCATGCCAATTAAAACCTTACTCTAAAGGCCCATTCATACCAAAAATGATAACTGTAGTGATAACTAAATTAGCGTCTACACCAACGGACGATACAGTTGTGTTTATTATAAAAGCGTGCTGCAGTTTTGTCATCCGTTGGTTTAAATCGAGCTCTTTAAATTTGCGTGGATTCTGACTGGCTTTCAAGGTTTTTATCATTCATTAGCTTATTAATTCTGATTAACTGTCATGGTTTTTAATCATTTATCAACAGGAAAAAAATCCTTATGAAAGTTACTTCAAATGATACTGTTCCTTTAGCGTTATCATTATAGTTGAGAGGTGGACTTCTCATAAAACTAAAATGATTATTAAAGCTTTAAAGTTATCATTATAGTCATGAACAGGCTTTAACTACTGAAAATATAAATTCTAAAAATACAGGACAAAATCAAGAGGAACTAGTAAACTCCACTAATCAATTAGTAGGTTGTAGGACAACTAATCGAATAGTCAGCCATCCCTGCTAGACAAGTAGGTTATATATTACTTAAGTTTCTTTCTTTGCCTTTCATACGGCTTCTTTCTTCTAGAGTTTCTTTTTTTGAAGTGTGAAGTCTTGTAAATTACAGGGAGGATGTGTGGTGTGTCGAGAGCCGCCTCTCTCTCTCCTCGATTAAACCATCACACTCAGGCTCTCTTTAATCTTCCACAGTCCAAACCACCAGTCTGCTTTTGTTGATGCTAATTCAAAACTCATGTAGAATCTCTCAGATATCCGAGATATTACCATTCATGTAATTAGAGCATGTACTTCTGGTTTGGTCTGCTGGTAATGCGCAAGATCAGGGAGTATTTGCATGAAAGAATACCTTGGCATGAAATAGATACATAGAGCTCAACAAAAATTTTTACATTCTGATGTAGTGCACTGAATGTACAAATACTGTATCCGGTAAGTGTTTCATGATTTGCCAGAAGTGGAAAACTACAGATTGCAGTGTAATTGTGGGCAAAGCCAAAAGTGCACACACGACTGTGCTGGAAGTGATTACAGTTAAGTTCATCTCCAAGTCAGGGAGATGATGTTTAAGAGTCCAAGCATTTTGCATTTTGCAACATGCACAAATTTTTCTCTCTCTCTCAGCAGTGAGGTTTTCTATTTTTTTTTTTTTAAACCAATGTCAGCATTTAGTATGGCAAAAAAAAAGAAACCTTCACAACTGTGAAGTGTAAGTGAGACACCCAGTCACACACTTTTTCACACACATTTAGCTACCCAAATGGGGACTTGCAATAAATGATATTATTTTTATATACAGCTAATTACATTGTTAGTTTTCACAATTAGAATAGCTGGAGACAAAAAAAAATTGCACTAATTGTATTGAATGTGACTTCACATTTTAAAAGTATACTTGCAGACTATATATAATGTTATTTAAATAAAAAGTAAAGTACTACAATGTAAAGCACATTATAAATCCATATGTTTTAATATTTTGTCCTGCTGGAAAAAAAGTACACTTATTTTCAGGTGTTCACTAACATACTTGATTTGAATTTTAACTGCAGTGTGTTATTTGACATTACATTTAAAGCTAATAAATGTATTAAGTTGCAACTTTATTATTTTAAATGTGTAATTACAAATATATTTAAACACATGAAATGTAAGTTTTAATAAAAATTACATTAGAGATTTAGTTTACCATAAATGCTTGTCAGTATATTCGGACGTAAACATTAACCATATTTCAAAGACAATTGAAGATAGCCCTACTTAACATTTAATGTTAATTTAAACTAAAATGTATACATAACGTATATACACTAAAATATATTTTTAAATATGCTTTTAAAATATATTAACAGTATCTAAAGTGTACTTTTTTTTAAATAAGTTTCCAACCCTTTATAGACAGCCTGGTCAAATTTGACAGGAAACACATGCTTGTAGTTCTACAATAGGCAGCACTGTTTTGACTGGGCATTTCCCCAATTAGCGTAGCCGCTAGGCCAGATGTGACTTGAAAACTCAAGTTTTGTAGTTAGCATTCATTCTGTGTGACGATTTAGATGAGATTTCAATGGTTCAGTCATACGCACACACACGTTTGATGTCATAACGCTCTTGGCTGTTTATTTGAACAGTTGGCTGCGATTGGATGCCAGATTTTTGCAGTGTTTCCTTGATTTGTAGTGTAATGGTTCTAATGAGATTGCGATTAGCTGCAGCGTTTTTGCGCAAGCAGTTTTCCTTTAACATGAAACGTACTGTGTGGCGCTGATGCTAACGACAGTGACTCGTAGGAGCGATTTGGGTTAATCACTCTCTCTCAAAAGCTACAGGATCATCATTTGTCATTCAGCAATCTTCTACCACAAATTTAAAAGCTGGTCTGATGTCATCTCCAGCTTGTAAGTGTTCCCTTCTAAGACAGCAGCTGTTTTGGTTTAGCCTAAGTGCCCCTCCTAAATTACTGTGGCTTATGTTTTTTTCTCATTTCCTTCATGGGCTTTCAATCTTGTGTTGATCTTTAGCTTTTGGTTTGATGTTTTTCATGGGTGATGAGAGAATGTTTTAATTGTATTTCATGTGCTCCGCGTTAATTATTATTTTTCATTTCCAAACCGCAAATAGATTGTAAGTTGTAAACTGGCCATTTTAGAAGATGCAATGGCATTGTTTAACACAGGCCCAGTTTTCTTCCCTGCATAGATGAAGTTTGAAGCTGCCAGAGTTTAGAAGGTCACAGCCGTAAGCCATGATTTGCTACTAAGTTGTTATTAAGTTGTTTAATTTATTTTATTTAAATTAAAGTACTAGTAATTTTGTTATTTTTGTCATTAGTTTAAATATAAAAATGTTCAAACTTGGCTAATGGCAGAAATCTTCATTTTAATCTTTAATCTTTTAATCTTTAATCTTAATCTTATTTTTATTTTGGTTCATAATTATTTTATTCCAAGTAATATTCTTTTTTAATATTGTTGGGAAAAAAAATCTAAAGTAACTTGATTTTGTACTGCATAATGACCACATTATGGTAATACAATGGTATTCTTTGAAGTATCTTGAAAAACCATTATAAATACCATAATAAACTAATATGGTAATTCTATCATTCAATTTTTCTTCCTGTTCACCCCTGCTTGACTTGTTGTGTTTTCAAAGACTTATCTTAGCTCTTTGCAGAAAGTTAAACAAGGCCAATCATTTGCTTGTTTCTTTCTTCTATTGGTTGCTCTTCCCAGGTCAGTGTGCCTAGAGTTCTCCAGGCTCGGGATCTGAGATCCCAGCTGTTGCCATGGATCCCAGCAGCTGGAGCGGCAGTGAAAGTGCCGGCGAGGATATCGAGAGGATGAGCGACTCGGCCGATAAGCCCATGGACAACGATGCTGAGGGCGTGTGGAGCCCTGACATTGAGCAGAGCTTCCAGGAGGCCCTGGCCATCTATCCACCCTGCGGACGACGGAAGATCATCCTGTCCGATGAGGGAAAAATGTATGGTGAGTTGAAAAAGACTGCAACCATTGGTTTGTTTGCTCGGTCACAACTTGAGTTTTAATCCAGAGTTCACAGCTGACCAGCTTTTCAAGTTTGAATTGAACCAACCAAATGAGCTCAACTTTGAAATCAAACTTACTTTTAATATAGAGGTTTTACAAACAGATCTATGTATTTTGACTAGCTATGTAACGTTATGACTGCCGTTGAAGCTTGTTTTGACTGCTTGTAATCGTGAGTTGTTTGTTGTGGTTAGCGGGGAACAGGCTCATCAGAAAGGTCTCGAAGTTGTTTGTCCTCAGGGTGAGACGGTGAGGTCCGTTGGGCCTCTGAAACTGGAAAAACGGGACTCCAGCGTGCCAGGCGGTGGAACAGGCTGGCTGTCCTGGGTTCTGTTGTAAAGTCAGCGTGAACCATTAGTTAGGAGCAGATGGTCATGCGGCTGACACCAGCTGCGCTCCCAATCCCCTCCACCTCATTCCCCAAAGCTTCCCCCCTCCCCTCCACTCCTCCCTCAAACTCCCGGCTGGGCTGATGTCATGGAAAGAGAGAATACTGATTTTCTTTTCTCTTAGGATATTGAACATACTCTTGGCCTTGTCCACAGTGAAGCCTCCTCACACTGCTTGGACTTGTATCCAGCTGTCTTTATTAGGAACAACTCGGAAACCAAACAGTTGTTAAATCCAGATTCATTATGGAAAAAGTGGACAAGCTTATAAATCATAAAAGCGCTGCTATTTCAAAAGTTTTTTTTCATGGTTGCGGGTTCGAATCCAACTTGCCATTTCCTTTGCCTTTTTCCAGTTTCCTTTTCTTTTAAAACATTTATGTTTATGCAATTGGGACAAACTTTTATCCATAGCGACTTACATTGCATTCAAGGCGTTTAAGTCATGCAGTCACTGGGAATCGAACCCACAACCTTGGTCTTGCAAGCACCATGCTCTAATGTTCCCTTGAAACCTTTTCTTTGAGATCTTGGTTAAACTTTACAATAAGAGTCTGTGCCAAAAGCCTTGTGGGCATTTTGCTGACATATTGCGCTACGGGCTATGTTCGAATCCCGACTCGAGGACCTTTCCAGATCCCGCCCCCTCTCTCTCCCACTCCACTTCCTGTCTCCTCTTCCTGTCTGGTTTAGACATGTCATTTATAATTTAAAAAAAAATTAAATGCACGCTACTATAATTTATTTTTCTCATATTTTATATTTTTCTTTCCTGTTCTGAATACTGTTAAATTTCAAGGATTTTTCAAAAGTGTTTGTAAACATTGTTTTATTTACTGCTATTTCGATTGCTATTTCTAAATGTAATAATAAAATGTGACATATTTTTCCAAAAATACAGTAATCAGTGGGTAAATAATTTATTATAATTGAACATGGAGGCTAGGCTACATTAATAAATAGTTGCTCATTGTTAGTGTTTTAACTAATGTTAACAAACTGAACCTTATTATAAAAAGTTAAATGCTAAAGAAGGACATTTCTTTCCCAACAGACACCTGTTTGTTCCCATGTCCACAGTCATTTTTTTCCTTCAGGCATTTCCCTCTAAATAAATTGGCTGGTATTAGTGGGGGGTTTCTTGGGTCGCTGAGGCAAACCTGTCACCTCCTACGCTGCCATTTGTGTAGCATTCCTTAGCCTCGCGCTTGCCGTCACCTTTGTTATTTCATCGTCCATAGCAACTGTATGAGATTTAATTTATCTGCACGCACCCATCACAGACCCATACAAGATCCCGGTCCCCAGTCCCGCAGCTCTTCAGGTCTGTCAGCGCCATGTGGTTAATTAGCAGCCATCCCTATAGCAACCGCCTTTCGTTTCCAAACAATATGTAGTTTTTTTCCTTGTGTCATGGCTCAGCTTATCTCTCTGTTTACCTGAGGAGGCTCCTTAGCCTCAGAGAGGCACGAAAACTGGACTCGAGTCAAAGAGTTAAAGTTTTTGCTGTAAATGGTACAAAACGTTGTGGCAACAGCTATGTGGTTTCACAGGTGAACAAAACACTTTCTATCTTCTGTTTTTTAGTGTAAATTTGGCTGTTTGTTGCATGATATTTCTCCTTTTTTCTCCTTTGTGAGATCAGTGCTCTCTTTGTCGACTCTGATATCATAAACCATTTGGCTCTGCTTTGCTAGTACTTATTTTAGCCAGAGAAAGCATGCCATA